>NC_053499.1:142787676-143120613 GCF_905171775.1 Rana temporaria
TCCGGCTTTTTCCGGCGTATAGTTACCCCTGCTATATGGTGGCATACTCAATGTTAAGTATGGCCGTCGTTCCCGCCTCGCATTTTGAATTTTTTACGTCGTTTGCGCAAGTCGTTCGCGAATAGGGATTTGCGTAGAATGACGTCACCGTCGTAAGCATTGGCTTGTTCCGGTTTAATTTCGAGCATGCGCACTGGGATACCCCCACGGACGGCGCATGCGTCGTTCAAAAAAAAAACGTTGTTTACGTCGGGTCACAACGTATTTACATAAAACACGCCCCCATCACATCCATTTGAATTCCGCGCCAAAGATACACTACGCCACCGTAACTTACGGCGCAAATTCTTTGAGGATTCCAAAAAAAAAAAGTAAGTTACGGCGGCGTAGTGTATCTTAGCCACGCTACGCCCGGCGGAATAATGCGCCGCTATACGTGGATCTGGCCCTCCAGTTTTAGTAAATCAACCCCTGTTCTGTTGATAAACAGAGATCACCCTTGCAGGCCGGTGTGCCTGTTAACAGCTGTGCCAGTTTTTAGCGCCTCTATGTGATCACCAATCACAAACGTTAACAGTGTAAGGCATTCAAGAGCCCGCCCCTTTCTCTTACAACAGAGGCGAATGAATGAATGAATGAGTTCTTGATCCACCGCAGGTTCGGTGGAGGAGATATTTGAAGGTGGGATCATTTTATTAACCCTTTCACTGCCTCCCCCTCTTGCGTATTTCTCAGCTATATCCTGTCTCTGTATATTAACCCTTCCAGCTCCCTCTGTGTGTGCTGTATCCAATACACAAAGCTTTATGTTTTAATCCCCCCTCAATAAAAACACATCTTCATTACCAAAAAAATTCAAGTGTCTGCTTTTTTTTTATTTTAAAAAAAAGGGGTGAAAGAATCCCAGTGCGCATGCTCGAAATTCCGCGGCAAATCGTCATTGCTTTCGACGTGAACGACGTCCAGCCCTATTCGCGAACGACTTACGCAAACGACGTAAAAAATTCAAAATTCGAAGCGGGAACGACGTCCATACTTAACATTGGCTGCGCCTCCTAATAGCAGGAGTAACCTTACGCGCGAAAAAGCCTCAGCCCCGGAAGAATTTACCCCCTTCCTGACCAGAGCACTTTTTGCGATTCGGCACTGCGTCGATTTAACTGACAATTGCGCGGTCGTGCGACGCTGTACCCAAACAAAATTGGCGTCCTTTTTTTCCCACAAATAGAGATTTCTTTTGGTGGTATTTGATCACCTCTGCGGTTTTTATTTTTTGCGCTATAAAGAAAAATAGAGAGACAATTTTGAAAAAAAAAGCAATACTTTTTGCTTTAATAAATATTCCAAAAAAATATATAGAAAATAATATTTTTTCCTCAGTTTAGACCGATATGTATTCTTCTGCATATTTTCGGTAAAAAAAAAAAAATGCAATAAGCGTATATTGATTGGTTTGCGCAAAAGTTTTAGCGTCTACAAAATAGGGGATAGTTTTATGGCATTTTTATTATAATTTTTATTTATTTTTTACCAATAATGGCTGGTGATGCACTGGCGGGAGAGAAAAACAATCTCCTGTCAGCAGCATCTTTGGAGCGGTGAGAGGAGCGGCGTGTATACCGCTCCTTCACCGCTACTTCCCATTTAAAACAATGGGAAACAATGGGAAACCGCGGCAATACCGCCCGCAATGCGCCTCTGCAGAGGCGCATTGCGGGCAGTATTAACCCTTTATCGCCGCATGCAGGGGTTAAAACCGCACCGCTAGCGGCCAATTTATTTTTTTTTTTAATCGTGACTGCGACATTATGGCGGACACATCAGACACTTTTGACGCTATTTTGGGACCATTGTCATTTATAGAGCGAACAGTGCTATAAAAATGCACTGATTACTGTGTAAATGACACTGGCAGGGAATGGGTTAACACTAGGGGGGTGAGGAAGGGGTTAAGTGTGTCCTAGGGAGTGATTCTAACTGGGGGGGGGGGCTGGGGTACGAGTGACACGACCTTGATCACTGCTCCCGATGACAGGGAGCAGTAGATCAGTGTCCTGTCACTAGGCAGAACAGGGAAATGCCTTGTTTGCATCTCCCCGTTCTGCCGCTCCATGACACGATCGCGGGTCGCCAGCGGACCTCGAGTCTGCGGGTCCTGCGGGCACGGTCACAGAGCTTGTGGCGGGTAGCCATTCTGCCGACGTATATGTTCATTAGGCGATCGGCAAGTGGTTAATACTTTCCTGACATTTTCATTGTAACAGAAAGAAAATGAAACAGAATTTTTTCCCTTAGACCCCTTTCACACGGAGGAGTTTTTCAGGCGGTACAGCGCTAAAAATAGCGCTGCTATACCGCCTGAAAAACTCCTTCACTGCAGACTCAATGTGAAAGCCCGAGGGCTTTCACACTGAGGTGATGCGCTGGCGGGAGAGAAAAACAATCTCCTGTCAGCAGCATCTTTGGAGCGGTGAGAGGAGCGGCATGTTTACCGCTCCTTCACCGCTCCTTCCCATTTAAAACAATGGGAAACTGCGGCAATACGGCTCTGCAGAGACGCATTGCGGGCAGTATTAGCCCTTTATCGGCCGCATGCGGGGGTTAAAACCGCACCGCTAGCGGCCGATTCCCGCAGCAATCCCGGCGGTATAGCGCCACTATTTTTAGCGCCGCTATACCGCCACCGCAGCTCCCACTCCAATGTGAAAGGGGCCTTATTTAGGAAGAAGTACACCAATCAGCCATAACATTCTGACCACTGACAGGTATAGTTATTAAAATTGATTCACAATGGCATCTGAAAGACGGTGGGCTATATTAGGCAGCAAGTGAACATGTTGTCCCTGAAGGTGATCAGTTGAAAGCAGAAATATTGGCAAGCATAGGGATTTAATCAACTTTGACAAGGGCCCATGTTGTTAATGGGTAAATGATTGGGTCAGAGCAGTTCCAAAACTGCAGCTTTTGTGGGATGTTCCTAGTCTGCAGTAATCAGGACCGACCAAAAGTGGTCCAAGGAAAGAGAACCAGTGAACCAGCAATAGGGTTGTGAGGAGTGAAGGCTGGTTCATGGAGTCCGATCCATTAGAAGAGCTACTGGATCTCAAATTGTTCAAAAATGTAATGATTGTTGCAACAGAAAGGTGTGAGAACACGCAGGACATTGCAGTTTGCTGGGTATGGGGCTGTGTAGTCGTAGACCAGTCAAGGGCCCGGATTCACGTAGAAGCGCGCAATGTTTGGGCAGGCGTAACGTATCCTATTTACGTTACGCCTCCGCAACTTTGAGAGGCAAGTGCCGTATTCTCAAAGCAAAGTTGCGGCGGCGTAGCGTAAATAGGCCGGCGTAAGCCCGCCTAATTCAAATGTGGAAGATGTGGGCGTGTGTTATGTAAATGTATGGTGACCCCACGTAAATGACGCTTTCTCTGAACGGCGCATGCGCCGTCCGTGAAAGTATCCCAGTACGCATGCTCCAAATTAACCCGGAAAAAGCCAATGCTTTTGACGTGAACGTAAATTACGCACAGCCTTATTTCGAACGACTTACGCAAACGGCGTAATCGGAAAAATCGACGCTGGCCCGAAGTCCATACTTAACATTGGTACGCCTCATATAGCAGGGGTAACTTAACGCCGGAAAAAGCCTAACGTAAATGGCGTATCTGTAATGCGACGGCCGGGCGTACGTTCGTGAATTGGCGTATCTAGCTGATTTACATATTTCTTTTTTTAAATCAGAAAAGTTTTTATTTTGAAAAAAGCAAAACAAAATATAAGACATGTACAGAGCAGTTAAGTGACCCAAAGGAGAAAGGGCCACATAGGATACATAAGCAGTTGTACATAAAACCAAGGAACATTACATAAACTCAATGGGCTTGATTCAGGTAGATTTGCGTTTTTTTTACGGAGGCGCAGGGCAACGTTTTTGCCCTGCGCCCCCGCAAATTTACTGCGCTGCCCTTGATTCACGGAGCAGTAGCTCCGTAAATTGCGTGGGCGCGCCGGCAAAATACCCGGCGTAAGCGCGCGCAATTTAAATGATCCCGTAGGGGGCGGGAATCATTTAAATTAGGCGCGTTCCCGCGCCGATCGTAGAGCGCATGCTCCGTCGGGAAACTTTCCCGACATGCATTGCGGCAAATGACGTCGCAAGGACGTCATTTGCTTCAAAGTGAACGTGAATGGCGTCCAGCGCCATTCACGAATCACTTACGCAAACTACGTAAATTTGAAATTTCGCGACGCGGGAACGACGGGTACACGTAACATTGGCTGCCCCTGCTAATAGCAGGGGCAGCCTTACGGGAAAACCGCCGTACGGAAACGACGTAGACTGCGTACGCAGGGCTCGCGTAACGTTGTGAATCGGCGTTAGTATGCAATTTGCATACTATACGCTGAGCACAACGGGAACGCCACCTAGCGGCCATCGCAAGAATGCAGCCTAAGATATGCGGGCATAAGAGCCTTATGCCGCGCATATCTTAGGCTGCAGTCGGCGTAACGAGGTTCCTGAATCAGGAGCATTCGTTACGCCGGGGCAAGTAAGCAATTGCGCTGTGTAACTATGGTTACACAGGCGCAATTGCTTCTTGAATCCAGCCCAATAACAGTACTGAATCAATCACCTTGTACAGCTGCTACTTCACCCCTCGGTACATCCGTCAGGAGAGGAATAAAGATAAAGAACAAAGAGAAAACAAAAAGAAAAAAAAAAAAAAAACGGGGGGGGGGGGAAGAACCAGCCCAACCTGATGCCACATACACGATTTACATATTTCTAGGCGTAAATCAGCGTACACGCCCCTAGTGGCCAGCGTAAATATGCATTTAAAGTATGACGGCGTAGGAGACTTACGCTGGACGTATCTTATACAAATTCTGGCATATCTGATTCTTTGAAACAGGCACCAAGATACGACGGCTCAGAGTTACGACGGCGTATCTGGAGATACGCCGGCGTAACTCGTACAGGAATCTGGGCCAAGGTGTCCATGCTGACCCGCGTTCAGAATGGAGTATGGGAAGAAGAGAAGCCGGCCAAAACCTTGTTTGCTGCCATTCATGTGGATGTTACTTTGACACGTACCACCTACCTAAAACATGGATGACCAAGTGGTATCCCCTAAAGGCAGTGGCCTCTTTCAGCAGGATAATACACCCCGCCACACTGCAAAATGGTTAACTTGCGTGAGGAACACGAGTTTGAGGTGTTGACTTGGCTTCCAAATTCTCCAGATCTCAATCCAATCAAGTAGGGATGCACCGATACCAGTTTTGTAAGACCAAGTATGAGTACCGATACTTGCTGATACCAACTACTGATACCTACTTCTCCTTTGGCTAGCTCTGGTTCACACTAGTGTGGCTTTGAAATCGCACTACTTCAGTGCGATTTGAACCTTGCGACTTTATCACTTGCTTTCCAGCCCATTGTCAAAAGACGTCCTGTTTCTAAAGATGGATATCTCAGTAACGGCAGCAGCTGCTGTCACAACTGAGGTATCCATCTTTAGTGCCGACGGTCCTGTACACGATAACGGCGGTCTCTGCGGCGGATTCGCCGCGAGATCGCCGTTATCGGTGGCGGGAGAGGGGCCCCCCCCCTCCCGCCGCTGTCCCGCGCCCTCCGCCGCTTACCGGAGCCGTCGGTAGCGGCGGAGGGGATCGCGACCATCCGGCAGCTGAGCGGGGACGAGACTGAAGGAAAAATCTCCTTCGCCCGTCCCCCATAGCTCTGCTGGGCGGAAGTGACGTCAAAACGTCAGTCCCGCCCAGCCTCCTAAAGAGACATTTTTTTTTTTTTTGTCATTTGAAAAAATGACATTTCCAAATTTTTTTTTTTTTTTTTTGCATTTAAGCCCAAATATGAGATCCGAGGTCTTTTTGACCCCAGATCTCATATTTAAGAGGACCTGTCATGCTTTTTTTCTATTACAAGGGATGTTTACATTCCTTGTAATAGGAATAAAAGTGATAATTTTTTTTTTTTTATTTCACTGTTAAAAATTGTAAAATAAGTAAAAATAAATGCGAAAAGCAAAAAAAATTTTTTTTAAAGCGCCCCGTCCCGACGAGCTCGCGTGGAAGAAGCGAACGTATACGCGAGTAGCGCCGACATATGAAAACGGTATTCAAACCACACAAGTGAGGTATCGCCGCGATCGTTAGAGCGAGAGCAATAATTTTAGCCTTAGGCCTACTCCATAACTCAAAAAATGCAACCTGTAGAATTTTTTAAACGTCGCCTATCAAGATTTTTAAGGGTAAAAGTTTGACGCCATGCCACGAGCGGGGGCAATTTTTAAGCGTGACATGTTGGGTATCATTTTACTCAGCGTAACATTATCTTTCACAATATATAAAAAAATTGGGCCAAATTTATTGTTGTGTTATTTTTTAATTTAAAAAAGTGAATTTTTTCCAAAAAAAGTGCGCTTGTAAGACCGCTGCGCAAATACGGTGTGACAAAAAGTATTGCAATGACTGCCATTTTATTCTCTAGGGTGTTAGAAAAAAATATATATATAATGTTTGGGGGTTTTAAGTAATATTCTAGCAAAAAAAACTGTTTTAGTCTCGTAAACACTGAATCTGAAAAACAGGCTTAGTAATGAAGTGGTTAACAGACATCAATGCAGGTCACAATGAAATCGCAGAAAAGTACTGCAGGAACCTTTGCTGGCAATGAGGTGCATCTTGCGATTTTGAACTGACATATCACACACTTGAAGGTATTGGTTTTAGTATCGGAGCATCTGCATGAGTACAAATGCTTAGTATCTGCGCTGATACTGGTATTGGCCCAACGCTACAATCAAGCATCGGTGGAATGCGCTAGGAAAACAAGTCCAATCCATGGAGGCCCCACGTTGCAACTTACAAGACTTAGGCCTTGTACACACGGTCAGTCAAAACAGATGGAAACGGACTGAAGGTCCGTTTCATCGGTCCAAACCGATGGTGTGTGGGCCCCATCGGTCCGTTATCCTTCGGTCGAAAAATGTAGAACTTGCTTTGAAATTCAACCGATGGACACCTAACCGATCGGTCAAAACCAACGGTTAGTATGCAAAAGCATCGTTTAAAAGCCAGCGCATGCTCAGAATCAGGGGGGGGGGGGGGGGGGGGTTACCTTGCGGGTGTGCTCCCGAGTCCAGCATTTGCGTGCATAGACATGGAATGCCGGACTACAAGTGCAAAGTGAACTTGGAGGTGCAGTCGCTGTAGATCTGAGGGGTAAATCTAAAATGAGGGGAAGCTCTGCTGATTTTATTATCCAATCATGTGCAAGCTAAAATGCTGTTTTTTTTTATTTCCCTTGCATGCCCCCTTGGATCCACAGCAACTGCACTTTGCACTTGTAGTACAAAGTGGATTTGCCTTTAGTAAATACCCTCCTTGTGTCGGAGGAATATAGAAGGGTCTGCTGTGTGTAGACTGGAAAAGAGGGGACCCATGTCAGAATAAAATGGAGGGATCACTGTGCATAGTCTGGAAGAGAGGGGACCACATGTCAGAATATGGAAGGATCATTGGCCCAGATTCAGGTACATTTGCGCTTTATTTGCGGAGGCACAGGGCAACGATTTTGCCCTGCGCCCCCTGCAAATATTTTGCGCTGCCCTCGATTCACAGAGCAGTAGCTCCGTAAATTGCGAGGGCGCGCCGGCAAAATTGCCCGGCGTAAGCCCGCGCAATGTAAATGATCCCGCCGGGGGCGGGAATCATTTAAATTAGGCGCGCTCCCGCGTAGAGCGCATGCTCCGTCGGGAAACTTTCCCGACGTGCATTGCGGCAAATGACGTCGCAAGGACGTCATTTGCTTCAAAGTGAACGTGAATGGCGTCCAGCGCCATTCACGATTCACTTATGCAAACGACGTAGATTTTAAATATTGCGACGCGGGAACGTGGGTATCCTATAGCATTGGCTGCGCCTGCTATTAGGATGTGTAACCTTACGCGAAACCCGACGTACGCAAACTACGTAATTTGCGTACGCAGGGCTCGCGCAACGTTGTGAATCGGTGTTAGTAGCAATTTGCATACTATACACAGATCACAATGGGAGCGCCCCCTAGCGGCCAACGCAAGAATGCAGCCTAAAATCTGCGTGGCATAAGAGCCTTATGCCACGCAGATTTTAGGCTGCAGTTGGCGTAGCGATGTTCCTGAATCAGGAGCATTCGCTACGCCGGAGCAAGTAAGCAATTGCGCTGTGTAACCTATGGTTACACAGGCGCAATTGCTTCTTGAATCTGGCCCATTGTATGTAGGCTGAAAGAGAGGCGCCCCTTGTCAGAGGAATATGGGAGGGTTACGGTGTGTAGACCAAAAGAGAAGGGACTTGTATCATTAGAAGGGTTGCTGTGTGTAGACTGGAAAAGAGGAGACCAAGGGGGTTATTTAGAAAAGGCAAATCCACTTTGGACTACAAGTGCAAAGTGCACTTAAAAATGCACTGAAAGTGCATTTGGAAGTGCAGTCATTGTAAATCTGAGGGGGACATGCAAGGAAAATAAAAAAACAGCATTTTAGCTTGCACATGATTGAATAATAAAATCAGCAGAGCTTCCCCTCATTTCAGATCTTACCCTTAGATCTATAGCAACTGCACTTTGCACTTGAAGTGCAAAGTGGATTTGCCTTTCGTAAATAACTGCCAAATGTCAAAATATGGAAGGATCACTGTGTGTAAGCTGGAAGAGAGGTGACCATGTGTCGGGAATATGGAGGGATCACTGTGTGTAAGCTAGAAGAGGGGACCATGTGTCGGGAATATGGAGGGATCACTGTGTGTAAGCTGGAAGAGAGGGGACCCTGTGTCGGGATTATGGAGGGATCACTGTGTGTAAGCTGGAAGAGAGGGGACGCTGTGTCGGGAATATGGAGGTATCACTGTGTGTAAGCTGGAAGAGAGGGGACCATGTGTCGGGAATATGGAGGGATCACTGTGCGTAAGCTGGAAGAGAGGGGACCATGTGTCGGGAATATGGAGGGATCACTGTGTGTAAGCTGGAAGAGAGGGGACCATGTGTCGGGAATATGGAGGGATCACTGTGCGTAAACTGGAAGAGAGGGGACCCTGTGTCGGGAATATGGAGGGATCACTGTGTGTAAGCTGGAAGAGAGGGGACCCTGTGTCGGGAATATGGAGGGATAACTGTGTGTAAGCTGGAAGAGAGGGGATTCTGTGTCGGGAATATGGAGGGATCACTGTATGTAAGCTGGAAGAGAGGGGACCCTGTGTTCGGGAATATTGAGGGATCACTGTGTGTAAGCTGGAAGAGAGGGGACCATGTGTCGGGAATATGGAGGGATCACTGTGCGTAAACTGGAAGAGAGGGGACCCTGTGTCGGGAATATGGAGGGATCACTGTGTGTAAGCTGGAAGAGAGGGGACCCTGTGTCGGGAATATGGAGGGATAACTGTGTGTAAGCTGGAAGAGAGGGGATTCTGTGTCGGGAATATGGAGGGATCACTGTATGTAAGCTGGAAGAGAGGGGACCCTGTGTCGGGAATATTGAGGGATCACTGTGTGTAAGCTGGAAGAGAGGGGACCCTGTGTCAGGAATATGGAGGGATCACAGTGCGTAAGCTGGAAGAGAGGGGACCCTGTGTCGGGAATATGGAGGGATCACTGTGTGTAAGCTGGAGGAGAGGGGACCCTGTGTCAGGAATATGGAAGGATCATTGTATGTAGGCTGGAAGAGCAGCCTACATACGTGTCAGAGGAATATGGGGGGATTACTGTGTGTAGGCAGAAAGAGAGGGGACCATTGTGTGTGGAATGGTAGTTGTAGTGCAGGTGTCATTTGATCCATATAAAACAAAGTTTCTCTCTTGTATGAGACATATATCACCCACTGAGGCAAAACGCAGCAAACTTCTGGCCATTGATTATTCCATAACACAATGAGACAGAACTGAGAGGCCTCAGATTCCAACTTTTATGAAATGAGTAGAAGGACACCATTCTTTATGTCATACAGACATTTAAATTCCCTTTATTTGTGGAAAAAGACATTGCACAGATATATGAAAACCAAAGCACACAGGTTATAATAGCACCCATTATCCTCAGTGAGCGCAGTCTCTGCTGAGAACCATTCGCCATCCTAGGGGCTGACGAGCTGTTGTGCATTAAAATAAATTGAGGTAAAAATAATCAACAAAACAAACAAAAACGTTTCTTCCTCGTTCTAAACTCCTAGCATCCTCTGCACCAATGTCATGGCACAGAGCTTAAAGGGGTTGTAAAGGTAAAACATTTTTTCCCTAAACAGCTTCCTTTACCTTAGTGTAGTCCTCCTTCACTTACCTCATCCTTCCATTTTGCTTTTAAATGTCCTTATTTCTTCTGAGAAATCCTCACTTCCTGTTCTTCTGTCTGTAACTCCACACAGTAATGCAAGGCTTTCTCCCTGGTGTGGAGAAAGCCTCTTGAGGGGGGAAGGGGCGAGCAGGAGTGTCAGAACACACTCTACTTTGCAGATAGAGAAAGGAGCTGTGTGTTAGTGGACGTCCTGACACTCCTGCTCGCCCCCACCCCCCTCAAGAGGCTTTCTCCACACCAGGGAGAAAGCCTCGCACTACTGTGTGGAGTTACAGACAGAAGAACAGGAAGTGAGGATTTCTCAGAAGAAATAAGGACATTTAAAAGCAAAATGGAAGGATGAGGTAAGTGAAGGAGGACTGCACTAAGGTAAAGGAAGCTATTTAGGAGAAAAAAAAGATTTTTGTACTCACCGTAAAATCCATTTCTCTGAGTTCATAGACGGACACAGCCTTCATTGACCTTAGGGTTATGCTTCTTCCTACCAGGAGATTTAATCTCCTGGTAGGAAGAAGCATAACCCTAAGGTCAATGAAGGCTGTGTCCGTCTATGAACGAAAGAGAAATAAATTGTACCTTTACAACCCCCTTAAGTGGCGAAATAAAGCAGCATGTCACATGACTGAGATCAGCCAGTGCGTGTAAACGTTGCAACTGTCCACAATATTCCCTTCTGCACGTCATGCCATTCAGTTTTGTACCTTGCACGGGTGAAATACGATCTTGGACGCACATGATGCCAATCGTTTAGAAGAATGCAGTCTATAAGGTGACAGTGTGGGGCCCTACAATGCCGTACAAAAAGCCCCTGTTGTAGTTACAGCCTGCCCACCCCAGTTGTAAGACAGGCTGCACTCCAAAAAAATCAAACACTGGAAATGTTTTTCATCCAGAAAAGAGAACAAAGAGTCTGCTATGATTAAGCGCAGCGTTGTAAGGTGTCAGTGAAGAGCCCGGATGAATGTCCACATGAATAAAGTTACCAGCGTTTGACTTTTTTTTCAGGATTCAGCTGATCGTCTTCCTTAGATTCGTGCAGTTGTGGGTTATAGGATAGGCCCCTGCTGGTGTTTAGAGCCCAATTTTTCATGAAGGCGCTTAGGCGCAGCATACCCCATATTCTCTAAAGCAGGCAAATGGTGATCTGAAGAAGTCATATAATAACCATCGTAGTTCTCCAACATTTGCCTATAAAAACATAAAAGTCCTGTGCAAACTGTGGCATTCACGATGCTTAGTAAACTTACAGAATTTTTTTTAATAATTTAAAAAGTAGGGCAGGAGATCTAACAGATGGAAGACAGTGATTGTTTCCTCGTCTCGAGTCACTTCTATGAATGATAAGTCTTCACCCTCCATATTGAAAAACGTATTTCCCATAGGACCCTGCATCTTTTCCCACCATCGGTGGGAGGGGAATACATATACTAAAGACTTGAGATCGGAGGACATACGAGATATACATATAAAAAAAAAAAAAAAAAAAGTAGCATAAACAATTAAAAAAATACATTAAAAATGTGCAATACCATCAATAATAATAATAAAAAAAAATGAATTCTATTGTTAGAGTTGCATTAAAAAAATGAAACAATGGAAGCCTAAATCTAACGCACGGCCTGCATTCCACAGTGGTCTTCATTCAGTGGATCTCCCTGAAGGTGAGGCTCTAAGGCCGCCATGTTCCAGGGCAATGATAGATCTCGCTGATCTACAACTTAATGAAGGAGCAAGTGCCCTTAGATCTCTGTGGCCCAGATGAGGGTGAATCACATTCCAGGGCACCGGCTAACCTTGGCGATCTACAAATGAATGACCATGTAGTGTTCTTTAAGTCTTGGATGATGAGTGACTCATGTTCCAGGGTAATGGCTGCCCTCAATGACCTACAGATTGATGACGACAGTGCAGTGGCCCTAGATCTCCATGTCCTGGATATGGGTGAATTGTTTTTCAGTATGGGGAGGATTCATTATACGGCACATACTGCCTGTGACCACACCTCCCTCTCCACTTACTGTTCAGTTCTTACTGGATGTAGAGCTTGCAATGTGCCCACAGTATTGGATTGGAAATTAAGCGTTGGAGATGGGCAGTGGCTATGTATTGGAGGGGGGTACGAGCAGCGAGAGGGAATGACAGAGGATTCGATGATCTGCAGTACATGAGCAGCGATAAGGAATGTGATATTCAAGTTGTTTCTTGCAGATTTCAGCCCATCAGGTCCACAAAGATGGCCTTTGTAGTGGTTTGTCCAAAGATGAATGCTCCAAGTGTTACCATGGCAACACCATAAGAGATCATAGCCCACCAGCTAAAAGAGTAAGGGACACAGTTAGCTGAGACAGTCCTGGTCTATGAGCCTATCTACATACAGTGCTGTGACCTAGTACACATCAAGAACTCACCCCAATGCAAAATTTACCCCCTTCTTCATACTGTCCGCCTGTCAACTAGTATGTGCCCCAAACACACAATATTCCCTGGTACCCACCCTGTGCCGGCCGTACACACACAGCCGGTTCCTTCCCAAACTCACTACGCCCTGTCAACCTCTGGGTAACCCATACACAATTGTCCCTGGCAGCACCCAGCCTGCATTCTATACACACTACCCTGTCACCCAGCCTGTGCCCCAAATACTGTCCCTGGCACACATACACTGTCCCCGGCACCCACCTTGTGGAGCACACAACCATCCTCCCTGGCACCCACCCTGTGGAGCACATGCACACAGCCCCTGATACCAAGTCTGTACCCCAAACAGCATCCCTGACACCCATCCTGTGGAGCACACAACCATCATCCCTGGAACCCATCCTGTGAAGCACACAGTCCCTGACACTTAGCCTGTGCCTTAAACATGGTCCCTCACACCTACCCTGTGGAACACAAAAGCATCATCCCTGGCACCCATCCTGTGGAGCACACCCGCACATGTATACTTCTTGGCACCCACCCTGTGGTGGCGCACGCACACACACACAGTCATCGCCACCAAGCCTGTACCCCAAACACTGTCCCTGACACCCACCCTGTGGAGCACACAAGCTTCATCCCTGGCACCCACCCTGTGGAGCACACACAGTCCCTGGCACCCAGCGTGTGCCCCAAACCCTGTCCTTATCACACTTTCTGTGTAGCACACACACAATTGTCCTTGCAAACACACTGCCCCATACACACGCACACTGCCCCATACACACGCACACACCCCCTTACACTGCCCCACCATCCATCTTCCACCTTGTACTGTTAGTTATTGATAATTGATTGGATATTGTACGAACGATTCATCCTTACGTTTTGCTCTTTTGCTCCTGAATCTCAGAAAGTTTCAGATTGATGAGACACAGACCTGTTCAAAAGACAAAAGATTTTCATCAGAATTAGGAAATCCGCCTGATTCAACCCAGTTCACAACAGAGGCATAACACAGGACATGGGGGGGGGGGGGGGGAGGGGTGACATTGTAGATGAATTTGTACAGAGCTCCCAAACTGCATACGAAAGACCAAGAAGCCACCGAAAGGAGTAAACCATCAGCTTCAGCTTCTATATTAGAGGTAGAATCTACTTTTGGCGTTTAGGGGTTTTCGTCCGATAGGCAAAAGCTTAACAAAGTGGAAGAAGTGCAAAGTTGCGGAGCAACCCAACACCCCCCCCCCCCCCCAAAAAAAAAAAAAAGATGCTATTGCTGGTACGGAGCTGTAAAGACGCCCCTACGTTACTCTTCTCAGCAGCTCCCGATTTAACGTGAAGACTGCGGTTGGAAAGTTTTCTGCGCACACACATCCCTGCCACTGACCATAGAGGAATAAAGGGTCATCACCCTGATATATACATACACCACTCCTCCAGAATTTCTGTGAGTGCAATATTGAGTTTATTTATTTACAGGTCAACCTGATTTAATACTCAAGGTGATTGCTCCTCTTTCTCTTTATTATGCAGCGTTTGATACAGCTTTGTGGGAGGATGAAATGGAGACAATTTTGATAAAATAGCAACAAGTAAACACTGGCAATGGTTACATTTCTATTTTTAGTATGCCAACAGATGCCATGTATGCACACGTTAAATTACAAATCTACCACACATTCCATCAATGATGGAGTCACAGCAGAAACATGAATGATGTTGCTATGAGTTACCCCCCTCTTCACAACACCCTGCAACAGAATATGTGAGCCCCCAATACCCCCCCCCCCCCCCCCCTCCAACCAGTCCCACAATGTACATCTAACCTGGAAATACAAAAATGAAGCAGGCTGCCAGTCCTCCGACCAGGGAGATGACTCTGCCTATATCCGGGATGAAGAGCGCTAGCAGCAACGTCAGCACAAACCAGATTAGTGTCTGCAGGATTCGTCTGCGCCGCTCTCGCCGTGGCTCCTCCCCTGCTTCCTGAGCGGTAAATCTCAGCCAGAGGCCCTCCAACACCGCCCTGAGAACAGAAAATGCCAATATCAAAACAGGTCACATGATAGTACACACCCCTTTCCCCATCTAGCCAAACAAAACCTTGTTATGGTCTCTGGCTCCGTATTGATCTACAGAAGGCCTCCATCCTATCATCCTTCTTCCAGGATCCTGCTCTCATGACTGGTCTAAAACCTTGCCTGGGAAAACGCAGCCAGTGTCTTCCCAGTTTCCAGTGACATCTGAGCACACAGTTTTGTTTTTTGTTTCCTGGTTCAAATGCAGTTTCACCTCTTCCCTCACTGAACGTGAATCGGCATCCTCACTTCTGTCCAGTAAGGTGATCCAGGGAGTAGCAGAGTGATGCACAAAAGAACAGAGGTAGATTCTCAGACTGGCTGGACAAAATGGGGGAGAAATAAAGCTTCTCGTCCCGGAAATTGTTGTTATGCCTGTCATAGATGGTTCAGGAGCCGGCTGAGACTCGAACCATGTATGGGCAGGCTGGATTTAACCAAATTGATCAACTTGGGTACAACCAGCCTATTGGATTGCACATGCAGTTCTTGCTAGCAGCTGTTATAGGCTTAGCAGAAGGAATTCCCTCATCAACTTGGACTGTGTTTCAGTTTGGTCTATGGCCGGCCTTAGTGGCATGCACCACATTAATAAAGCAGACGGGGGCGGGCAGCATGTCTTTAAACTGGTAACAAAGGGGGCTGCTCTGTTTTCTCAGTTTAGAAGACTGGTGCAGGTTTTATGCCTGTGGCACTCTGTTAATTGCCCCCCACCCTGTATAATCTATTGACTTATCTATATATTTACCACCATTGTGTACCCAGCTGTTTTACTGGAGCTTTCCTTTATTTACAGGCTAGTCAGTCCATCCCTACATGGCGCTGTCAGTACAGTGTTTGCCTGCCATGTGAACAAGCAACTACCTCTATATAGCAACAAAAAAAGTACGGTAATTGTGAAAGAGACTGTACATGAACATTGGGATCCAGTAAAGATGACATGGCAAAAAGCAACAGATGGAACTGACCGGCCACAGTAGTGAAGAATCGGGTAGGAGGTGATCACGCAGACGATGATGAACGCACGGGCCACAGCCACTGGAATGTCGTTAGATGGGAAGGAGAGAAGGACATCCTGGTCCACACCAGAGCCAAACAGCAGGTACCCGCACACCCCTAGATGTGACAATGAAGGGGCAAGACATGGTTACATCATATGGGAAAGGAGCTCATAATACACAAAAAGACCGCAGAAGATTTTCACTATGGCCGGACAAAGCCATTTAACACAGATATTAAACTAATTAGAACTTAATTTGAAGGTTATTGTGTTTGGCCGCAGAGCTCCTGTTATGTGGAGTCTATAAGACCCTACAGGGACTCTACCCAGCCCAAAAAAGACTCCTCCCCACAAACCACAAGAAAAAGAAAGAAAGGGCACACTGACCTAGTAAATTATCCTAAAACCATAATTTTATTAGTAAAACGTGGTATTATACTCACAAAATCACAATGGAGTTAAAGCTCATCATATGGTATGGCATTGTTTAGTCCATAGTGCATCAAAATCTTGGGTAGGAGGTGAAGACCCAATAGGCCAACATGTTTCGAGATTAAAACATCTTTAAAAAGTTTTTGGCTCTGAGAAAGAGGTTTAACCTCAAAACATATTAGCCCATTGTGTCTTCACCTCCTACCCAAGATTTTGATGCACTATGGACTGAACGATGCCGTACCATGTGATGAGCTTTAATTCCATTGTTATTTTGTGAGTATAATACTAAGCACTTTTTAACAATAAAAATTATGGTTTTAGGATAATGCACTAGGTCGATGGGCCTTTTCTTTTTCTTGTGGTTCTAGAATACCAGACTACCCCAGTCTTTAGAGGGCAGAAAGATGTGGCTTATCCTTGTTGAACCAAGATGAAGATTTAGTACATTCATCCTGAGCAGGCTCACTCCCAAGCGCAGGAGAATTTGTGTTTGTGACCATTTGTTCTCCCTCACAAAGTAAGATCCTAAAATGTGATTGGCTGCAGAGTTCCTGTTATGTAGAGCCTAGGAGGCCTCTGCTGGCCAACATTAGGCTCCTACCTCACATAAGAACAACTAATGATGTGATTGGTTATAGAGTTCCTGTTATGTGGAGTCTACAAGACCCTAGGAGAACTCTACCTGGCCCACATCATATGTATAGCATGAAGAATGTCCCAGCTTACCTGTCCCTGTATAGACACACAAGGCAATAAACATGGCGATGGTCACTATAATCCCCCAGCGTCGCATATCCTGCTGCTGCATACTGCCATAGACGGGGACGCTACTGACATGGCACTGTGGACACAGTGGGAAGAAGGTGAGGATGACTACACACAGGTAATTACTGGACAGACACCAAAATAATATCTGCTCACCTGATATCCAAAACAGATGGTGGGGACAGCATTGAAGACTGCAATCCAGGAGGAGGCCCTGAAGAAACAAGAGGAATGTCAGCAACAAAAGACATGCAGACAGCAGGAAGATCAGACGCAGCATAAGAAACATAGAGCCAGTGGGAGGACAAGACACAAGGGGAGATAAGGGGAGAGAAGTGGAGTAAACAAACTGAAGCAGGGGGAAGGACAAGACACAGGGGAAAAGACATGGAGGCAGAGGACAGGGCAGAGGGGAGAAAAGCCGAGACGGGGAGGACAAGATCATGGGAGGAGACACAGAGGCAGCAGGAGGACAGGGCAGAGGGGAGAAAAGCTGAGACGGGGAGGACAAGATCATGGGAGGAGACACAGAGGCAGCAGGAGGACAGGACAGAGGGGAGAAAAGCTGAGTTGGGGGTGGACAAGATCATGGGAGGAGACACGGAGGCAGCGGGAGGACAGGACAGAAGGGAGGAAAGATGAGACAGGGGGAGGACAAGACAGAAGAAGGAAAGCTGAGACAGGGGGAGGACAAGACAGAAGGGAAGAGAAGCCAGGGCAGAGGGAGGACAAGACACAGATGTGGGGGCACAGGAAAGAGGAGATGTGGGAGCAGTACCTGGATGGAATATATGCCGGGATCTGCTCATGTGGCTGGGCGCAGCGGAAGATAACAATAAATGTCACATAACATGTCCCGAGAACACTGAGTGAGCTGTAAAAGACAGGAGACTGTCAGAGATGTAACAGGAACTCAACACAAAAGACAGAAAACTGAGAATACCCCCCACAGGGGCAGCTGATCACTGTGTGCCAATTTAATTAACTGCTTTACCATGTCCTTCTGTGCCTATGAGGGGGTACCCACCATCCCTATGCTGAGTTCCTGGATCTATACCCCTGCTGTGCCCATTATGAGGAATTCACACCATCCCTATGCTGAGTTCCTGGATCTATACCCCTGCTGTGCCCATTATGAGGAGTTTCCACCATGCCTATGCTGAGTTCCTGGGTCTGTACCCATGCTGTGCCCATTATGAGGGATTCCCACCCGCCCCAAGTGAGTTCCTGGGTCTGTACCACTGTTGTGCCCATTATGAGGAGTTCCCACCATCCCTACGCTGAGTTCCTGGGTCTGTACCACCGTTGTGCCCATTATGAGGAGTTCCCATCATCCCTACGCTGAGTTCCTGGGTCTGTAACACCGTTGTGCCCATTATGAGGAGTTTCCACCATGACATTATAATAAAAACTCATAAATACGGACATGGCTGACTCACCTTGCATACTTTTGTACACTGATCTCACGTGGCAGAGACAGCGGCAGAACAAATAAAATTCCTGTGATGGTGATTGTGAACTTCCTGTCAGCATACCAGGGAACACTGCCCTCCGCCAGGGAGGGCATTATGGCTCCGATAACTGCGCACAAACAGCAGAGATAGGGCAGAGTAAGTCAAGCACAGACAGAACACAGATGATATTCTAGACCAGTGATGGTCAACCTTGGCACCCCAGGTGTTTTGGAACTACATTTCCCATGATGCTGCACTAAACTGCAGAGTGCATGAGCATCATGGGAAATGTAGTTCCAAAACATCTGGGTTGCCAAGGTTCGCCATCACTGTTCTAGACTGACGTTCCTGTACAGGATGGCAGTCAGTCCCCGTAGGAAGGGAACCCTAATGGGACCACTGACTGGCAGCTGCTCCGTTAGGAGGAAACATCATCACCCACATACAAAACACAAACACTGACACAACCGGCGGCATCACTCCAGTACCACGTTGGCAAAAGGGACTCACGTTTGTCGAGTTGGTCAGCAATAATGATGAAGAAGGCGATGCATGTCCCGAAAGTGTAAACGGCGATGAGGACCTCACACAGCACACCAGTAAGCCGGCCGCAGATCCCACGTACCACCTCCTGGTACGTCCGCTCGCTGCAGGCGTCCGCGCAGTGTGCCAGGATCACCAGACCACTGATGATGAAGAGCAGCAACACCTTGAGGGGGGATAGACAACACGCATTGTCGTGAGGTGCAAACAGATAATGATGTAACACGGCAAGGGGAGGGGAGATCCTGTGGTGGAGCGCACTTACCAGCTGCAGCACGATACCAGCCGTAACTCCTCCCGCTGCGCTGAAGGCAGCTGGGAAATTCAGCAGACCGGCTCCCAGGGCGGCGTTCACCACAATGAAGACGGCTCCGATGGCGGACGTCCCTCCGGCCAGGCGTCGGGTCTCCGGGACGATGGGGCTCTGCAGGAGGCGAGCCCGCTCCCCGGCGTCCCACGAGTAGTCGTCATTGATGGCCACATTCCCCAGGGACATTGTACTCGGGAAGAGGGAGACACCATCCGTGTGTGTGCTGAAAGAGAGAGAGAGAGAGAGAGAGTCACATGACTGGGCGGGGTCACATGACCAGAGCACACAACAACCTCTTCCTGAATGAAATCTGCTGAGCCAGCACTACAGGAGTCACCTCTTCCCCTTCTCTGACACACATTCCTCCGACATCAGGATTTAACCCCCTTCCTGACTAGATCACTTTTTACAATTTGCCCCTGTGTCGCTTTAATACCCCTCCTCTCCAACATCAGGAAAACTGGACCAGGGGCCTGGAGGAGAGGGAGATACTCCACGATGACATGATACCCCCCTAGTCCAATATTATGAGGGGAGGAGGGGTGATATAAGGGGAAGGAAGGGTACTACAAGGTATATCATGGGGGGGGGGGGGGAGAAAGGGGTATTATAGGGAGGAGGACAGATATTACGAAATGCCATGGGGAAGGGATGGGGGTATTAGAGAGAGAGAGGAGGGGTATTTTGAGGGGGGGTGAATGGTTATATAAGAGGGGAGGGGGGTTATAGGAAGGAGGAGATATTACAGAAAAAAGAAAAGCATAATATGGAGAGAGGAGGGGTACTATATGGGGGGGGGGGGGTACATTTTAACGATAGAATGCATTCTATGAGTAGAGCAGGGGTATTATGGAAGGCAGGAGGGGGGATTATAGCAGGAGGGGTATAATAGGGGAGTAGAGGTATAGAGAGGAGTATTATGAGGGGTACGATAAGGGGGGGGGGGGGGGTATTATGAGGGGAGGAAGGGTATTATGAAGGGAGAAGGGGTATTAGGAGTATTATGAGAGTAGAAGGGTATAATGGGAGGAGTAGGGATATTATGAGGGGAAGAATAGTATAATGAGAAGGAGTTATATGAGGGGTAACATGAGAGGAGTCGAGGTACAATGATGCAAGGAAGGGTATTATGAAGGGAGAAGGGGTACAATTTCAGGGGATGGGTATTATGAGAGGGGGAGGGGTATTACGAGTATTATGAGAGGGGGAGGGGTATTACAAGTATTATGAGGGGAGGAAGGGTATAAGAAGTATTATGAGAGGGGGAGGGGTATTATGAGAGCGGGAGGGGTATTATGTGAGGTGGAGGGGTATTGAGTATTATTATTGAGTATTATGGGAGGGGTATTGGGATTATGGGAGGGAGGAGGGGTATTGGGAGTATTATGAGGGGTATTAGAAGTATTATGAGAGGGGGAGTGGTATTATGAGAATGAGAGGGGTATTAGGAGTATTATGGGAGGGAGGAGGAGTATTGGGAGTATTGAGGGGTATTAGAAGTATTATGAGAGGGGGAGGGGTATTATGAGAATGAGAGGGGTATTATGAGTATTATGGGAGGGAGGAGGGGTATTGGCAGTATTATGAGGGGTATTAGAAGTATTATGAGAGGGGGAGGGGTATTATGAGAGGGGTATTGGGAGTATTATGAGGGGAGGAGGGGTATTAGGAGGAATATTATGAGGGGATGAGGATTATTATATATAGAATTGTTTTTACAATTGGGGAGGGGTAATTAAAAGGAGGAGAAATAACGGGGGAGGGACGAGGTGTATTATGGAGGGGGTACATTGCATGGAGGA
Source organism: Rana temporaria (assembly GCF_905171775.1). Classification (NCBI taxonomy): domain Eukaryota; kingdom Metazoa; phylum Chordata; class Amphibia; order Anura; family Ranidae; genus Rana; species Rana temporaria. Next base: position 142,808,830 of record NC_053499.1, read on the forward strand.
GGGGTAGTAATTTGGGTCGGGGTTATATTCGGCTTCCCTCACCTGACCAACCGCTCCTTGCCCGCCACGTGACCGTCCACCTTCTATCACATGACCACCGAAAGGTTTGCCGGTGTAGTGTCACATTCTGCTGCCTATCGTAGAATGCTGCGGCAGTCACGTGGCGGCCAATTGCGCATGCGCAGTTGTCCGCCACGTGACTTCCGCAGCGTTCTAAGATAGGCAGCAGAATGTGACACTACATAGGCAGCAGAATGTGACAATACACCTGGGATGAGAATCCTCGGATCGGTGTGTTATCGCGGCGTCTCCTCCCCTATCCGATCACCGGAATTCACACGAGACTCTCATTCTCCATAATGTTGGTCTTCAAGAAAATGGCGGCTAAAGACCCAGAATTCCCGGCGCCTCTTCCCTGAATTCCCTGCTGTGTGGAGACGCAGTAAGATGTGGAGTCACCTGAGCTACAGGAAGATGTAATTGTACTGTGTGTCCCCCCCAATAGTCTGATCCCTGTGTGTCCCCCCAATCCCCACCCCCCATAGTGTGATCTGTGTGTCCCCCATAGTCTGATCCCTGTGTGTCCCCCCAATCCCATAGTGTGATCTGTGTGACCCCCCCATAGTCTGATCCCTGTGTGTCCCCCATAGTCTGATCCCTGTGTGTCCCCCAATCCCCACCCCCCCCATAGTCTGATCCCGGTGTGTCCCCCAATCTCCCCCATAGTCTGATCCCTGTGTGTCCCCCAATCCCCATCCCCCATAGTGTGATCTGTGTGTCCCCCATTCCTCCCCATAGTCTGATCCCTGTGTGTCCCCCAATCCCCATCCCATAGTGTGATCTGTGTGTCCCCCCATTCCGCCCCATAGTCTGATCCCTGTGTGTCCCCCATAGTCTGATTCATGTGTGTCCCCCAACCCCCCCCCCCCATAGTCTGATTCCTGTGTATCCCCCCCCCCCCATAGTCTGATTCCTGTGTGTCCCCCAATCCCCCCCCATAGTCTGATCCCTGTGTGTCCCCCAATCCCCCCCATAGTCTGATCCCTGTGTGTCCCCCAATCCCCATCCCCCCCATAGTCTGATCCCTGTATGTCCCCCATCCCCCCCCATAGTCTGATCCCTGTGTGTCCCCCAATTCCCCCCATAGTGTGATCTGTGTGTCCCCCATAGTCTGATCACTGTGTGTCCCCCAATCCCCATCCCCCCCCCATAGTCTGATCCCTGTGTGTCCCCCATAGTGTGATCTGTGTGTCCCCCATTCCCCCCCCATAATCTGATCCCTGTGTCCCCCATAGTAAGATTCACACCGGTAAAAAAACGTACCAGTGCGCAGAGTGTGGCAAAACGCTTATCCGGAAGCTGGACCTCATCATCCACGAGAGAACCCACACCGGGGAAAAACCCTTTACATGTTGTGAGTGTGGGAAACGTTTTGTGTGCAACTCCCATCTGGCCTCCCATCAGAGGGTGCACAGAGATCGCAGCAGCCTGACCTGCCCCATGTGCGGCAAATGTCTGAGAAGTGAGCCTCTGCTACGGGAACATACCAAAGCCTGTCCCATGATGATCCCAAATCCCCTCCCCAGAGGAGCACCCAAGGCAAATTATTTCCCATAAGACACCACTGGACCCCCACCAATCAATGACTGCCCCATGATGATCCCAACTTCCCTCCCCAGAGGAGCACCCAAGGCAAATTATTTCCCATAAGACACCACTGGACCCCCCACCAATCAATGACTGCCCCATGATGATCCCAACTTCCCTCCCCAGAGGAGCACCCAAGGCAAATTATTTCCCATAAGACACCACTGGACCCCCACCAATCAATGACTGCCCCATGATGATCCCAACTTCCCTCCCCAGAGGAGCACCCAAGGCAAATTATTTCCCATAAGACACCACTGGACCCCCCACCAATCAATGACTGCCCCATGATGCCACCCAAGACTTATTCCAAGGGCAATTATTTCCTATAAGACCACCACTGGACTCCCACCAATCAATGACTGCGCTGCTTGGACTGCCCTATGATGATCCCCAATCCCCTCCCCAGAGGAGCACCCAAGGCAAATTATTTCCTATAAGACACCACTGGACCCCCCACCAATCAATGACTGCCCCATGATGCCACCCAAGACTTATTCCAAGGGCAATTATTTCCTATAAGACCACCACTGGACTCCCACCAATCAATGACTGCGCTTCTTGGATTGCCCTCGGTGATCTAGTTGAGCATTCACAAACTTGAACCCTCAGTAGGTCTCAGTGGCTGGAGCCTTTCAGAAGATCACAAGTATATTAAAGCGGAGCTCCACCCAAAAAAAGGGGATGCTCCCATTATGTAGTTCCTCCACCCCCTCCGGTGCCACATTTGGCACCTTTCGGGAGGGGGGGGGGAACCTATTTGTACCTGTCCCCACTTCCGGAAGACCTGACTGAAGTGAGGTCCCCTGGAAGTTAGTTCCACCTCCTCCTTCCCCCGCACCGCCGGTCCATTCACAAAGTGCAGCGCACTTCACGCATGCGCAGTATGGAGCTGGCCGTAAAGCCGCTTCACTGCTGGTTTCCCTTACAGGCAGTTGTGGCGGTACCCAAGAACCAATGGGAATGTGGCCTGGGGTGCCGATATGACGGGATCAGCAGCTCCGGGATTTGTGGCTGCTGACTTTTCATTTTTTTTTTTTCGTGTGGGGGGTGTGACTCTTTAAAATGCCATTAAACCCGAAATCCAACATTATATTGCAGCTCACAAATTCTTCGGTGTGACGGCTGCATTCGTTTTCTTTCTTTGGCTTTCTGTTTTCTTAACCACTTGGTTACTGGCCCATAGTCAAAAGACGTCCTGTTTTTAAAGATGGATATCTCAGTAACGGCAGCAGCTGCTGCCACAACTGAGGTATCCATCTTTAGTGCCGACGGTCCTGTACACGATAACGGCGGTCTCCGCGGCGAATTCTCCGCGAGATCGCCGTTATCGGTGGTGGGAGAGGGCCCCTCCCGCCGCTGTCCCGCGCCCTCCGCCGCTTACCGGAGCTGGCGGAGGGGACAGCGACCATCCGGCAGCTGAGCGGGGACGAGACTGAAGGAAAAATCTCCTTCGCCCGTCCCCCATAGCTCTGCTGGGCGGAAGTGACGTCAAAACGTCAGTCCCGCCCAGCCTCTTAAAGAGACATTTTTTTTTTTTTGTCATTTGAAAAAATGACATTTCCAAATTTTTTTTTTTTTTTTTGCATTTAAGCCCAAATATGAGATCTGAGGTCTTTTTGACCCCAGATCTCATATTTAAGAGGACCTGTCATGCTTTTTTCTATTACAAGGGATGTTTACATTCCTTGTAATAGGAATAAAAGTGATTTTTTTTTTATTTCAGTGTTAAAAATTGTAAAATAACAAAAAATAAATGCGAAAAGCAAAAAAAAAATTTTTTAAAGCGCCCCGACGAGCTCGCGCGTAGAAGCGAACGTATACGCGAGTAGCGCCGACATATGAAAACGGTATTCAAACCACACAAGTGAGGTATCGCCGCGATCGTTAGAGCGAGAGCAATAATTCTAGCCTTAGGCCTACTCTGTAACTCAAAAAATGCAACCTGTAGAATTTTTTAAACGTCGCCTATCAAGATTTTTAAGGGTAAAAGTTTGACGCCATGCCACGAGCGGGCGCAATTTTTAAGCGTGACATGTTGGGTATCATTTTACTCGGCGTAACATTATCTTTCACAATATATAAAAAAATTGGGCCAAATTTATTGTTGTGTTATTTTTTAATTTAAAAAGTGAATTTTTTCAAAAAAAAGTGCGCTTGTAAGACCGCTGCGCAAATACGGTGTGACAAAAAGTATTGCAATGACTGCCATTTTATTCTCTAGGGTGTTAGAAAAAAATATATATATAATGTTTGGGGGTTTTAAGTAATATTCTAGCAAAAAAAAACTGTTTTAGTCTCGTAAACACTGAATCTGAAAAACAGGCTCGGTAACGAAGTGGTTAACCAGATGAAAAAGTAATGCAGCTGCCGCCTCTAATTGAGGGGGGAAACCATCTAATGGAGGGGGCACTTCATGGAGGGGCGTCCACCTAATGAATTGGGACCGTCTAATGAAGGGGGATCACGGTGCGGCAGACACAAGATTGGGGGATTTTCTTCCATTTTTTTTTTTTTATCCGTTTTTTTTCCTTCCATTGAATAAGGGGAGATCAGGATATGTGGAGATCGACATGGAGATCGGAATGAAAGATTAGAACTCTGATGTGAAAAGGAAACGTCTTCAGTGCGAGAAAAGGACGACTTCTATTATTTATACCAATAAAGTTACAATTGAACCCTCCAGAGGCGTCATCTATTCAATGTTTATTCCATTCCTCTATTGGGGGGCACAGAGAGGGGTATCATTGGGGTTCTGCTGTGACCCGGGTTACACCCCACAGTCCGGGTGATCATCAATGGAGGCCCCGTGTGGTTTTTTTTGTGGTATTTCCTGCCGGTCATGTGACTGCAATCCCTCTAAGGCAGGGGTCTCAAACTCAAATTACCTGAGGGCCACAAGACAAGTTTTCATATGCCATGGGGGGCCGCATGCAAACTTTCAAACTTCAAAAACAACAGTACTGGTGTCAGCGAGCGCATTATTACCCCCAGCACTGGTGTAAGTCAGGGTGCTCATATATCAGGACCGCGCTCATATATCAAGACCGCACTCGTATATCAAGACCGCGCTCGTATATCAAGACATGCTCGTATATCAAGACCGCGCTCGTATATCAAAGCATGCTCGTATATCAAGACCGCGCTCGTATATCAAAGCATGCGCGTATATCAAGACCGCGCTCGTATATCAAAACATGCTCGTATATCAAAACATGCTCGTATATCAAAACATGCTCGTATATCAAGACCGCGCTCGTATATCAAAACATGCTCGTATATCAAGACCGCGCTCGTATATCAAAACATGCTCGTATATCAAGACCGCGCTCGTATATCAAAACATGCTCGTATATCAAGATCGCGCTCGTATATCAAGACCGCACTCGTATATCAAAACATGCTCGTATATCAAGACCGCGCTCGTATATCAAGACATGCTCGTATATCAAGACCGCGCTCGTATATCAAGACAGCGCTCAGTGCTCACCTCCAAATGTGTATAGCAGTGGTCTCAAAGTACTGGCCCGCGGGCCATTTGCGGCCCGTAGACCAGTTATAAATGGCCCCCAGGCAGGGCAGAAGTGGGGGAGCAAAAAAATTTTTTTTTTTTGTGAGCTGGCGCTATTTGGTGGTGAGCCGTTGGTATTACAAGTTATTACCACCAGATGTGAGCTGGCGCCATCTGGTGGTGGCCGTTGGTATTACAAGTTAAGCATTACAAGTTAAACAGCAATTCTAATGTCATTTTTCACTATTTTCACTGCCATCTTCTTCCCTCTAATTAGAACCCCCAAACATTATATATATTTTTTATCCTAACACCTTAGAGAATAAAATGGCGATCGTTGCAATACTTTCTGTTACGCCGTATTTGCGCAGCGGTCTTACAAGCGTACTTTTTTTGGAAAAAAATACACTTTTTTAAATTAAAAAATAAGACAACAGTAAAGTTTGACAAATTTGCTTGGAATCTAGGAGCCAGCTAAAAAAGTTAGGAGCCAGAAAACGCACCCCGTCCCGACGAGCTCACGCGCAGAAGCGAACACATACGTGAGCAGCGCCCGCATATGTAAACGGTGTTCAAACCACACATGTGAGGTATCGCCGCGATTGGTAGAGCGAGAGCAATAATTCTAGCCCTAGACCTCCTCTGTAACTCAAAACATGCAACCTGTAGATTTTTTTAAACGTCGCCTATGAAGATTTTAAGGGGTAAAAAAGTTTGTCGGCATTCCACAAGCGGGCACAATTTTGAAGCGTGACATGTTGGGGATGAATTTACTCGGCGTAACATTATCTTTCATTATATTTAGAAAAATGGGGATAACTTTACTGTTGTCTTATTTTTTAATTTAAAAAAGTGTATTTTTTTCCAAAAAAAGTACGCTTGTAAGACCGCTGCGCAAATACGGCGTAACAGAAAGTATTGCAACGATCGCCATTTTATTCTCTAAGGTGTTAGGATAAAAAATATATATAATGTTTGGGGGTTCTAATTAGAGGGAAGAAGATGGCAGTGAAAATAGTGAAAAATGACATTAGAATTGCTGTTTAACTTGTAATGCTTAACTTGTAATACCAACGGCTCACCACCAAATAGCGCCAGCTCACAAAAAAAATATTTTTTTTGCTCCCCCACTTCTGCCCTGCCTGGGGGCCATTTATAACTGGTCTACGGGCCGCAAATGGCCCGCGGGCCGGTACTTTGAGACCACTGCTATACACATTTGGAGGTGAGCACTGAGCGCTGTCTTGATATACGAGCGCGGTCTTGATATACGAGCATGTCTTGATAGACGCGCGCGGTCTTGATATACGAGCATGTCTTGATATACGAGCGCGGTCTTGATATACGAGCATTTTTGATAAACGAGCGTGGTCTTGATATACGAGCATGTCTTGATATACGAGCGCGGTCTTGATATAAGAGCATGTCTTGATAGATGAGCTCGGTCTTGATATACGAGCATGTTTTGATATACGAGCGCGGTTTTGATATACGAGCATGTTTTGATATACGAGTGTGGTCTTGATATACGAGCATGTTTTGATATACGAGCGCGGTCTTGATATACGAGCATGTCTTGATATACGAGCGCGGTCTTGATATACGAGCATGTTTTGTTATACGAGCGCGGTCTTGATATACGAGCGCGGTCTTGATATACGAGCATGTTTTGATATACGAGCGCGGTCTTGATATACGAGCATGTCTTGATATACGAGCGCGGTCTTGATACACGAGCATGTCTTGATATACGAGCATGTTTTGATATACGAGCGCGGTCTTGATATACGAGCATGTTTTGATATACGAGCGCGGTCTTGATATACGAGCATTTGTTGTTATACGAGCGCGGTCTTGATATACGAGCATGTCTTGATATACGAGCATGTCTTGATATACGAGCATGTCTTGATATACGAGCATGTTTTGATATACGAGCATGTTTTTATATACGAGCGCGGTCTTGATATACGAGCGCGGTCTTGATATACGAGCAAGTCTTAATATACGAGCATGTTTTGATATATACGAGCACGGTCTTGATATACGAGCATGTCTTGATATACGAGCATGTTTTGATATACGGGCGCGGTCTTGATATACGAGCATGTTTTGATATACGAGCGCGGTCTTGATATACGAGCGCGGTCTTGATATACGAACATGTTTTGATATACGAGCATGTTTTGATATACGAGCGCGGTCTTGATATACGAGCATTTTTTGATATACGAGCATGTTTTGATATACGAGCGTGTCTTGATATACGAAAATGTTTTGATATACGAGCGCGGTCTTGATATACGAGCATGCTTTGATATACGAGCGCGGTCTTGATATACGAGCATGTCTTGATATACGAGCGCGGTCTTGATATACGAGCATGTTTTGATATACGAGCGTGGTCTAGATATACGAGCGCGGTCTTGATATACGAACATGTCTTGATACACGAGCATGGTCTTGATATACGAGCATGTCTTTATATACGAGCATGTCTTGATATACGAGCGCGGTCTTGATATACGACCATGTCTTGATATACGCGTGCGGTCTTGATATACGAGCATGTTTTGATATACGAGTGCGGTCTTGTTATACGAGCGCGATCTTGATATACGAGCATGTTTTGATATACGAGCGCGGTCTTCATATACGAGCATGTCTTGATATACGAGCGCGGTCTTGATATACGAGCGCGGTCTTTATATACGAGCGCGGTCTTGATATACGAACATGATATCAAGACCGCGCTCGTATGAGCGCGGTCTTGATATACGAGCATGCTTTGATATACAAGTATGTTTTGATATACGAGCATGTATTTATACGAGCGCGGTCTTGATATTCGAGTATGTTTTGATATACGAGCGCGGTCTTGATATACGAGCATGTCTTGATATACGAGAGCGGTCTTGATATACGAGTGCGGTCTTGATATATGAGCGCGGTCCTGATATATGAGCATGTTTTGATATACGAGCGCGGTCTTGATATACGAGCATGTTTCGATTATACGAGCATGTCTTGATATACGAGCGCGGTCTTGATATATGAGCATGTTTTGCTATACGAGCGCGGTCTTGATATACGAGCATGTTTTGATATACAAGCATGTTTTGATATACGCGCATGTTTTGATATACGAGCGCGGTCTTGATATAAGAGCATGCTTTGATATACAAGTATGCTTTGATATACGAGCATGTTTTGTACAGGTGTATGCGAGCGCATTATTACCCCCAGCACTGGTGTAAGTCAGGGTTTGACAAATTTGCTTGGAATCTAGGAGCCAGCTAAAAAAGTTAGGAGCCAGAAAACGCACCCCGTCCCGACGAGCTCGCGCGCAGAAGCGAACACATACGTGAGCAGCGCCCGCATATGTAAACGGTGTTCAAACCACACATGTGAGGTATCGCCGCGATTGGTAGAGCGAGAGCAATAATTCTAGCCCTAGACCTCCTCTGTAACTCAAAACATGCAACCTGTAGATTTTTTTAAACGTCGCCTATGAAGATTTTAAGGGGTAAAAAAGTTTGTCGGCATTCCACAAGCGGGCGCAATTTTGAAGCGTGACATGTTGGGGATGAATTTACTCGGCGTAACATTATCTTTCATTATATTTAGAAAAATGGGGATAACTTTACTGTTGTCTTATTTTTTAATTTAAAAAAGTGTATTTTTTTCCAAAAAAAGTACGCTTGTAAGACCGCTGCGCAAATACGGCGTAACAGAAAGTATTGCAACGATCGCCATTTTATTCTCTAAGGTGTTAGGATAAAAAATATATATAATGTTTGGGGGTTCTAATTAGAGGGAAGAAGATGGCAGTGAAAATAGTGAAAAATGACATTAGAATTGCTGTTTAACTTGTAATGCTTAACTTGTAATACCAACGGCCACCAAAAAAAATATTTTTTTTGCTCCCCCACTTCTGCCCTGCCTGGGGGCCATTTATAACTGGTCTACGGGCCGCAAATGGCCCGCGGGCCGGTACTTTGAGACCACTGCTATACACATTTGGAGGTGAGCACTGAGCGCTGTCTTGATATACGAGCGCGGTCTTGATATACGAGCATGTCTTGATATACGAGCGCGGTCTTGATATACGAGCATGTTTTGATATACGAGTGCGGTCTTGTTATACGAGCGCGATCTTGATATACGAGCGCGGTCTTGATATACGAGCATGTTTTGATATACGAGCATGTCTTTATATACGAGCATGTTTTGATATACGAGTGCGGTCTTGTTATACGAGCGCGATCTTGATATACGAGCATGTTTTGATATACGAGTGCGGTCTTGTTATACGAGCGCGATCTTGATATACGAGCGCGGTCTTGATATACGAGCATGTTTTGATATACGAGCATGTCTTTATATACGAGCATGTTTTGATATACGAGTGCGGTCTTGTTATACGAGCGCGATCTTGATATACGAGCGCGGTCTTGATATACGAGCATGTTTTGATATACGAGCGCGGTCTTGATATACGAGCATGTTTTGATATAGGAGCGCGGTCTTGATATACGAGCATGTTTTGATATACGAGCATGTCATTATATACGAGCATGTTTTGATATATGAGCGCGGTCTTGATATACGAGCATGTTTTGATATACGAGCATGTTTTGATATACGAGCATGCTTTGATATACGAGCATGCTTTGATATACGAGCGCGGTCTTGATATACGAGCATGTTTTGATATACGAGCATGTCTTGATATACGAGTGCGGTCTTGATATACGAGCATGTCTTGATATACGAGCGCGGTCTTGATATACGAGCACGTTTTGATATACGGGCGCGGTCTTGATATACGAGCATGTTTTGATATACGAGCATGTCTTGATATACGAGCATGTCCTTATATACGAGCATGTTTTGATATACGAGCATGCTTTGATATACGAGCGCGGTCTTGATATACGAGCATGTTTTGATATACGAGCGCGGTCTTGACATACGAGCATGTTTTGATATACGAGCATGTCTTTATATACGAGCAAGTTTTGATATATGAGCGCGGTCTTGATATACGAGCATGTTTTGATATACGAGCATGCTTTGAAATACGAGCGCGGTCTTGATATACGAGCATGTCTTGATATACGAGCGCGGTCTTGATATACGAGCACGTTTTGATATACGAGCGCGGTCATGATATACGAGCATGTTTTGATATACGAGCATGTCTTGATATACGAGCGCGGTCTTGATACACGAGCATGTCTTGATATACGAGCGCGGTCTTGATATACGAGCGCGGTCTTGATATACGAGCATGTTTTGATATACGAGCGCGGTCTTGATATACGAGCATGTTTTGATATACGAGCGCGGTCTTGATATACGAGAATGTCTTGATATACGAGCGCGGTCTTGATATATGAGCGCGGTCCTGATATATGAGCATGTTTTGATATACGAGCGCGGTCTTGATATACGAGCATGTTTCGATTATACGAGCGTGGTCTTGATATACGAGCGCGGTCTTGATATACGAGCATGTTTTGATATACAAGCATGTTTTGATATACGCGCATGTTTTGATATACGAGCGCGGTCTTGATATAAGAGCATGCTTTGATATACAAGTATGCTTTGATATACGAGCATGTTTTGTACAGGTGTATGCGAGCGCATTATTACCCCCAGCACTGGTGTAAGTCAGGGTTTGACAAATTTGCTTGGAATCTAGGAGCCAGCTAAAAAAGTTAGGAGCCAGAAAACGCACCCCGTCCCGACGAGCTCGCGCGCAGAAGCGAACACATACGTGAGCAGCGCCCGCATATGTAAACGGTGTTCAAACCACACATGTGAGGTATCGCCGCGATTGGTAGAGCGAGAGCAATAATTCTAGCCCTAGACCTCCTCTGTAACTCAAAACATGCAACCTGTAGATTTTTTTAAACGTCGCCTATGAAGATTTTAAGGGGTAAAAAAGTTTGTCGGCATTCCACAAGCGGGTGCAATTTTGAAGCGTGACATGTTGGGGATGAATTTACTCGGCGTAACATTATCTTTCATAATATTTAGAAAAATGGGGATAACTTTACTGTTGTCTTATTTTTTAATTTAAAAAAGTGTAAAGTGTAAAAAAAGTACGCTTGTAAGACCGCTGCGCAAATACGGCGTAACAGAAAGTATTGCAACGATCGCCATTTTATTCTCTAAGGTGTTAGGATAAAAAATATATATAATGTTTGGGGGTTCTAATTAGAGGGAAGAAGATGGCAGTGAAAATAGTGAAAAATGACATTAGAATTGCTGTTTAACTTGTAATGCTTAACTTGTAATACCAACGGCGCCAGCTCACATCTGGTGGTAATAACTTGTAATACCAACGGCTCACCACCAAATAGCGCCAGCTCACAAAAAAAAAATATTTGTTTTGCTCCCCCACTTCTGCCCTGCCTGGGGGCCATTTATAACTGGTCTACGGGCCGCAAATGGCCCGCGGGCCGGTATTTTGAGACCACTGCTCTAAGGGAAGCTGGTAGGCGTGTCTAGAATTGACACCCTGCTCCTCTGTAGCCAATTGGTGTGAACAGGATGGGAGGAGCCGATCACATTCACCTATCAGAGATCTTTCATCAATGTGTATCCAATTCTAAACCCCGCCCCCGAGGTGATTAAATCCCACCAATAGAAAGCTTTGTGATAAAATGATGAGATCATAAAGTGTTATTGTCCTTCAAAGGTGACAGCGCTGGGAGCTGCGAATTGTCCTGGGCAGGAAGGGGGAAGTGCCTAATATTGATGGAGGAGTATCTGATATTAAAGGGGGGTCCCCAATATTGAAGGAGGGTCCCTGATATTGAAGGGGGAGTGTCTGATATGTAAGGGGGAGTGTCTGATATTGATGGGGGTCCCTGATATGAAAGGGGAGTGTCTAATATTGATGGGGGGGTCCCCAATATTGAAGGGGGAGTGTAATAGTGATGGGGATCCCTGATATTGAAGGGGGAGTGTCTGATATTGATGGGGATACCTAATATTGATGGGGGAGTGTCTGATATTGATGGGGGAGTGTCTAATATTGAAGGGGATTCCTAATATTGAAGGGGGAGTGTCTGGTATTGATGGGGATCCCTAATATTGAAGGGGGAGTGTCTGATATTGAAGGGGGAGTGTCTAATATTGATAGGGGTCCCCAATATTGAAGGGGGAGTGTGATATTGATGGGGATCGCTGATATTGATGGGGGAGTGTCTAATATTGAAGGGTGAGTGTAATATTATATATACATACACTCCATACACATAAATAGAAAGGTTTTAGTATCACAATAATAATGCCCTCCCCCCATCTACTTACATTAGATCAGTTGTAGTTTGAAAAAAAAAACAAAAAACGTTGAATTCTGTTGCCGTGACGACTTCCAATTTCAGAAGGCTCCTCCCCATCACAGGTCAGTGCTGTGCCAAGTAAACAACTCCTCCCCCCATCACCTATAACCTACCATCCCTCCACAACGCCTCCACCTGCAGAGGGCGTTGGCGGCTCATTTCGAAGGTCTCGGGACGCTCTTTCACGCGATATAAATATGTTGGGGTAATAAACATTCTCTTCCCAGATATCACCCCCTGTGTTTAGGGGTGGAACCCCCTTTCTGGGCACTGCACACAGCTTAGACCCTGAGTGCAGAGCAGCAGTTGGTTTCCATGAAGACTGTGTGATGTCACAGTAGGAGACCCCGGGGGAGGGTATATAAGGCAGAGCTCAGGGAAACTCAGTAATTTCACTGTAGACAGTTGAAGAGAGAAGACGTGTTGCAGAGAAGTTCCTGTGATATTAGAGAGAGAGAAAACTACAGAGAGACATTTTTACTGAGAAGACGAATTCTTCTTATTATTCTAAAATTCAAAGCATCGCAATGCATGCTTACAATCTGAGATCGGTGGATGACGTCCTGAAGAACGCCTTCCCCCGCATTGAAGAGTATCCCGGATTTGGGAATCTGGTGTCCACCGTTCTCCTCCAACTAGAAACCACCGCCGGAGGAAACGCTGACATGAGGGCGGAGATCCAACAGCTGAGGAATGTAAGACTCCTCCCACTTCTCGCATTTAAAAGCTCTATTTTATTTTCTAGAAAATCACTGTGCCCACTCCTCACTGTGCCCATGCCTCACTGTGCCCATGACTAGACTGACGTTTAACATGGGAGTCTATGGAAGGGGTGCCCGGCTTTGAAAAATCGGTGGGGACCTACGACCGGCCATTACCGGGTCCCCAAAGTCACCAGAGAAATTACCATTTAACATGGGAGTCTATGGAAGGGGTGCCCGGATTTGAAAAATCGGTGCTCCCCGGCCATAGGTCCCCCGGACAAGAAACTTTGCACACTTATAGAGAAGAAATGGGACTAAATGTGTGCCAAGTTCTGGGTCAAGGGGGACCTACGACCGGCCATTACCAGGTCCCCAAAGTCACCAGAGAAATTACCATTTAACATGGGAGTCTATGGAAGGGGAACCCGGATTTGAAAAATCGGTGCTCCCCGGTTGTAGGTTGCCCGGACAAAAAACTTTGCACACTTATAAAGGAAGAGTGGGGGTACATGTGTGCCAAGTACTGGGTCAAGGGGACATACGACCGGCCATTACCGGGTCCCCAAAGTCACCAGAGAAATGACCATTTAATTTAACATGGGAATCTATGGAAGTGGTGCCCGGATTTGAAAAATTGGTGCTCCCCGGCCATAGGTCCCCCGGACAAGAAACTTTGCACACTTATAAAGGAAGAGTGGGGGTACATGTGTGCCAAGTTCTGTGTCAAGGGGACCTACAACCGGCCATTACCGGGTCACCGGAGAAATGACCGTTTAACATGGGAGTCTATGGAAAAGGTGCCCGGCTTTGAAAAATTGGTGGTTGGTCCCCTAGACAACAAACTTTGGACACTTGTAGAGGAGAAATTGGGCTACATGTGTGCCAAGTTCTGGGTCTAGGGAACCTACGACCGGCCATTACTGGGTCCCCAAAGTCACCGGAGAAATTACCACTGTAATATGGGGGTGTTTGACTCAAGTGATAAATGCGCTTCCGTAGATTTAAATTGGTTGTAAACCCACTTTTTCACTTTTACCTACAGGTAAGCCTATAACAAGGCTTACCTGTAGGTATAAAGAATATCTCCTAAACCTGTACGGTTTAGGACATATTCCCCTCGCAATGCGGGCGGCGCATGCCTAGGGGGGAATCCACGGCGCAAGGACCGGCATCCGCCGGACCCTGCCGATTTTAAATCTCGCGCACGCGCGGGAGTGACGTCATCGCCGCTCCAGCCAATCACATCGCTGGAGCGGCGATACCTGGAAGACACGCCGGAGCAAGATGACATCCTGCTCGGCGTGGACCAGGTAAGTGGTGTTCACCTCGTTCCGAGGTAAGTATTTCATAATCGACTAGTATGCGGTGCATACTAGCCGATTATGCCTTTTGCCTTGCAGGTTTGAAAAAAAAAAAAAAAAGTTTATGCGGTTTACAACCGCTTTAAGCGTCAAATATGCAAATGACCTAGATACGCCGATTCAGAAATGTACTTGCGCCCGTCGGATTTAGCTACTCCGTTTACGTAAGGCGTCGGTCCGGCGTAAGTTTACCCCCTCAAAAATTGGTGGACAACAAACTTTGGACACTTGTAGAGGAGAAATTGGGCTACATGTGTGCCAAGTTCTGGGTCTAGGGAACCTACGACCGGCCATTACTGGGTCCCCAAAAATCACCAGAGAAATTACCATTTAACATGGGAGTCTATGGAAGGGGTGCTCGGCTTTGGAAAATCGGTGCTACCCGGTCGTAGGTCCCCTAGACAACAAACTTTGCACACTTGTAGAGGAGGAAAGGGGCTACATGTGTGCCAAGTTCTGGATCTAGGGAACCTATGACTGGCCGGTATCGGGTCCCCAAAATCACCGGAGAAATTACCATTTAACATGGGCGTCTATGGAAGGGGTGCCCGGCTTTGAAAAATCGGTGCCCCCCAGACAAGAAACTTTGCACACTTGTAGAGGAAGATTGGGGCTACATGTGTGCCAAATACCGGGTCCCCAAATTCCAGGAGATCAGGCGCAAAAAGGTGATTTGAGTATAAGCCGAGGGGGGCATTTTCAGAACCCAAAAAATGTGCTGAAAAACTTGGCTTATACTCGAGTATATACGGTAGTTCTGATTCCCAGCTCTCCAGAAGGCGGGGTATCCCAATTCCCGGGGGGGTTGGAATCTTGTAAATATTAGATATCCCATGCCCATTTATCCCTCCTTGGTCTATAGGTTTTTCCCATGGGCTAAGTTCTTTAATAGGGCGCAGGGGTTTTGGGAGGGTATTTACGAAGTGCTGAAGTTGTCTATATCTCCAGTCATCCCAGGGTGACCCTCCATATTTCTCCCGTAGTTCAGCTAAGGTACAGAGCACATTCCCTTTCAGTACATTTTTTATTCTCAAACTGTCCGATAACGTCCCTCTCAGATACAGCTTATCCCCTTTCACTGGGGGGGAAGTGGCTTGTCCCCGAAAGGGGCAATAAGCGGACTGTTATATTGCCGTTTTCTAGCCACACTCTAAATGTTTCTTCTGTGACTGAGGCCGTATCTCCAGATTTCCTTGGTCCCCACATTGTGTGACCCAGGCGTGATTGGCCTAGGTTTTTTTCTAAGGCTACCCATTTTTTCAGACATGTTCCATGAGTCCAGCCAATGGTCCTCCGTAGTACCGCTGCCTCATGGTACTTCTTAAAATCTGGGAGGTATAATCCTCCCCTGGATCTCGGCTCTGTCAGAGTCTTATTGGAAATACGTGGGGGGGGGGGTGAATTTCCCGATCATTGATCAGAGTGTTACAATAGGCTTTTGGGAAGCATTTGGAAGACATATAGGGCCCTTGGTAAGGTCACCATTCATTCTCCCAAACCAGGACAGCCCCCCCCCCCCCCCGGATATCCCTTCAGATCTTGTTTCATTGTATTTAGCAGTGGGAGGTGGTTCTCCCGGTATAGATCTACTTCCGACGAGGACAGGAGAATACCCAGGTACTTCAATCCCCTCCGCCTCCATGCAAAGTCATATGGACATTTAATATCTCTACACTCTGCCGGGGGGACAGAGACCTTCAGCACCTCGGCCTTTTCCTGGTTCATCTTTACATTTGATATTTCTCTGTATTTCTCAAATCCTTTCAGTACCTTTTGAGAGTGCTTGTCCCGGGTTTGGAATATATAACATTATGTCATCTGCAAATGCAGAGACCTTCTGTCCCTGTCCTGCTATTTCTAAGCCGGTAATTTCTTGGTTCCATCGTATGGTGGCCAACAATGGTTCCAGGGAGAGGACAAAAACTACGGGAGAGAGTGGGCAACCCTGACGGGGGCCATTCTATAATGTCTAGAGTACAATGCCTCATCTGTGGGCCTATGCCCGCATATCTCAGTGTCGCCAGCATATACCCCCAGTCTAGTCTATCCAAAGCCTTTTCGGCATCTACTGATAGACATATTAAAGGTTTTTCCCCCTTCTTGGCCCTATGAATCAGCAACACTGCTATTATTACTTTATCCCTTGCTTCCCTCCCAGGGACAAACCCCACCTGATCTTTATCTATCCTCTCGGCCAATATCCTTCCATACATTTTTATGTCTTCATTGATCAAGTATATTGGCCTATAGCTGGCGCATAGCGTTGGGTCTTTCCCTTCTTTAGGTATAAGGGTTATATGGGCCCCTAGGGCTTCTTGGCGCATCTCTACACCTTTCCCTATGGCATTCATATATTGCTGAAAAAATGTCCCAGTGAATTTCTTGTAATATAGTGAGGTGTAGCCATCTGGGCCCGGACATTTCCCTGCTTTAGTGTTTTTAATCGCCTGTTCAATTTCTTCCTTTGTAATTTCTCTTTCTAATTCACTAGTTCCTTCTTCTGATAGAGCTGGTATGTTTGCTTTTTCTAGGTACTGCTTGTGACGGTATTGGTATGATATCCCTGTCGACGTTCCCTTCTTCCCATAACGACAATCACCCCAATATTCCACGAGGAGGGATATCCCTGGAGTCGCCCAGAAAGCCACACATGAGACAAGCTTACTGCTGGAACCAAGACACTTTATTGACACAAAAACTCAGCTTATGTGTGGTTACAGCCTGTTAGGAACGCCCCCCTCACACAGTGGGGTTTCCCATACAGATTATAGGAGACAAGTCGGAGCCGACCATGCAGACATGTTTCTTTAGATAAAGACATCAGCGGAGTTAATTACTAGGTGTAACAGCCTGACCACAATGAAGCAATCAGAATAATTAACATGAGCCCCTTATCTAATCATTGTAAACAGTAAGGCCGGTCTCCTTCCCACACACAATAAATCAATTACCATTTGAACTAGGGAGCTGGCTGAGGAAGGGTCATTAACATGTCAATAGCTTGTGACACATGAACCAAGCAGGGAGATTTACACTGACATCCTTCACAATGGCCCCCCTTTTTCTCCCTGCTCCGGCAAACCCGGTTGGACCTTCCCTGGTCCAGTAGGGTTGACGGGTTCAGAGCTTTTAGTCCGAGGTTAACTCCGTTTGGCGTGACTGACCTCCATTGGTAACTGCTTCCGACTCAGGTATGCTACCGGGTCGTCAGATCACACGCCGGTCAGTCCCCAAGTCTTTGTGCGATCTGCAAAGTCACCAGAAGTCAGTGTGAAGACAGCGAATGGGTCTGTGCGCCGCCGTCTAGGTGTCCCGCTATGGGAGGGGGCAGGTTATGGCTCTGAAGTGACAATCACAGGAGATTCATAAAAAGAAAAAGTTATATTTGTTGAAATGCTGTAGCACTGGTGCTCAGAGTCCGGGGGGGGGGGGGGGGGAGAGGGGACTCAGAGCCCCATAAGGTCAGCCACCCCCTGCTCCCTCCGCAGCCGCCGGTTCTCCTCTTTGAGCTTCTCCAGCTCCATCTCCAGTTCATGGAGCCTGGGGGGGTCAGCCCGCTGTGACCTCAGGTGGTTGTTCTCCTCCTCCATGCGGCTTATGCACTCCTCCAGCTCTATGTACTCACGGATCAGATCCTGCTTGCTCATGTCCTGCAGGCTCTCCACGTGGTCCTTCATCATCAGGAACTGGGTGGTGGTGTAAGGGGCCACCGGTGGGCCCTTGGCGAACATCTCGGCCCGCATCTGGGGCGCCCGCTGCGATTCCATCTCCTCCAGTCGCTTCTTCTCCTCCCAGGTCCGCTGGTTATATGACTTCCAGGACCTCTTCTTCTTGGAGGGTAGCTGGCGGTGCCTCTTTCTGCCCAGCTCCCTCCAAGGCCCCTCCGGCTCATGGCGGTCGCCCATGACCAGCTGACAATGGTGTTCCCTGTTGTCCGTAATAACAGATTGTACCATGAGGGCTTCGTAAGGGGTGCCCAATGGTTCTTCCGGACCCAGCTCCTGGAGATCCCAAGCCGAGTCTACACAATGGGCTGCTGCTGGTGGGCGGTACCCAGGTTGAGACCAATTTGACCTGGTGTTGTCGTTCATGGGGCAATTCTGCTTGAAGTGACCCAACTGTTTGCACCGGAAGCAGCGTTGTTCGTTGTCCTCCTGGCGTGGGTAGCGAGGGCTAGATGTCATCGGTCTGTTAGGCGGTTGGTATCTAGCGGCTGGTGGGTGTGAGGGCGCCGTTGGTTGTGGAGGTTGTACCCGTGGTGTGACCTGGTTTGTCTTGCGAGTATCCGCATATTCATCCGCCAACTTCGCGGCCTCTGGTAGAGTCATGGGCCTGCGATCTCTCACCCAATCTTTGACATCCGTCTGGATGTGATTGTAAAATTGCTCCAGGAGCATTAGTTGCAAAATGTCCTCTGCGGTGGTGGCCTGGCTGCTGTTAACCCAGTTAGAGGCCGACAGGGACAGCTGGCATGCCCATTCTGCGTAAGAGTCTTTCGTGGTTTTGCGTGAGTCCCTGAACTTCTGTCGGTGGGACTCTGGGGTTACTGCATAACGAGCCAGGAGCGCTTCTTTAACCCGGGCGTAGCTATGGATATCCTGATCTGGCACGGTCCGGAAAGCATCAGAAGCTTTGCCTGACAGTTTGCCTGACAATATTGCAACCCACTCTCTTCTAGCAATTCGGTGCAGGTTACATTGTCGCTCAAAGTCTGCCAGGTAGTTATCAATTTCACAGTCCTTTTCATCAAAAGCTTTAAAAGCGCTAAACGGAATCTTCCTTGCGTCTGCTGTGCTGTACTCACTGTTCGTAGAAGGTGCGGCTGCTTGTTGGACTGCTGCCAGTTTTAACTGTAGCTCTGCGTCCCTTATTTGTTTATCCTTCTGTAGTTCTGCGTCCCTTATTTGTTTAGCCTCCTGTAGTTCTGCGTCCCTTATTTGTTTATCCTTCTGTAGTTCTGCGTCCCTTATTTGTTTAGCCTCCTCCGCTAACAGGTCCATCACTTTCAGAACCACATCCGGCGTTGGGTTCGGGCCGAACCACGCTAGCTTCTCTCTCATTAGCTTGTTGGCTGGCGATTCCTCCTCCTGAATCACTGGTGTCTCCATCTCTTGTACTGCTGGCGTTGCTGCAATCCCGTCCTCCTGGTCTAGCTCCATTAATTCTGCTATGATGACCCGCTTGGTTTTGTTGCTAGCGATCCTTCCACGAACTTCCAGTAGTTCTTCCAGTGTCTGCTTGGAATCCGGGTGTGAAGGGGAATAGAAGGGAAAAATCCCGCTGCTACCAACCAATTGTGACGGTATTGGTATGATATCCCCGTCAACGTTCCCTTCTTCCCATAACGACAATCACCCCAATATTCCACGAGGAGGGATATCCCTGGAGTCGCCCAGAAAGCCACACATGAGACAAGCTTACTGCTGGAACCAAGACACTTTATTGACACAAAAACTCAGCTTATGTGTGGTTACAGCCTGTTAGGAACGCCCCCCTCACACAGTGGGGTTTCCCATACAGATTATAGGAGACAAGTCGGAGCCGACCATGCAGACATGTTTCTTTAGATAAAGACATCAGCGGAGTTAATTACTAGGTGTAACAGCCTGACCACAATGAAGCAATCAGAATAATTAACATGAGCCCCTTATCTAATCATTGTAAACAGTAAGGCCGGTCTCCTTCCCACACACAATAAATCAATTACCATTTGAACTAGGGAGCTGGCTGAGGAAGGGTCATTAACATGTCAATAGCTTGTGACACATGAACCAAGCAGGGAGATTTACACTGACATCCTTCACACTGCTCTATTCTGTTTTTCCTAAATTGGGTTTCCTCCGCATGGAACAGTTTTTGATGGGGGCAATTTGATGGAACAGTTTTTGATGGGGCAGTTTTTTATGGGGGCAGTTTTGATTGGGCAATAGAATGTGGGCAATTTGATGGGGCAGTTTTGATGGAATGAATGAAAGTTGTAATTGATGTCTGAGCTCTATAAAAGAAAGATCACAACTAATGTTTCCTATTTGTGGGTATTACAGGAGATGTCAGCGAAGGACGATCAGATGAAGAAGATGGAAAACAGTTACACGGAATGTATGAAAGCCCTGAAAGACAAGGAGGAGGCAGATAAGAAAGAGAAGGAGACCTGGAAGAAGGAGCTGGAAGAGAAGCTGGGCATTGTCCAGAAGGAGTGGGAAGAGAAGAGCGAGAGGAATGGGGTTGCCCTTCAGGAGCAGTGTAAGGAAGCCAATGAGAAGCAGCGGAACATGGAGGAACAACTGATGAAGATGATGGAGGAGTTGAAGGTGATGAAGGAGCAGCATGAAAAGGAGAAGGAGATGGAGGAGCAAATGGATAACATGATGGAGGCAATGGTAAGTATCAGATTGTTGGGGTGTCATTGCGATGGAGCCTACCACACACGGCCGCAATTTCCCAACCAAAAGCTCCCATCGGACTTTTCTTGTGGGAATTTCCGATCGTGTGTACGCCATATTAGTCTTACATAGGTGGCTGCCAAAGGGTGAAATAATCCTCTGTGCTCCCGACCTCCACAATCTGCATTACATTTCACACACTATAAGCTACTCAATGCTTTGACATTTCATTGATTTTCTTCTTCCAGGAACAAAAGATGAAGGCCGGGCGTGATCGGGCCGAGCGTGATCGGGCCAAGAAGGATCAGGATGAGAAGGATCAGGCCGAGAAAGATCGAACCAAGAAGGATCAGGATGAAAAGGATCGGGTCAAGAAGGATCGAGCCAAGAAGAATCAGAATGAAAAGGATCGGGCCAAGAAGGATCAGAATGAAAAGGATCAGGCCGAGAAGGATCGAGCCAAGAAGGATCAGAATGAAAAGGATCGAGCCAAGAAGGATCAGGATGAAAAGGCACAGGATGAGAAGGTAGGGGTGATAGGATTAGTAGTCTTAGGGTTACCTAACCCTAACCCTCTAACCCTGACCCTCTAACCCTAACCCAAGCCCTAACCTTAACCCTAACCCCCCTCTAACCCTAACCTAACCCGAACTCTCTAACCCTAACCCAAGCCCTAACCCTGAACCTCTAACCCTGACCCTCTAACCCCAACCCCCTAACCTTAACCCCAAGCCCTAACCTTAACCCCCCTCTAACCCGAACTCTCTAACCCTAACCCCCTAACCCTAACCCTTATTTGTTCTTTATACAAAGTAATGTAATCTAATGGTCTCTTTTCTCTTATTAGATGATGACGGAGTCGGACCTTCAGAAACAGAAGTTCGCACTTTCCTTTATGCAGATGAAGGATCTGGAGCCCGGTGCTCTGCCCAGGCTGATGGAGGAAAGGTCAAAGGAGACCCTCCAGCCGGTAAAGTTGCAGCCACTACACGTTAAAGTGGCGGCGGACCTCCTGTAAGTGATGATTTCTTCTGTCTTTGGTAGGGGAAGTCTATGTGTACAACTGATCTGCTGGAAGCCGAGACCTTCCTATACAGATATGCTGTACATACAGACTGGTGCCGGCACCCCCCTCTCTCTCCTGCCTCCTGATTGACCTCTCCACCTGATGGTGGCCAATCATGAAGCCGGTGAGGCCGGGCCAAGTGCTCCTATTGGGAGATTATTGGGCTCCCCGAGGATATGTGCCGGCACCAACATTCAGTAGAAAATGTATTTTTATCATAAGAAAGAAATAACCGCCAACTGTTTTCTCTTCTAGGACCGCCAAGATCACGTTTGAGAGTTGTCCTTGCTGCAAATTCGGAGTGTCCCAGACCAAAGCCATCAAGTAAGTCTATACCATCCTCTTGTACCCCAGACTCCACCCTCTTGTACCCGGACTCCACCCGGACTCCAGGAAGAAAACAATAAAATAATCTCTAACTGTTTTTTCTCTTCTAGCACCTCGGAGATCTTTGATTTGCTATGCCCTTCCTGCTACAGCCTGATGAAGAAGCTGAGCTCCGCCCAGTAAGTATCCTCCAATCATAGAAAGATGTTTTGTATTCCTCACATGCGTGTATCCGGACATCCCATAATATCATTACATTTATTATTGGGGAGGGGTGTCCCCCTTTCTCTCCTGCCTCCTGATTGGCCACCATCAGATCGAGGGGTCAATCATGAAGCCGGTGAGGCCGTGCCAAGTGCTCCTATTGGGAGATTGTTGGGCCCTTCATTTGACGGGCCCCCCGGGGGGGAACCCTGGAAGGCCCCTGAGGATATATGCCGGCACCAACATTCAGGAAACACTTCAGAGAGGAAGAAATTAGTAGAAAATGTATTTTTATCATGATAAGAAAGCAATGAAATAACCGCCAACTGTTTTCTCTTCTAGGATCATGGAGGTGTGTAAATTCTGTCCTTGGTGCGGCCACACAGCGTCCCGGAGAAGACCCACCAAGTAAGTATATCCCTCCTATTGTACCCCCCCCATGGGACCCCGATGTAAGAGGGGGGCTCTGATGGGACCCTGATGTAAGGGGGGCTCTGATGGGGACCCTGATGTAAGGGGGGTTTCTGACGTGGACCCTGATGTAAGGGGGGCTCTGACGTGGACCCTGATGTAAGGGGGGCTCTGTCGGGGACCCTGATATAAGGGGGGCCCCTGACGGGGACCCTGATGTAAGGGGGGGGGCTCTGATGGGGACCCTGATGTAAGGGGGGCTCTGATGGGGACCCTGATGTAAGGGGGGGCTCTGATGGGGACCCTGATATAAGGGGGGCTCTGATGGGGACCCTGATGTAAGGGGGGGCTCTGACGGGGACCCTGATGTAAGGGGGGGCTCTGACGGGGACCCTGATGTAAGGGGGGCTCTGACAGGGACCCTGATGTAAGGGGGGCTCTGACGGGGACCCTGATGTAAGGGGGGGCTCTGATGGGGACCCTGATATAAGGGGGGCCCCTGATGGGGACCCTGATGTAAGGGGGGGGGCTCTGATGGGGACCCTGATGTAAGGGGGGGGGCTCTGACGGGGACCCTGATGTAAGGGGGGGCTCTGACAGGGACCCTGATATAAGGGGGGCTCTGACGGGGACCCTGATATAAGGGAGGGGCTCTGATGGGGACCCTGATATAAGATAAGGGGGGGCTCTGATGGGGACCCTGATATAAGGGGGGCTCTGACGGGGACCCTGATGTAAGGGGGGCTCTGACGGGGACCCTGATGTAAGGGGGGCTCTGACGGGGACCCTGATGTAAGGGGGTGCTCTGATGGGGACCCTGATATACCTGATAGGGACCCTGATGTAAGGGGGGGGCTCTGATGGGGACCCTGATGTAAGGGGGGGGGGCTCTGATGGGGACCCTGATGTAAGGGGGGGCTCTGATGGGGACCCTGATGTAAGGGGGGGCTCTGATGGGGACCCTGATGTAAGGGGGGGCTCTGATGGGGACCCTGATGTGAGGGGGGGCTCTGATGGGGACCCTGATGTAAGGGGGGGGCTCTGATGGGGACCCTGATGTAAGGGGGGCTCTGATGGGGACCCTGATGTAAGGGGGGGCTCTGATGGGGACCCTGATATAAGGGGGGCTCTGATGGGGACCCTGATGTAAGGGGGGGCTCTGATGGGGACCCTGATATAAGGGGGGCCCCTGATGTAAGGGGGGGGGCTCTGATGGGGACCCTGATGTAAGGGGGGGGGGGGGCTCTGACGGGGACCCTGATGTAAGGGGGGCTCTGACGGGGACCCTGATATAAGGGGGGGCTCTGATGGGGACCCTGATATAAGATAAGGGGGGGCTCTGATGGGGACCCTGATATAAGGGGGGCTCTGACGGGGACCCTGATGTAAGGGGGGCTCTGACGGGGACCCTGATGTAAGGGGGGCTCTGACGGGGACCCTGATGTAAGGGGGGCTCTGACAGGGACCCTGATGTAAGGGGGGGCTCTGATGGGGACCCTGATATACCCGATAGGGACCCTGATGTAAGGGGGGGGGGGCTCTGATGGGGACCCTGATGTAAGGGGGGGGGCTCTGATGGGGACCCTGATGTAAGGGGGGGCTCTGATGGGGACCCTGATGTAAGGGGGGCTCTGATGGGGACCCTGATGTAAGGGGGGCTCTGATGGGGACCCTGATGTAAGGGGGGGCTCTGATGGGGACCCTGATGTAAGGGGGGGCTCTGATGGGGACCCTGATGTAAGGGGGGCTCTGATGGGGACCCTGATATAAGGGGGGATCTGATGGGGACCCTGATATAAGGGGGGGGGCTCTGATGGGGACCCTGATATAAGATAAGGGGGGGGCTCTGATGGGGACCCTGATATAAGGGGGGCTCTGATGGGGACCATGATATAAGGGGGGGGGGTCTCTGATGGGGACCTTGATATAAGATAAGGGGGGGCTCTGATGGGGACCCTGATATAAGGGGGGCTCTGATGGGGACCCTGATATAAGGGGGGCTCTGATGGGGACCATGATATAAGGGGGGGATCTGATGGGGACCATGATATAAGGGGGGGATCTGATGGGGACCATGATATAAGGGGGGGGGCTCTGAAGGGGACCCTGATGTAGTGACGAGTAGAAAGACTTATTAGTATCAATGAAATAACCTCCAATGTTTTCTCTTGTAGGACGGTGGGGATCCCTGATTTGCTGTGCTCTGACTGTCATACCCTGATGGACAAGCTGCGCTCCGGCCGGTAAGTATATTCCAATGATAGAAAGATATTTCTTATTGTATTCCTCACATGGGTGTTTTCCCGGACATCCCATAATATCATTACATTTATTATTGGAGGGGGGGGGGGGGTCCTGAGGTCAGAATATAATCGCTCAGCGGGGAGATCGCTAACACCCCATACTTAGTACAGCAATCTCCCCCCCAAGCTCTTCCACTAGATTTTACCAGACCCACATCTTATGTCAATAGCACTGATGGGGACCCTGATATAAGGGGGGGCTCTGATGGGGACCCTGATATAAGGGGGGGCTCTGATGGGGACCCTGATATAAGGGGGGCTCTGATGGGGACCCTGATATAAGGGGGGCTCTGATGGGGACCGTGATGTAAGGGGGGCCTCTGATGGGGACCGTGATATAAGGGGGGCCTCTGATGGGGACCCTGATATAAGGGAGGCCTCTGATGGGGACCCTGATATAAGGGGGGCCTCTGATGGGGACCCTAATAAAAGGGGGGACCCTGATATAAGGGAGGCTCTGATGGTGACTGTAATATAAGGGGGGCTCTTATGGGGACCCTAATATAAGGGGGGCCTCTGATGGGGACCCTAATATAAGGGGGGCCTCTGATGGGGACCGTGATATAAGGGGGGCCTCTGATGGGGACCCTGATATAAGGGGGGCTCTGATGGGGACCCTGAATGTAGTGATGAGTAGAAAGACCTTCTTAGTAACAAAGCAATGAAATAACTTCCATCTCTCTTCTTTTCTAGGACCATGGACATCTCCGATTTGCCGTGCTCTGCCTGCCCACTGCTGCAGCCATTGCCCAACCAGTAAGTATCACATGGGTGTTCCCGGACATCTGGACATCCCATAATATCATTACATTTATTATTGGATTTCATTCTTCTACTGACTTTCTTTTCTTATCAGAGAGATAAAGATGACCCCAAATCCTCCTTCAGGACGGAAACCGACAATAATGGGAGAAAGAGTCGCCAGGCTTCACTCTGCGTAAGTATGGGAAAACCAAGGGTTAAAGGGGGAGGGGAAACCAAGCGTTAAAGGGGGAGGGGAAACCAAGCATTAAAGGGGGAGGGGAAACCAAGCATTAAAGGGGGAGGGGAAACCAAGCGTTAAAGGGGGAGGGGAAACCAAGCGTTAAAAGGGGGAGGGGAAACCAAGGGTTAAAAGGGGGAGGGGAAACCAAGGGTTAAAGGGGGGAGAGGAAACCAAGCGTTAAAGGGGGAGGGGGAACCAAGGGTTTAAGGGGAAGAGACAGGGAGGAGCAGGAAAGATCTGGCCATACATACACTTTAATGCTCCTCTGGCAAGATCTCCTACATATGTGTAGGACTATGGGAGGGATATTATGCGGCTCCATGGAGATGGATTCTTCTGGACGAGGGCAGATAATCCACAACATTTCTAAGGCCTCATCAACTAATCTCAGTCCTATGTGCCAATGATGGGGTATAGAAGGGCAGAGGCGGCTCTTTAATTAGACGGTCGCCTAAGGCCTCGCACTCACAGGGGCCTCACAAAGCCTCTGTAGAAGGGTATCTTGGGGTGCCCATAAATAGACCTCTATGGTAGTGAGATAAGAGGGTGTGAGACATCTCCTGCTACCTGTCACCCAATCAATGGACAGGACTCCTTCCCATCACTCCGGGATTCTGTAACCTTTATGATCCTTACCGGATGGTGCCGGGGTGATGTGAGAATGGATGATGGGAGAGCAGATCACGTATGCTCAGATATCGATCACATGGGAATGGGATCAGCTGGGATAAAGTACTATAATGACCTCTAATCTCATATCTCCTTTTCTTATTAGTAAAAAGCTCGCGACCGGCCAAGCAACCGATGCACAGAAGATCTACAAGACTACAACATTGGAGAGTCCATCGATCATCGCACCATTGAAGACAAAGCCAACGATCATCGCACCATTGAAGACAAAGCCAACGATCATCACACCATTGAAGACAAAGCCAACGATCATCACACCATTGAAGAAAAATCTACAGCTCCTCCCAAAACGGAAGACAACCATAGTAAGTACTCTAAAGGATGAAGGACAGTAGGGTGGTCACTGTCCCGGATGAGGGTGGTCACTGTCCCGGATGAGGGTGGTCACTGTCCCGGATGAGGGTGGTCACTGTCCCGGATGAGGGTGGTCACTGTCCCGGATGAGGGTGGTCACTGTCCCGGATGAGGGTGGTCACTGTACCGGATGAGGGTGGTCACCGTACCGGATGAGGGTGGTCACTATATCCCCCCCCCCATGTCCCCTCCATCTGATCTCTTTATATTAGTATTCTGTATAGAAATTTCTGTATTTAATCATTTTTATCTATTTTTCTCCACCAACCAGTCACTCCGACTCCCATGGATCTCCGTAGAAGATCAGAGCTCCTCCCACAATTCTCGCTGAAGAAAGGTAAGGAACCATCTACCATCCTCATTTGTGTTTAGATAGTGAAGGGAAGAAGGTGATAAGTCACCCTACTGATCTCATGATGTACCCAGGGGCCCATTCCAACCCCCCTCCCCAGGGGGCCCATTCCAACCCCCCTCCCCCCAGGGGCCCATTCCAACTTCCCCAGGGGCCCATTCCAACTCCCCCGGGGACCCATTCCAACCCCCCTCCCCTGGGGGGCCCGACCTTCTCTGGAGATCATCATGTCCTCCCCTCTTATTCTTCACCCACAATGTCTATGGGAGAGTCTCCTATAATATACAAGTCATACTAACCATGGATGAGATCAGTAGGTGTGACTTCTCTCTTCTTCCCCCAATCACAATCCCAAAGTGTGCTCTATAAACTATTTCCTTCTATAGTGGGATTTATTTCTATGTCTCTTTGTTTTATCTCTCAGGAAACACCAATCCCGTAACTTGGCGTTGATCCCAAGGTGACCGTCCGTAAGCCTAATGAAGAAGGAGTATGATTTTTCAGAGGGACGCCGTGAGAGGAGTACAGAGGGACGTCGTGAGACAAGGGTTTGGGGATGGGAAAGTAAGGGGGATGAGAGTGAGGGGGGTTGGGGATGAGAGAGAAATTGAGGGGGGTTGGGGATTAGAGAGGGGGGTTGGGGATTAGAGAGGGGGATTGGGGATGAGAGAGGGGGATTGGGGATGAGAGAGGGGGATTGGGGATGAGAGAGAGGGGATTGGGGATGAGAGAGAGGGGATTGGGGATGAGAGAGAGGGATTGGGGATGAGAGAGAGGGGATTAGGGATTGGAGAGGGGGATTGGGGATGAGAGAGGGGGGATTGAGGATTAGAGAGGGGGGGATTGAGGATTAGAGAGGGGGGATTGAGGATTAAAGAGAGGGGGGATTGAGGATTAGAGAGGGGGGGGGGGGATTGAGGATTAGAGAGGGGGGGGATTGATGATTAGAGAGGGGGGGGATTGGGGACGAGATAGGGGGATTGGGGGATGAGAAAGAGGGGATGAGAAAGAGGGAACTGGGGATGAGAAAAGTTAAACAAATTAATTTAAAAAAAGAAATGTTTTATTGTTGCTGTGTGTTATTGTTACCCATTGTTGTTTGCTTTGTGGGAACGCCAATCAGCTGCAGCACTGATCTGTGTATTTTGACAGCGGCAGGGTGCTGCTCTCACAATACATACGTCAGTGCCTGCAGCGCTCCAGGGGGAAATTTCTCCAGCTACAGTAAAAAAAAGAAAAAAGCAAGTGTATGGCGAAGCATTAGGAGCGTGGGGTGGTCAGCGGGCGGATCGCTCCTATGCTTCACCATATACTTTATTCACTTTTTTCTGGCAGAGACTACTTCATTCATATCGCACCAGAGATCGTTGATCCAGGGAATATCTGATTGCCTCCCAGGGGATCAGGAAGGATGGACCAATGTCTTTATAAACCTCACTATGTAACATCGATCGATGTGAATGGAGGAATCTGTTCTCTTTTTCGTATGCCCAGCATTAGGAGCGTGGGGTGGTCAGCGGGCGGATCGCTCCTATGCTGTGGCCAATGGTTTTTACGGGCAGAGATTTGTTCATCCACATCGATCGATGTGAATGGAGGAATCTGCTATGTATGCCCAACATACCCAATTAGGAGAGAGTAGATGGCACACACAGATTATAAGACGTCCAGATGTACATAAACTGACCGCTCCATGCTTTAGATAGATGTACACACACACAAGCCAATTAGGAGAGAGTAGATCGCACACACAGATTATAGGATGAGGCCGTACTACAAACATACACCCAACATTAGAGAAAGTATGACTAGCATCCAGTAGGGTAGCTTAGTGTAGATCCTGCCCTAGAAGAGTCTACCTTGTCGTGGTGGGCAGGCTTGGAATCTCTTGGTCAGAAGAGTGTCAGCGAATGGGCGAGAGGATCACTAGATCTTCACTTCTGGCCAATTGATTTTTACCAAAGGACTCTTGGGGTTAATCCGAGTATATAGAGATAGAAAAGGAAACAATGTGTCTGGATCCAGAATTCTACTTTCATAAACACATTAAAAATGTTGTAGATTTATATTTGAATTGCTTCTTCTTTTATGTAACCCTTTCATGATCGGGGGGTCATTACCCCTTGGATGCCCAGGCCACATTTACAAGGCTGGAAGGGGCTCTATGGCGACTGTGGGGGAGGGGAGGTGTAATAGATGTTTATGTAGTAAAGTGATTGAGAAAAAACCTGCAAGACAAAGACATAATAATAATGAAGAGCATCTCATTATCAATGACTTACCTCGAAGCCCCCGCAGCCGTTCCTCAGACATCGCTCCGGGGGGCCCGACATCGCTCCCGGAGTTACTTCCGGGTATTGCGGGCCCCGGAGACACGATGACGTCACTTCCACGCATGCACGCGGGAGCCGCCCGTAACGGCGCACTCACTAAAGCAGCGGCACGTACGGCAGTTTTCTGCAGCGCGCATGTGCCGACCACATCGGAAAATACAGGAGAGATCTCCTAAACCAGTGATGGGGAACCTCGGCACCCCGGAGGTTTTGGAACTACTTTTCCCATGATGCTCTTGCACTCTGCAGGGTAGTGGAGCATCATGGGAAATGTAGGAGGTGTCGAGGTTCCCCATCACTGTCCTAAAGCGTTCCGGTGTTGGAGATATCCGGGGAGCGACAGGTAAGTCTTATTATAGACTATTGTAAGGGGCCATGTGTCCTCGCCATGTATGTACTGACACGCCCCTTATGTGACAGTAGTGACACGCCCCTCTCCATGGTGACATCGGGGGTCTTCACCCCAAGAACAGAACATACCATGAAATCCTGGAATGAAACTTTCCCCTAAACTAGGAAAAGAGATGAAAGTTCTCGGGAATATCTGGGGAATTCTCTCCTGTTATCCGGGATGAGGATCTGCTCTATTCAGAGGAAGAGTTTTCCTCCCCTCACAATCTATACTTTAGTATCAAGTCTCTCTCGTCTCCGACATTCCACATTTTACCATTTCTTCTTTTTCCCGCATTCTGCAGGTCTGTCCCGGGCAGTGCCGATCCTGACCTCCCTGGGGCCCTAAGCAAAATGACATGGCACATTAAAAATGAGAAGCGGGGGGCGCTGACGACAGTGACATGTCACATTAAAGAAAGTTGAGAAGCGGGGGAGAAATGACATCTTACATTAAATTGAGAAGCAGGGGGTGCTGACTTCTTACCTCTTTGCCCATGCAGCCAGCGAGTTGAGAAGCGGGGTGAGGGGGCGAAAATGACTACTCACCAGGCGGTGCCTCTAGTAATTTGGGGGGCCCTAAGCGGCTTGCATAATGAGCCTATAGGGCGGATCGGCCCTGGTCCCGGGTACCTTCACTCTGGGACAATACAGTTTCCCGGAATGAAACTGACACAGGTCCCAGCATGACCCCCCCAAAGCTAAAGATGTGACCCCCCCCGCCCCCCAAATAGTGAAGAACTACAGGTCCCAGCATAGATCTGTGAAATCTATGGGATCACTCTCTAGATCTCATAGGTTCATGCTGGGAGTTTCAAATTGGGGGGGGGGGTCACACCCTTAGATCTCAGGGGTTCATGCTGGGACAGGTAGTCCTTTATTTTGGGGGGTGTGATCTCCCCAAAGTTAAAGGAATACAGGCCCCAGCATGACCCCCCCAGAGCTAAAGATGTGAGACCCCCCGCCCCCCAAATAGTGAAGGACTACAGGTCCCAGCATGAACCCCTCAGAGCTGAAGATGTGACCACCTGACAGAACCCAGCAGAGGTGTGTGAGGGGGGACCAGGAAAGAACATGGGGGGGGGGGGGGCGAGAGCACAAGTGAGGCAGAGAACACAGGGAGGAAAAGCAGAGCATGGGGGTGGCAGAGACCATTTAGTACTCAGATGGTGAGTCAGGACTTCTCATCCAACATCAGTTTCAGTTTATCATCAATTCCGTGTATGGGTGTCACAGGGACAGGAAGTGAGAAATTTCCACCATGGTGACACAGGTGATCACACTTCCTGTCCCAGTGACACTCACTCCCCACATTCCTTGTATGGGAGTCACAGGGAAGTCACCTGACCTCATCCCTACCGATCACCCGACCTCACCCCTACCGATCACCCGACCTCAGAAATGGGGACAAAGTCTTTTTCCGAATCTAACAGGTTTACTTTTAAGATTGTCCTGTATTTGTCTCCATCCATCAACTCTGACCAGCTTCCCTGTCCCTGCTGAAGAAAAGAATCCCCACCACATGATGCTACCACCATGTTTCACGGTGGGGATGGTGTGTTCAGGGTGATGGGCAGTGTTAGTTTTCCCCACACATAGCTGAAAGTTGAATTTTGGTGTCATGTGACCAGAGCACCTTCTTCCACATGTTTGCTGTGTCCCCCACATGGCTTCTCACAAACTACAAACAGGACTTATGTCTTTCTTCTTGTCACTCTTCCATAAAGGGCAGATTTGTGGAGAGCACCACTAATAGTTGTCCTGTGGACAGATTCTCCCCAGTATGTGTGTTCCCTCTGTACTGGGAACACACATCGGTCTCCTCACCTGACAGGACCGTGGATCTATGTTTACACACACAGATCCACGTTCCTGCCGTGATCGTGGGCAATCACGGGTGGGTGCCCGGCGGATACCGGGTCCCGAGCGATGCCACACCCCCCCCGGTGGCTGGGAAGCCTAGGACGTCATACGACATCCACCCAGGATGGGAGATCCCATCTGTGGACGTCATATGACAATGGGCGGGTAGGAAAGTGCCTAAAAGAGGTGGTGACATGTCGACAAAAAAATAAAAAAAATAAGGGGGCATACTAAATGGACCACGGGGTAATTTTTCTGCAATCGCCTTTCTTTGTCTCCTATCTGCCTGTCACCTTCCCTCTGAAGAGCGATCACTTTTCAGAGGGCCAGCAAGGTCTGGTGTCGGTGCAAGCGTAGATGGGTTTTTCAGAGGCCTTTTCCACATGTTTGTACCCATGACTTATAGTTAGGGTGACCACATTTCCAAACTGCCATTCAGGGACATCCCCCCCCCAAAAAAGATAACTTTTTATATAAAAAAAAAAAGTGACCCCCATGGTTTTCACCGGTTCATCCTGGGACCTGTACTTCTTCACTAGTTGGGGGGGGGGGGGGTCGCATCTTCAGCTCTTGGTGCTAGGGGGGACATGGAGATCACTCATGGCACAGACATGTGTCATATGCAGAGCCCATGAAGAAAGCCAATTACTTGACTCCATCATATATGCGTTACATGGTTGTAAAGGGGTTGGTTGAAAGACTCATGCAGGGAAAACGACCCCCCCACCATAGCATGTACACCTGAAGTGTAGTAAATGGTCCAGCACCCCCAGTTTACTTGTGATGTAGCAGTGCCAATTGAACCAGCATTGGGGGGGTGTTATTGAATCAGAGGCGACACAGAAAGCTGGAGATTCCCAGATGGACTTTATTGAAGCAAATACATTCAAAGCTCCCTCCTCCCATGCCTGTACCCCGAGACCGGCAGAGGGGGAAATGGGAGACTGAGGTCACATGATCTTATCTTTAAAAAGGTGGTGAAATGGTTTTCTATCAACAATGGACGCCTGCCATCTCATCCAATCTGGCTGCATCTTCCAGAGCTACAATGTCAAGCTCACACACAGGGAATACTGGGGTCAGTAACAGTTCTAGGGGGATGAAAAGTGCTAATTATGAGGGTGTAAAGTTCTCTGTACCCCAGACAGGACAACAAGGATAAGTGCTTTGGATGATGGCTCCTTCCTCTTTATTTGGAGACTTGGTGGATGGCGTGTGCCAAATAGCCAACATTTCCAGAAGTGACACCGGCGACAGAGATGCGGCCGTCCTTTGTCAAGTAGATGGAGAATTCTTTCATCAGACGTTCCACCTGGAGAAAGATGATTATAATATTATAAAAAGGAAATAAGAATTGTGCACTGGTTGATATGGGTACTGTGACAGAGCCAACCAGAACAGGGGGCTTTTGAAGGACGACTGCAGGGTGGCCTCTTGCCTACTATGGGCCCTGGCTTTTGAGAGGGGCTCCATTTTTGGGAGGTGTGTGTCTGGGGGACCCTGGGAGTGGTCTTGCTTTGGATTTAGGTCCTTCCTTGTCTCCCCGAAACACAGACCTGGGAATCTAGGCATAGAATAAAGATGTGGGGGCCTTTGTCTAAGGCAGTCATTGCTGGTTTAGGCACTGACTCAGCAGATGTTAATATAATAAGCTCAAAACAACCCGATGCTGGGGTCTCCTGCTTTTAAAAAAAAAAAAAAAAAAAAAAAAAAAACAGACATCTTTCTCCCATTATATGCCTCCAAGGTGTGAATTTGAATTGTTAATAGAGTCACCAATTTGTCCATCTAATCCTTCAGAGATTTGGGCAGCCCTAGGTCTTCTTACTGGGAAACTGGTGCCAACAGCTTAATTACCGTTTATGTTGGCTGTTACTTAGCCATTTTAATTATGAGAAAAAAAAAAGAGAAAGATTCTGTGGGCGTTTACAATAAAGAGAGTTCCAGTTTGCACCCAAGCTAGTGTCGTCTAGTTCTTCAGTCGCTCAGCTATGATACCTGGGTCCTGGTTCCAGACTGGTGGAAGCTGCATCTTGACATAAGCATCCAAGCTGGGTGCTAGGCGTTCCATCACAGATTCAAGGACACTAGGGCTGCAACTAACGATTATTTTCATAATCAATTAGTTGGCCGATTGTTTTGATTAATTACCTTAGCAATTTTGCTGCGATTTGCATTTTTTTGGGCCAATTTTTTTTTTTTTTTTTTAATTCTAAACACAAATTGCCGCAAAAACGTATTACATGCTTTTCTGCAGCTTCTCCATTTAAGTATATTAAACAAAAAAATAAATAAAAACAGCACAGGTATGCATTAAAAAAAGTCCTTGCCCTTTACAAATATGCAGCAGCTGAAAAAAAAAGCATGGATGTGAACGTGTCCCATAGGAAACAATGTAAATGAACTGTAGTGCGTTTCTGCAAAAAAAAAGTGTGAACCAGGCCTGAGATGTTTAGTAACATAATGGGGTATATAAAAAATATATATAAATAAGCTACTGTAAGGGGTTAATTTACTGTGGTACAGTGAAAGTAATATTTACAGTAGCGATTTGCTCTTTTTTGTACTATAAAGGGAAATTTTTTTTTTCAACCCCATTATGTTACTGGCCGATTAATCGATTATGAAATTAATCGATTAATTGTGATAAACCAACAGAGGCAGTCAGTGAGTACACAAAGTATGAGATCCTTTTAATTATTTCAATGGCAGCTCACCTGCTCTGGGCGCAGACCGGTGAAGCAAAACATGCCAATCTGGTCACTGATGTGCTGCCAGCTGTGAATGGAGCCCTCCTTCTTCAGGTTGGACACCAGTTGCTCTCGCATGCTGATGATACGATTAGCCATCCCCTTTACCTCCTGCAGCCTGTAGAGGAAAAACAAAAAAAAAAAGTGAATACGTTTACACCAACACAGAACAGAGACAGAGGGAAGGAGAAGGGTGATGGGTCTGGCGTACCACTCGCTGCGCAGCTCTGGCTGAGTCAAGATTGCTGCCGCTATCCTTGCTCCATTCAGAGGAGGGTTGGAGTACATGGGACGAATAAGGATCTTCAGTTGAGACTCCACCCTTTTTGCTTCTTCAGCATCGCTGCACACCACAGTGAAAGCACCAACACGTTCACCTGGAAGGAGGGAGGAAGCCTAGAATCAGCAGAGTTTCCACTTACCCAGAACATACAGCTAGTGCCAGCTTGTCAAATATATTCTGCAGCATCCAGAAGCCTACTATAGTCAGAATTATGGAGCCAGAACCATATTCTTGGCAAATAAGAGCAGTTTGTTTCAGATTGATTTACAACACTTGCTATGTAGTAAATTCATATTACTCACCGTAAAGCCCCATGTTTTTGGCATATGACTGGGACAAAACCACATTAAGACCCTCCTGGATGAAATGGCGCACGGCCCAGGCATCCCTGTCTATGTCTCCACTTGCAAAGCCCTGGTAAGCCATATCGAAGAATGGGAAGAGGCGGCGGCTCTGGAAGGTGAACAAAATACATTTTTCTTCCTCAGAATAAAGTGTTAGTGAACACCAAAACTACCCCCACAGACTCCTCCCCCACAACCAACTTCTCAATTTACCCCACGACCCCCTACCCCAGTGCAACCTGCAGCCTCCTCATGTCACACACAAATTTACCCCCACAAACCCTACCCCAATCCAGCCTGCAGACTACCCCTTCTAATACACCCCCCCATGGGCTCTGCCCATTCTACACCAAAGCCTCTTTATGCCACACCCCAATGTTTCCCACAACACCCTACCCCAATCTAGCCCAGTCTCCCCCCTCCTACTACCCCAATCTACCCAGCAGACTTCTCATGCCACCCTCTAAAATGCACTCTGCAAACTCATCATCCCAACCTCCACTGCTCCAGTCTCCCCCAGCCAAGTCCTGCATCCCAGCTCTCCTTCCCCTATTACAATAAGAAAGGCTCAGAAGTTGCCTGCAGTTTCCTTTAAGGAACAGGAAGTAAACAGAACTTAGAAAAAGGTCTTGCTACGCTATGAACTTTAGGTTAAGTTTAATGATTACCAATTTATAAATTATTTTGTTCTACCTATAACCAAAAAAGGATCTACACAACGCTAATAGTGATCAGGGTAGAAGAGAAATACCTTGACGATGGCAGCAATCTCCTTCCACTGCTCCTTGCGGGGGTCCACTCCAGTGGGGTTGTGAGCGCAGGCGTGGAACAGGATGATGCTCTGTTCTGGGATTTTCTGTCGGCATTGGAAAATAAAAAAGTTTCCTGAAACCATGACTACAAAGTGCAGAATGGGGTGGCGGGGAAAATAAGAGGTGAGGGTTGGGTATAGGAGATGGAGAGAGCACATGAGTGCCGGATGGGATTCCACTTACCGAGATATCAGCCAGAGCACCAGCAGAGTCGAACCCACAGGTCTTTGGATCGTAATAGCCATAACTTTTGACCTCCAGCCCAGCATCCCGGAAGATGGGAGTGTGGTTACCCCAGGACGGTTTGGGCAAATACACATCACGGCTGAACTTGTAGAATCTTTGCTGTGAAAGAAAATCTAGAAATTAGTCTGACTGGACTGAATATTGCAGTCGTGACACAGAGTAGAGATTCGAGGTCAATGTATCAGTTGATCACCTCCATGCACCCAGTCCCATCATCCATTGGGGGGGCGCACCTCCATGTGGACAGTTCCTTTAGAGTGCCTCCTTGTTTGCTTTACATTGATGAGCAAGACACATTCCACCAGAAAGCAGTCTACGCTCGTGCCCTGAATAGCAATGCATGCAAGACAACACTAAGAGCTGCATATATGATTTCTGTCACTTCTACTCTGCGCTCATTTCCAGGGCAGAGGATTCATTCTCCACTCAAGAGTCATTTAGCGAGTACGAAAAAAATATTTAAGATTGGTATGTGGAACCACCCGCTCTCTTAACAAATAATGTGCAATCTTCTTAGACAACTTGGTACGATTCCATTATATCACAGAAATATTATGCATGCATAGTTTGTATAGCTTTCCAAAAACAATTTGTAAAAAAAAAAAAAATTAAACTGCAAAACAATCCTTGGTATAAATACGTTTTTTTTTTTAAAAATGTGTCCGATGACAAATTTTCAAATATTGGTGTCAAAGTGCCAAGCCATGCTCCCCTCCTATGTGCCCTCACTCAACAGCTCATAATGGGTTAATCGCCTGTATCGAAAGAGGATCTGTGACGTAACCGACGAGTTCCCATATGCAATATTCACTACTCTCAGTCCTCTGACTGCTATTGATGGTTGACCCTAGCTCTTGGACACCCAGAGCTCTGCCCAGTTGCCACCAGCCAAATATACTGATCACTTTTTGATTACACAGAAATCCGGTAATCACGACGGACATTTGTGCAATTGTCCTCAAAGACTGAGATGCAGATCCACTTCGTACCTAGCACACATAGGACCATCAGCATTCTACTTACTGTATAAACTTGAGTATAAGCCGAGGCCCCCAATTTAACCACAAAAGTTTTTTTTTGGACGCAAGTAGAAGCCTAGGGTGTCCATCTGCATGCCTCACTGTGCCCATGACTAGACTGATGTTTAACATGGGAGTCTATGGAAGGGGTGCCCGGCTTTGGAGAGGGGGAGAGGGAGAGACAAAAATGAAGAAGTGCTCCCCAGCCAAAACTTTGCACACCTGTAGAGGAAGAGTGGGGCTACATGTGTGCCAAGTTTGGGGCACCAGGTCTCCAAAGTCCGGGTGCAAAAAGGTGAATCGAGTATAAGCTGAGGGGGCATTTTCAGCACAAAAAAAAAATACAATTTGCTAAAAAAAAACTCTGCTTTTACTCCAGCTCGAGCCTCCAAGGGTGTTGACACACGGGAGTAACACCTAGGAAGTCCTTTTGATAGTTATATGGCCATTGGCCGTGGCAGTACCATGTGTACACTTGGCATCCGGGCGATTGTTTGCATGCCATTCACTAGTGGTTCTGTGTGTTACCCTATATGAGGGTTTATACCCTTGACCAATTTTAGGCGATCATATTGTTAATATACAATACATTTTACCAGGGCTTGACAAATCCCAGTCACCATGGCGACTAGAAATAGGGTCCTGGCGACTTGGCTTGGAAGGGGGGGCAAAAAAAAGAAAAAAGAAAAAAAAAAAAAAAAAACACTTGGAGCTGGCGCCATCTGGTGGTGAGCCGTTGGTATTACAAGTTATTACCACCAGATGTGAGCTGGCGCCATCTAGTGGTGGCCGTTGGTATTACAAGTTAAGCATTACAAGTTAAACAGCAATTCTAATGTAATTTTTCACTATTTTCACTGCAATCTTCCTCCCTCCAATTAGAACCCCCAAACATTATATATATTTTTTATCCTAACACCCTAGAGAATAAAATGGCGATCGTTGCAATACTCTGTCACGCCGTATTTGCGCAGCGGTCTTACAAGCGCACTTTTTTGGGGAAAAATTACACTTTTTTTAATTAAAAAACAGTAAAGTTATCCCCATTTTTTTTTTATATTATGAAAGATAATGTTACGCCGAGTAAATTGATACCCAACATGTCATGCTTCAAAATTACATCCGCTCGTGGAATGGCGACAAACTTTTACCCTTTAAAATCTCCATAGGCGTTGTTTAAAAAAATTCTACAGGTTTCATGTTTTGAGTTACAGAGGAGGTCTAGGGCTAGAATTATTGCTCTCGCTCTACCATCGCGGCGATACCTCACCTGTGTGGTTTGAACACCGTTTACATATGCGGGCGCTGCTCACGTATGTGTTCGCTTCTGCGCGCAAGCTCGCCGGGACGGGGCGCGTTTTCTGGCTCTCAACTTTTTTAGCTGGCTCCTAGATTCCAAGCAAATTTGTCAACCCCTGCATTTTACATACTTTTTGAACATAAGCTGTCCACACTCTTGGTACTCGTTTCCCTGTCCTAGGAGGAAGATTTTTCTCCAAATGGGGGGGGGGGGGGGGGGGGGGGTGGGAGCACGGCTTGGCACTTTGTCAAACACATTTTAAAAGAACTTATCATATATACCAAGGATTGTTTTGCACAAAGTACCGATTGCACTATAAAATAATTTTTCCCTTATTTATTATTACAAATATTATTGGTTTTTGGAAAGCTATACAAACTATGCATGCATAATATAATTTTATGTGATTGGATTATAGAATGATACCAAGTTTTATAAAAAGAATGAACATCATCATTTGTGGAGACAGTGCTGGTTACATATACCAATACATCTTAAAGAAACAAACCTTTTCAAATCCGCCGTCCTTCCAATTTTATTACTTAATCACAAAACACATTGCAGCGCATGGATTACTTTATTTAAAATACCAGAATTACCTCTTTAGACCCCCATAATCATGGTCATCTCTCACTCACCAGGAAGCTGGCTCCAACCCGCAGAGATCCGGTCCCAGAGATGGTCTGCACTGTGATATACTGGAGAGAGACAGAAGAGAACACAAGTCACTACCAGACACACACCAGACTATCAGAGCTAATAACCGTGCGCTTAGGCTACCATAGAAGCTCTGGAGCCCCAGCCTTGGTATTGGCTTGAGGGTGGAGAACCAACAATTGGCTGCTTCCATCAGATTCCTCATATAGGTGCTTCCCCCCCCCCCCCCCACCCCCAAAGAAACAAATCGTTTTCTTTACACATATATTGGGGGGGGGGGGGTGACATCTGGTCTGATCCATGCGGTCAGGAATTATGGGAAGCTCACAGGAGGATCTGTCCTGTTCATTAATCTAGAAGTGGTGCCCCCTGGTGTAGAGGAACAGTATTGGTGTGACCAGAATCTCTGAACACAGGACAATGAAGTAACCATCGGATGAGATCTGTGTTTAGTTCACAAAATACTTTACTGGCTTTCTACACCATGTCTACTGCAGGTGTGACCACCCACCCCAGCTATGTACAGCTGTGGACCACCCACCAGCCCATGTAGACTCTCCCACCCCAGCTATGTACAGGTGTGAACCGCCCACTATTCTTGACAAGCCCCATCCCACTTCCAACTTTGTACAGTTGTGAGCTGCTCGCCATTCTCGGTAGGCACCCACCACCTCCCCATCAGAGTATGACAGATGTCCACATACAGATTAGCAGGGTCAAGGGGGCAATAACAATATCAATCCAAGACTTACCCGGCCACACTGAACCACCTCCGCGTTGTCCCCAAGTGCTAGCTGAGCCGATGCCCGGGCAAAGTCAGCCAGTCCTCCAATAGGCAGGTACTCTTTGTCCAGATGTTTGGCTGCCAGCTGAGCCTCCGCCTGAGAGATGGAAATCAGTGCAACATTAGTGATGGCTAGAGAGAACTGCTATGGACAATGTCAGCCGGCAGAGGATTGGTCCTACCAGCGCCAAAATAACTGTAGATCATAAGGCTTACCAGAGATTACCAGTGCCCAAAATATACCATAGGGCCTACAGGAGAGTGCCAGTACCAAAATGATAGCTTTGGTCCTACCAGAGCCCAAATGATACCATATAGCCTACAGAAGACTATCGGTATCCAAATTATACCAAATCAGGGCAACTGAAGACTACCAGTGCCCAAATTCTAGCATAGGGTAGACCGGAGTGTACCAGTACCCAAATTATACCATAAGGCCTACAGAAGACTACCAGTGCCCAAATGAAACCATAGGACTTATTGGAATGTACCAGTACCCAAAGGATCCCATTTGGTCTGTTGAACACCAGCCCAAAACAGGACTACCACAGGATCGGGCCTCCCAGATACTACCATTACCCATACTATACTATGGGGTCCAAGAGAGATTGTCAGTGCCAAAATGATAGCACCGAGCACCTGCCACAACCTTCGACTACCAAACACGTCTAATCTATGCAATCCAAGAATTACTTTTCATGGAACGTTGTGCAGAGGGTTGGCTTTGTGTCCATCATTCTACTTTGGTGAAATTGTAGTCACCAGCACAGGAAGCAAGGAGGAAATTTCTAATTTGGCCACAGATAGTAAAAACCTGATGGAGGGTTCTAGCCTGTCTCCACTATTCAAATCTGTGGCTGGACATACATTAAAATGGAGTCTCGATGCTAGAGAACATACACCCTGCCTCCTAGCACTATGCTGGACCATACACTGTCCTTCTCAGCACCATGCTATACACAGTACTCGCTCAGTGCTGTGCTATATTGGCAGTGCCTGGCACCTACAGCACACCTTAGATTGGAGAAGGGCAAGCCTTCTAGCCCTTTGTATGAAACTGGATTCTCGCCATTCTCTGTATTCGGTCTGCATCTTTGATTCAGAGATCAGACAGACAAACAGATTTCCTGGCACACACATGGCAGGTGCAGAGTGCAGCACAGTGATCAATGCCCGCACTGTTATCAGCTATGTCTGCCCCATAGAAGGATTTGAGTTTAAACACTCCTCCAGGGTTATGAAGGGACAGCAGGTACCTGGGTCACACAGGTGATTGTGCCATGCATTCATCACATGCCAGAGGAGCGATTGGTGGCAGCTGACGCAGACAGCAGTGAGGAGAGAACATAGACTCTGGAAAAATTCCAGCAATGTCAACAGATGGTGGCGAGTCTCACATAGAGGGCACCAATGAATGTTGTAACTCCCAGCAACCAAAGTTCACTATTCAAGGGTATGCATAGCATACTGCACAGATGGGAGGTAAAGTCTGGTCACTATGGGTTACCACCACTAGCCACATCATTATTTCCTTGTAGGAGGACTTAAAACTGAAATTGAAGACAAACTGGCTGTGCCCTGACGGGAGCTAAGATAATTAAAGAATGGAGGATGGTGTATGACATCACTATAAAA
The DNA here is from genome assembly GCF_905171775.1 of Rana temporaria. Lineage (NCBI taxonomy): Eukaryota > Metazoa > Chordata > Amphibia > Anura > Ranidae > Rana > Rana temporaria. Next base: position 142,850,905 of record NC_053499.1, read on the forward strand.
CAACGTGACTCCAATTTTTCTGACAAGCCACAGCATGACCACAGATTTGTGTGAATCTCCAACAAACCAGATGTAATGTGTCATGTGACCGTCTCTACCCAGAAACCAGGGAGGGTGGAGGAGAGCGATGTTCAAGGTGTGCAACACAGCAGTTATGAAACACCGGGCAAACGTGGTTCTAAATTCTGGATGGAGCAAGAAGATCCTCCCACAGGTTTTACAGCAGTCTCTGCTCCCCATTAGGTAGATTCCCCTTTTTGTCTGGAGTTCCCCCTCATCTCTGCCTGCCCCAACCTTAACCAGGAAAATATGGACGAGCAATTCTGGGTGAGCCAGCACGATGCCAAGTTCCTAATTTGTCCATGAACAGGCCACATACACACTGCAGACAGGTCTGGTTCTATAGTGTGTGAGTCGTATTATAAGATTATGGCGCTCTCCTGGCAATACCCAACTCCCCACAGATTAGCCCTCCAGTGATGTTCTATACCCAGTTCCCTATAGATTAGATCCCCCCCCAAATTATACCCCCTCACCACCAGTAATACCCAGCCCCCTGCAGATTGGACCCCCCCCTCCCCACTGCTGGTAGCATCCAGCAGGGTGCAGATTAGACCCCCCACACTGCCAGTTTATTGACCTGGCTTCCCACAGATTAGACACCCACTGCGGGCATTATCCAGCTACCAGAAATGGTAGCTGGATAATGGCCCCCTTGGAACAAAAGCCCCTCTTGACAGCAATATCCAGCAATATGCAGGTTAGGATGAAGGAAAAAAGCTGGGACAGCCGCACTCCAAAAAAACTCCTCCTTTAATTAAAAATCACAAAATACATGCCACAGCAAAAAACAGCACAACAAAAGAAAAGCTGACGTTTCGCACTATGCCTTTCTTTTCTTTTGTTGTGCTGTTTTTTGCTGTGGCATGTATTTTGTGATTTTTAATTAAAGGAGGAGTTTTTTGGAGTGCGGCTGTCCCAGCTTTTTTCCTTCATCCTAACCTGCATTTTGATTGCACTGCCTGCACCCCAGGGGCGGATCCAGAGTCTAATCTCGGGAGGGGCACTGCCAAAATTTCTGCAGGCAATTTGTAGGGGCAATGGCTGGTGTAGGCGCTTCAATCATCACGGCACCGTGGTTAATATGGTGTCCGGATGATTGAAGCACATAATTTCAATTATTACTGTGTGGGAGCAGCCAGGTGGAGGGGGAGACAGGGGGGGGTGCAGCCAGGTGGAGGGAAGGAAAAAGGTGGTTGCAGCCAGGTGGAGGGAAGGAAAAGGTGGTTGCAGCCAGGTGGAAGAGAGGACAGGGGGTTGCAGCCAGGTGGAAGAGAGGACAGGGGGGTTGCAGCCAGGTAAAGGGGAGGACAGGGGGGTTGCAGCCAGGTAAAGGGGAGGACAGGGGGGTTGCAGCCAGGTAAAGGGGAGGACAGGGGGGTTGCAGCAAGGTGGTGGGGAGGACAGGGGGGTTGCAGCCAGGTGGTGGGGAGGACAGGGGGGTTGCAGCCAGGTGGTGGGGAGGACAGGGGGGTTGCAGCCAGGTGGTGGGGAGGACAGGGGGGTTGCAGCCAGGTGGTGGGGAGGACAGGGGGGTTGCAGCCAGGTGAAGGGGAGGACAGGGGGGTTGCAGCCAGGTGAAGGGGAGGACAGGGGGGTTGCAGCCAGGTGAAGGGGAGGACAGGGGGGTTGCAGCCAGGTGAAGGGGAGGACAGGGGGGTTGCAGCCAGGTGAAGGGGAGGACAGGGGGGTTGCAGCCAGGTGAAGGGGAGGACAGGGGGGTTGCAGCCAGGTGAAGGGGAGGACAGGGGGGTTGCAGCCAGGTGAAGGGGAGGACAGGGGGGTTGCAGCCAGGTGAAGGGGAGGACAGGGGGGTTGCAGCCAGGTGAAGGGGAGGACAGGGGGGTTGCAGCCAGGTGAAGGGGAGGACGGGGGTTGCAGCCAGGTGGTGGGGAGGACAGGGGGGTTGCAGCCAGGTGGTGGGGAGGACAGGGGGGTTGCAGCCAGGTGGTGGGGAGGACAGGGGGGTTGCAGCCAGGTGGTGGGGAGGACAGGGGGGTTGCAGCCAGGTGGTGGGGAGGACAGGGGGGTTGCAGCCAGGTGGTGGGGAGGACAGGGGGGTTGCAGCCAGGTGGTGGGGAGGACAGGGGGGTTGCAGCCAGGTGAAGGGGAGGACAGGGGGGTTGCAGCCAGGTGGTGGGGAGGACAGGGGGGTTGCAGCCAGGTGAAGGGAAGGACAGTTGGGTTGCAGCCAGGTGAAGGGGAGGACAGAGGGGTTGCAGCCAGGTGAAGGGGAGGACAGAGGGGTTGCAGCCAGGTGGAAGGGAGGACAGGGGTGTTTCAGCCGGGTGAAGGGGAGGACAGGGGTGTTGCAGCCAGGTGAAGGGGAGGACAGAGGGGTTGCAGCCAGGTGGAAGGGAGGACATGGGTGTTTCAGCCGGGTGAAGGGGAGGACAGGGGGGTTGCAGCCAGGTGAAGGGGAGGACAGAGGGGTTGCAGCCAGGTGGAAGGGAGGACAGGGGTGTTTCAGCCGGGTGAAGGGGAGGACAGGGGGGTTGCAGCCAGGTGAAGGGAAGGACAGTTGGGTTGCAGCCAGGTGGAAGGGAGGACAGGGGGTTGCAGCCAGGTGCAAGGGAGGACAAGGGGCTGCAGCCAGGTGGAAGGGAGGCCAGGGGGGTTGCAGCCAGGTGGATGGGAGGGTTGCAGCCAGGTGAAGGGGAGGACAGGGGGGTTGCAGCCAGGTGGAAGGGAGGGACAGGGGGGGTTGCAGCCAGGTGAAGGGGAGGACAGGGGGGGTTGCAACCAGGTGGAAGGAAGGACAGTGGGGTTGCAGCCAGGTGAAGGGGAGGACAGGGGGGTTGCAGCCAGGTGCAAGGGAGGCCAGGGGGGTTGCAGCCAGGTGCAAGGGAGGCCAGGGGGGTTGCAGCCAGGTGCAAGGGAGGCCAGGGGGGTTGCAGCCAGGTGCAAGGGAGGACAGGGGGGTTGCAGCCAGGTGCAAGGGAGGACAGGGGGGTTGCAGCCAGGTGGAAGGGAGGACAGGGGGGTTGCAGCCAGGTGGAAGGGAGGACAGGGGGGGTTGCAGCCAGGTGGAAGGGAGGCCAGGGGGGTTGCAGCCAGGTGAAGGGGAGGACAGGGGGTTGCAGCCAGGTGGAAGGGAGGACAGGGGGCTGCAGCCAGGTGGAAGGGAGGACAGGGGGCTGCAGCCAGGTGGAAGGGAGGACAGGGGGCTGCAGCCAGGTGGAAGGGAGGACAGGGGGCTGCAGCCAGGTGGAAGGGAGGACAGGGGGGTTGCAGCCAGGTGGAAGGGAGGACAGGGGGGGTTGCAGCCAGGTGGAAGGGAGGCCAGGGGGGTTGCAGCCAGGTGGAAGGGAGGGTTGCAGCCAGGTGAAGGGGAGGACAGGGGGGGTTGCAGCCAGGTGGAAGGGAGGGACAGGGGGGGTTGCAGCCAGGTGAAGGGGAGGACAGGGGGGGTTGCAACCAGGTGAAGGGGAGGACAGGGGGGGTTGCAACCAGGTGGAAGGGAGGACAAGGGGCTGCAGCCAGGTGGAAGGGAGGACAGGGGGGTTGCAGCCAGGTGGAAGGGAGGCCAGGGGGGTTGCAGCCAGGTGGAAGGGAGGCCAGGGGGGTTGCAGCCAGGTGGATGGGAGGGTTGCAGCCAGGTGAAGGGGAGGACAGGGGGGTTGCAGCCAGGTGGAAGGGAGGGACAGGGGGGGTTGCAGCCAGGTGAAGGGGAGGACAGGGGGGGTTGCAACCAGGTGGAAGGAAGGACAGTGGGGTTGCAGCCAGGTGAAGGGGAGGACAGGGGGGTTGCAGCCAGGTGAAGGGGAGATAAGTTCTTACCTTGGATGATAATAGTGGAATCATTGGCTTCCTACAGCCTCATGGTCTCTCCCCCCCCCTGCTCGGCATGTTGGGGGCTGCAGTCCTCCCAGGGAATCCTCCTGTGGCCTGCTGGTACTACATGTCCCATAATCCTCTTGGTTGTGCTTTACCAGCCATTGGCTCTGAATGTAGCCAATAGCATCAGGCATTGCCTGGTGAATGAGAGTTACTGGGCTCAAGGAGGAGAGGGAGGGGTGGAAATCCCCCGCAACTGCAGCTCTGCCTGTGTCCCTTCACAGAGAGCCTGTCAGCAACGGCTGATGGGGTCGGCATCAGCACAGTCTGCAGTGCAAAAAAATGTTCGGGGGGGGAGGGGGGGTCAATTGACATGCACAGCAAGGCAGTTTAAAAAAGCCTGATTTAAAAAAAAAAAAAAAAAACGTTTTTTTTTTTTTTTTTTTTTTTTTTTTTTAAACCAAGCGAGTGTGACATGATTGTCTCGGGGGGGGGCAATTGCCCTGTTTCCCCCCCCCTGGATCCGCCGTTGCTGCACCCTTGGCTCGGACCACAGGAATCAGATTACCTGGTTCTCTTTGAGCGGTTACCCACTCTCCAATATCCAGCAATAGATGAGCCCAAAGCAGGGGCGGACTGACCATTGAGTCACTCGGGCACTGCCCGAGGGCCCCATGCCACTAGGCCCCCCCCCCCCCATCAGCGTTGCCAGGCTCAGTAAAACCAGGGACAGTATGTAAAAATCTGTTTTTTTTACATCTGTCCGAAACCGACATGCTTTTGATGTGAAGATCCAGAGGTTTTTAGCTGCCCCGCCTCTGCGCTGCCTCCTGGCGTGGTGGCCATCTGTAAGCCCGGGGGCCCCATAATCTTCTATTCCCCATGAGTTGTCAGTCCGCCCCTGGCCCAAAGACCCCCTCCCTGCCTGTTCCTCCCAGTAATATCTTGTTCAGGCAAATGATTCCCTCCCCAAGTAATAGCCAGTACAGCCCAATGATTCCCATGGCCTTCCTTACCTTCCGCACGCTACTCAGGACAAATGGCTTGCCGTTGTCATCTCTGTACGCTCCGACTCCCAGATTCATCTTCTTGGGGTTGGTGTCCTTCTTGAAAGCTTCAGTCACCCCCAGGATGGCATCAGGGGGGCCCATTTCCACATGAGACCACCATGAGCTGCCAGGAGAACATTACAGATAATCATCCTCAGAGGCCTTCTAGCACCATTCTATTATTTCTGAAGCATCAATGCATTAACTGTAATGGCAAATATACAAGAACAAGTCTCCTGCGCTCTGATATTTTAAAAGGAAATGCTATGCAGTGGTGCAGTTCGATTAAAAGTTATCATCTAGAGTCTTGCAGCCCTCCTCAGAATCGTGGGTATTCATAAAACTATAAAAGAGAAGAAAAAGAGCGGAGGGCGCACCGACCTCGTGTGATACTGATAAAAAATATTTATTCAAATAATAAAATCAATGGTTATACTCACACATTAGGAGTTAAAAACAGGCTTTAAAAATGAATACAGCAGGTATCCAGCATCGTCAGTGGAACATGAGTAATCGTTTGGACCAATCAGTAGAAGTAAAAGCTGACGCGTTTCGGGGGCGTACCCCTTTCCTCAGAGCTGACGTGGTCTGCAGTGCTCCCTTGCCGTGGTGATTGTGGGACTAAATATACATACACACTCACAAATGCACATAGCCACACGCCCACAAGTGGGCAGGTAGACCTATGATGATAGGTCGCTGTCTGGGTGTACTCCTCCCAGATAGAGGGGGGGGGCCGTTTTATCAGGGGCCACACCTCTATATCCTCAGAACACCAGTCTCTTAAGTGAGGGTGGTCTCAAAACAGTAATGCAGTGTATGTTGTATTTTTTGAGACTGTCAATGCAAATGTGCACTGGCTCCCATCTTTGGCTAAACTGTTTATTTAGTTAGTTATTTTTATGGTTAGTGGTGTTCTGAGGATATAGAGGTGTGGCCCCTGATAAAACGGCCCCCCCCCCTCTATCTGGGAGGAGTACACCCAGACAGCGACCCATCATCATAGGTCTACCTGCCCACTTGTGGGCGTGTGGCTATGTGCATTTGTGAGTGTGTATGTATATTTAGTCCCACAATCACCACGGCAAGGGAGCACTGCAGACCACGTCAGCTCTGAGGAAAGGGGTACGCCCCCGAAACGCGTCAGCTTTTACTTCTACTGATTGGTCCAAACGATTACTCATGTTCCACTGACGATGCTGGATACCTGCTGTATTCATTTTTAAAGCCTGTTTTTAACTCCTAATGTGTGAGTATAACCATTGATTTTATTATTTGAATAAATATTTTTTATCAGTATCACACGAGGTCGGTGCGCCCTCCGCTCTTTTTCTTCTCTTAACTGTAATGGGACAGGCTGGACCCCCTCCCCAAAAACACAGGGCAGCAGGTCACATGACACGTATTTGCTCACACATAACACCCCACAAGGTTAATACACATCTGACATGCAGTTGGTGGCTGACAGCCGACGCAATACAGACTGATTTACTGACCATGCAGTAACCCATGGTAACCAGATTATACTGCCAGCACAGATTACAGAAGAGTACAATACAGGATTACCCCAAGAAGAACTGATCAGAGAACACTTGGAGTGGATGTGCCGGGGAAAAAAGGTCAGGGACGTAGAAGGTGATCTATAAATAGCAACTGCCAGTTAACTGTGCCCAAAATACCCCACAAAGGGTAAAGAGGGGGGGGGGGGTTCACAGACATTTCAGGAAACACCGCAGGAAATAAGGAAAGGTTGGTGACATGGAAAAAACAACTTCACCTTCTAAAAAAGGCCAAGCTGGGGCTACGATACTAGCATTAGGCAGGACTACACTGAGTTTGCACACGGAATGCAATCCATTACAGCAAGGATCCTCAAACTACGGCCCTCCAGCTGTTGCAGAACTACACATCCCACACACTGACATTCACAGACATGACTAGGCATGATGGGAATTGTAGTTCCTGAACAACTGGAGGGCCATAGTTTGAAGACCCATGCATTACAGCATGAGAATATTTCGTTGGGGGGGGGGGGGGGGGGAGGAAGGTTGCATAGCAGACAGGGAGCACAGTGGAGTTGTGGGGGGTGAGTTGGGGAAAAGACCAGAGGAGGAGTGCTGTGGAGTCAGGGAGGAGGGGCAGGTACCCGCTCCCACTTCTGGGTAAGATTGATCACGATCACCACACAACGATTGTGGCAATCTATGGAATTTCCAGTCCACCCCCCCACCGCCTTCTGGGAGAGACATACACAGGTCCCAGAAGACCGCAGGACCATTGAAAAAGCAGGAGAGCGCGACTCGCACATGTGCAGTAGGAAACAGCCTGTGAAGCCGCAAGGCTTCACTTCCTGTTACCCTTAGGCCCCTTTCACATTGAGGAGTTTTTCAGGCGGTAAAGCGCTAAAAATAGCGCTGCTATCCGGCCTGAAAAACTCCTGCCCAGCTACCTCAATGTGAAAGCCGAAGGGCTTTCACACTGAGGCGATGCGCTGGCGGGAGACAAAAAAATCTCCTGTCAGCAGCATCTTTGGAGCGGTGAGAGGAGCGGCATGTATACCGCTCCTTCCCATTGAAAACAATGGGAACCGCGGCAATACCGCCCGCAATGCGCCTCTATATAGGCGCATTGCGGGCGGTATTAACCCTTTATCGGCCGCTAGCGGGGGTTAATACCGCACCGCTAGCGGCTGATTTCCACGGCAATCCCGGCGGTATAGCGCCGCTATTTTTAGCGGCGTTATACCGCCACCGCAGCTCCCGCCCCAGTCTGAAAGGGGCCTTAGGCTCCATTCACACCTAGGCGCCTGAAGCGCGACGCCGCAACAGCCCCTAATACGCTGGAGGGGCGATTTTACATTGCCCTCTATGGAGATGGTTCACATATCCACGCCGAACGCCTGAAGCTCAAAACAAGTCCCGGACCCTTTTTGTTCAGGCGGCTTCGGCATAGGAGATGTGGACCTGGGGGTTAAATAGGGGTTTAAATCGCGACGTTTTGTTGCCGAAAATCGCGGTACAAAACGCCGCAATTTGTCGCCGCGATTAGGTGTGAATGCAGCCTTAATAAGGAGCACTCTCCAGATTTAGTAAATGAACCCGTGTTTAGTTTAGTTAGGACAGCTGAAGTATTACATTGTAACTTCTCTTATTACTGAGATCATATTAGATACATTAGTCAGTCACATGACAGGTGGTGGTGTGGGGGGGGTTCTGGTATCAGATGTAAATCCAATGTGATCCGAGTACATCAAGTACCCAATACTCACAGTACAGACACGGAAGTACACACAGGGACATGTGCAGAGTGCTGCACAGATAAGGAAGGAGCCCCAAGCCCCTGATCTCCCAGAAAATCCAGTCCACCCCCCTTCCCCAATCCCCATCAGACTCAATGCCGGGTTTTTTCTGTCACGGTACCTTCCACACCTTTCTCCCCCATAATATAGAATGGGTAATGGTACTTTACCCATACTATATTATTGGGCGCAAGAGAGACTGCCAGTGCTAAAATGATAGCACAGAGCACCAGCCACAACCTCTGACTACCAAACATGTCTGATCTATGCAATCCAAGAATTACTCTTCATGGAACGTTGTGCAGAGGGTTGGCTTGGTGTGCATAATTCCACTTCGGTGAAATTGTTGTCACCAGCACAGGAAGCAATCGTGTTCACAGCTTCTCCCCATAGGGATGTAGTCCTAAGGGAGGGGGGCGAGCACACTGACTAACCCCCCCCCCCCCCCCCAGCCAGAACGGCTCGGATGATGGGGGCAAGCTTACTGAGGAGGAAGAGGAAAGTTCAGACAAAGAAAAAAAAAAAAAAAAAAACAGTCAGAAGGAAAAAGGTAAGTGAACCAACAATGCACTAGCTTAAAGGAACCAATTTAGAAAATAAACAAACCTTTACAACCCCTTTAAGCCACAGATGGCAAAAACCTGATAGAGGGTTCTAGCCTGTCTCCACTATTCAAATCTGTGGCACATACATTAAAATGGAGTTTCTATGCTAGATAACATTCACCGTGAGGTTTATTTACTAAAGGCAAATCCACTTTGCACTACAAGTGCAATCGCTTTATATCTGAGGGGAAGATCTGAAATGAGGGGAAGCTCTGCTGATTTTATCATCCAATCACGTACAAGCAAACATGCTGTTTTTTTCATTTTCCTTGCATGTCCCCCTCGGATCTAAAGCAACTGCACTTGTAGTGCAAAGTGGATTTGCCTTAGTAAATAAACCCCCATGCCTCCTAGCACTATGCCAAGCCATACACTGTCCTCAGCACCATGCTATACGCAGTACTCTCAGTGCTGTGCTATATTGGCAGTGTGTGGCACCTACAGCACACCTTAGATTGGAGAATGGCACGTTCTAGCCCTATGTATGAAGCTGGATTCTTGCCATTCTCTGTATTAGTTCTGCATCTTTGATTCAGAGATCAGACAAACAGATTTCCTGGCGCACACACATGGCAGGTGCAGAGTGCAGCACGGTGATCAATGCCCGCACCATTATCAGCCATGTCTGCCCCATAGAAGGATTAGCGTTTAAACACTCCAGGGTTATTAAGGGACAGCGGGCCCATGGATGACACAGGTGATTGTGCCATGCATTTATCACATGCCAGAGGAGTGATTGAACAGTGTGGCAGTGACCCCATTTAACCCCCCCTCCCCTCTTGGGCCCCAGGCCATGAATCCTGAAATCCCAGAAAAACCGGTCCATTCCCCCTTCCTAATCCCCATCAGACTCCATGCCAGGTTTTTATCTGTCACAGGACCTTCCGCACAGCACGGATTTAACCCCCTTCAGAATAGTGTGGCAGTGATCTCATTTAAAGGAGTTGTAAAGGAAAATGTTTTTTCATCTTAATGCAATCTATGCATCAAGGTGAAAAAACATCCGAGGCCACCGCCGCCACCCCCCCACTAGCCCCCGTTATACTTACCTGACCCCTCGAAAGTCCCGCACGGTCCAGATATTATCTTCGCCGCTCAGCCTGGCCACTGATTGGCTAGAGCGGATGGATCGAGAGCAGCGCAGAAATTGGCTGGTGCTGCTGTCAATCACATCCAGTGAAGCTGCGCACTGAGGGGCGGGGCCGAGTGATACAGTGAGCGGCTATGGCCGCTCGCTGTATCACAGGAGTGCGTCCGTAATTAGTGACCACCATGCGAGCTCTCGCATGACTGTGGTGACCAATTGCGGGGAGGACCAGAGACAGCCGCTGAGGGACCCCAGAAGACGTGGATCGGGGGCACTCTGTGCAAAAACGAACTGCACAGTCGAGGCAAGTATAACATGTTTAACCACTTCCATACCGTGCCATAGGGAAATGGCGGCAGGAACCCCTCGCCAATCCGCGATTGCCGGTAATCACGGCAGGAGTGTGGATCTGTGTGTGTAAACACACAGATTCACCTCCTGTCAGCGGTGGAGACCAATGTGTGTTCCCAGTACAGAGGAACACACATCGGTCTCCTCCCCTTGAGAGTCCCCTCCCCCCTACAGTTAGAACACACCTTAGGGAACATATTAACCCCTTCAACGTCCCCTAGTGGTTAACCCCTTCCCTGCCAGTCACATTTACACAGTAATCAATGCATATTTCTAGCATTAATCGCTGTATAAATGTGAATGGTCCCAAAATTGTGTCAAAAGTGTCTGATGTGTTCGCCGCAATGTCACGGTAAGAAAAAAAAAAAAAAAAAAGAAAAAAAAAAAAAAGCAAATCGCCGCCAATACTAGTAAAAAAATGTATTAAAAAAAAAATGCCATAAATCTATCACCTATTTTGTAGACGCTATAACTTTTGCGCAAACCAATCAATATACGATTATTGCGATTTTTTTTACCAAAAATATGAAGAATACGTATCGGCCTAAACTTAAAAAAAAAAAAAAAAATGTTTCCTTAAATTGTGACATTTATTAAATAAAAAAATCATGTTTTTTTTTTAAATTGTCGCTCTTTTGTTTATAGCGCAAAAAATAAAAACCGCAGAGATGATCAAATACCACCAGACGAAAGCTCTATTTGTGGGGGGAAAAACATAAAGATTTAGTTTGGGTACAGTGTTGCATGACCACGCAATTGTCATTCAAAATGCAACAGCGCTGAAAACTAAAAATTGGTCTGGGCAGGAAGGGGGTGAAAATGGCCTGTATGAAAGGGGTTAAAAAAATAAATAAATTTACTTTAGTGACCCTTTAATACATGTGGTTCTGTCTCCATCAAACAAAACACTTCTGATGGAATATTCCAACAAACCACCACGAGGGTGTACACCCCGGGCGGCCATGCTTGTGAAGTCCATGTTGGGTAATGGCACACAATGGGGGTTGAGTTACTGAAACTGGAGTGCGCAAAATCTGGCGCAGCTGTGCATGGTAGCCAATCAGCTTCTAACTTCAGGAGGGGGAGGAAGCGGGATACCTGGATAGGCAAGTGTCCTTATATTAAAAGTCAGCAGCTACAAAAATTTGTAGCAGCCGACTTTATATACACACAATCACACACACACACACACACAATCACACACACACACACACACACACACACAATCACACACACACACACACACAATCACACACACACACACACACCGGGCTGGAACTTCGTTTTGAGCTTTGACAAAGAAAATCTGGAAGCCGATTGGTTTCTATGCAGAGCTCCTCCAGATTTTGCACTCTTCAGATTTAGTAAATCAACCCCTTTGTGTTAGTTTAGCGATCCCAGGACAGGTGAAGTGTTATGAAGCTGAAGTTAGCTTCTTATACAGGTTGGATGTTTGTTTAGTAAATAATCACTTTTGGGAATATTTACTAAACAATCATCTGCAATGTTTATAATAAAATTGTGAACATTAGCCACTTCAGCCCCGGAAGAATTGGCTGCCCAATAACCGGGCAATTTTTTTTTGCGATTTGGCACTGCGTCGCCTTAACCGACAATTGCGCAGTTGTGTGACGTTGCACCCAAACAAAATTGAATTGACTTTTTTTCACACAAATAGAGCTTTCTTTTGGTGATATTTGACCACCTCTGCGGTTTTTATTGGAGGGAGGAGAAAGAAAAAAAAAAACAAAAAACGCAATAAGCGTATATTGATTGGTTTGCACAAAAAAGTTATAGCGTCTACAAGATATGGGATAGATTTATGGCATTTTTTTTATTATAAATTATTTTTATTACTAGTAATTGCGGCGGATAGAAAAAGGTCCTGGACTGCCGCACTCCTTAAAATGATGTCTTTATTATACAAAGAAAATCCAAAACACAAAAAACAACCAAGTAACGGCGGCGATCCGCAATTTTTATTGTGACTGCGACATTATGGCGGAAACTTTTGACACCATTTTGGAACCATTGTCATGTATACATCCATCAGTGCTATAAAAATGCACGGATTACTGTGTAAACGACACTGGCAGGGAAGGGGTTAACCACTAGGGAGCGAGGAAGGGGTTAAGTGTGTCCTAGGGAGTGATTCTAACTGAGGGGGATGGGCTACATGTGACACGACATTGATCATTGCTCCTGATAACAAGGGAGCAGTTGATCAGTGTTCTGTCACTAGGCAGAACAGGGAAATGCCTTGTTTACATAGGCATCTTCCCTTTCTGCCACTCCATGACACGATCGCGGGGCACCCGGCAGACACAGAGTACGCGGGTCCCACGGAGCACGCTGGACAGCAGATTAAAAGCAACGTACCTGTACGCGGCTTTGCCTGCCCATGCCATTCTGCCGACGTATATCTACGTTAGGCAGTCAGCAAGGGGTTAACAAAAATTCTGTCTCCCTAAAATGCCATGCATTTAAAAAGGGGCAATTCTGAATAAATATATGAAAACCCATCTTGGCTCCTCACCCAAATTCCACTTGTTAAAACAAGTGGAATTTGGGAGAGGCCAAGATGGGTGTTCATATAGGAATAGCTTGGCTTCTTATTCGGAATTTCCCATTGAAATGCATGGGTGACAGGCCTGGGGGTCTTATTTTACAATTTCTATCATCTGACTCGGGCCAAATTGAACTTTCCTATATAGTAGGATGCCCAATGAGTAACAAGTGGAATTTGGGTGAGCCAAGATGATTTTCATATAGAATACGTTATTTTTATGCAGCATTACCCCTTTAAATACATGGCATTAAGCCCCCGTTCACACCTAGGCGTATATACTCCTGTAGTGTGACGCCGCAGCCGCCCCTGAGACGCTGGAGGGGTGATTTCACATTGCCCTCTATGGAGATGGTTCACATCTCCACGCTGAACGCCGAACGCCTGCAAACAAGTCCCGGACCTTTTTTTCAGGCGGCGTTCGGCATAGGAGATGTGAACCATCTCCATAGAGGGGCTGCATTCAGAATCGCCGCGAGGTACAAAACACCGCAATTTGCGGGACAAAATGCCGCGATTTTGTACGCCAAGGTGTGAATAGGGAGAAAGAATTGTTAAAGGACACAATTTACTAAACAGTCTGCAATGTTTATAATAAATGATTTTTGTGAATGAAGATCCAACCTGAAGAAGAAGCTGGCAGAATTGAGCTTCATTGAAATGTTACATTGTAACTTTTTATTACCGAGATCATATTAGATACATTTAATATGTCAGTCACATGACACGTTGTGGTGGGGGTTGTGGCATCAGACTTGAGATGTAAAGCGAACACTCGCACTGTACAGACACGGGAAGTACACACACGGAGTGCTGCACAAAAGGGGGAGGGGCATATTGGGCCCCAAGCCATGAATCCGATCTCCCAGAAAATCCAGTCCACCCCCCCTTCCCAATCCGACTCCATGCCAGGTTTTTTCTGTCGCAGAACCTTCCACACAGGAAGGATTTAACCCCTTCAGAACAGTGTGGCAGTGATCCCATTAAATTCCCCCCCCCTCCTTCTTAAGGCCCTCTATACAGTGCTGGTGGTGATCTGCACAAGGTGACAATATATGGGGGGGTCACCATACAAGTGACTCTTCACCCGATGGTTCCAGTCCCCCCCCACACTGAGCACAGATCCCCTCTCTGACCTTCAATCGTCCTTGTTACCCATGCAGAGTAGAGGTGACCCAAAATCACTACTGCTAGCACACTGGGAGGGGGGGGGGGGTTATGTGTCTACAGCCCAGGCCACATGCCAGACTACAGGGGGACTACAAATCTCAGCTTTCCCTACACTGTTCACCAAAGAGAAAATAGAGGGGGTCTACAAATCCCAGCACACCAGAGAGAAGCCACAGGGGGGAGGGGGGACTACAACACCCAGCACTGCTCACCAGAGAGCTAGAGGGGGGAGGGGGGACTACAACTCCCAGCACACCAGAAAGAAGCTACGGGGGGGGGGGGGGACTACAACTCCCAGCACACCAGAGAGAAGCTACGGAGGGGGGGACTACAACTCCCAGCACTGCACACCAGAGAGAAGCTACAGGGGGGGGGGGGGACTACAACTCCCAGCACACCAGAGCAGAGAGAAGCTAGAGGGGGGGACCACAACTCCCAGCACACCAGAGAGAAGCCACAGGGGGGGACTACAACTCCCAGCACTACTCACCAGAGAGAAGCTACAGGGGAACTACAGCTCCCAGCATTGCCCGCACTGCTCAGATAGAAGAGGGGGGCTACAACTTCCAGCACTTGCCAGCAGAGAGAAGCTATGGGGAGGGGGGAGACTACAACTCCCAGCATTGCCTGTGCCACTCACCAGGGAGAGGTTACAGGGGGGGGGGGACTATAACTCCCAGCATTGCCTGCACTGCTCACCAGAAATAAGCTAGAAAGGAGGGGGGGGGGGGAACTATAACTCCCAGCACTGGTCACCAGAGAGAAATTACAGGGGGGGGGGGACTACAACTCCCAGCATTCTCTGCACTGCTCACCAGAGAGAATCTATTGCTCCCTCACACATGGCCAGGTGCCCCAGATACTCCAATCCCCATTTCCATACATGAACAGGGGCCCCATATACTCCCCCCATCTGCACACATGTACAAGGAGCCCCATAGACTCCAATTCTCTTCTGACACATGGCCAGGGGCCCCATAGCCCACCCTCTCCCCCTTTACACTGACATGCGCCCCATAAAAGCCTCGGGCTCCTAAACCACTCAGTAGCCCGAAGACAGCCAGACCTACCTGGCTCTGGCCCCGAGGGACCCCAGGCTGCTGGGCCGGAACCGGAGAGATGTCAGCAGAGCCATGACTGAGGAGAGAAAGCACCGAGACCGTCGGGAAATATTACAGGGTCACCCGACCCCGCCCACCGAATCACACACACCCCCTGGTCTGACTCCGCCCATTCCCAACCAGCGCCCCCCGCCGTCCCGGAGGAGTCACTGCACTGCCAGGAGGACCTGTGCAATCATCCCAATAATACTCATTGGGCCAGATTCAGGTAGATCCGCGCAATATTTGCGTGGGCAAAGGGCAACGATTTTTGCTCTGCGCCCACGCAAATATTTTGATATGCCCGCGATTCACGGAGCAGTAGCTCCGTAAATTGCGCGGGCGCTATGCTAAATAGCCCGGCGTAAGGGCGCCTAATGTAAATGATCCCGCCGGGGGCGGGAATCATTTAAATTAGGCGCGCTCCCGCGCCGAGCGAACAGCGCATGCTCCGTCGGGAAACTTTCCCGACGTGCATTGCGGCAAATGACGTCGCAAGGACGTCATTTGCTTCTAAGTGAACGTGAATGGCGTCCAGCGCCATTCACGAATCACTTACGTAAACGACGTGAAATTTAAATTTCACGAGCGGGAAGGGCGGCTATACTTTAGCATTGGCTGCCCCTGCTATAGCAGGAGCAACCTTGGGCTAAAGTCGCCGTACGGAAACTCCGTACCTTGCGTGCGCAGGGCCCGCGCAACTTTTGTGAATCGGTGGTAGTATGCAATTTGCATACTATACGCCGATCACAATGGCCGCGCTCCCTAGCGGACAACGCAAGAATGCAGCCTGAGATATGAAGGCATAAGGAGGCTTATGCCTGTCATATCCTAGGCTGCAGTCCGCGTAGCGATGTTCCTGAATCAGGGGCATTCGCTACGCGGGAGCAAAACAGCTATTGCGCCGCGCAACCTATGGTTGCGCGGGCGCAATAGCTTCTTGAATCTGGGCCATTATATTATTATTTGTATTATTCTATCACAGGTAGCACAGGTAGTCCTGTAATATTATCGTCATCCTCATTATTATTATTATAGAACCTATAATATCATCATCCTCATGATTATTATAGTATCATTCACTACACCACCAGGAGAAGCTGTAATATCATCATCCTCTAATATTATTAATGTTTTATTATCAATGTATCACCAAGAGAACAGATATCATCATTATCGTCATTATCACCCTCATCATCCCCCTCCTCATTATCATCACTGCACCACCAAGAGACCCTGTATGATAATTATTATCCGTCTACTCATCATTCTCCTCCTCATCCTTATCTACATCCTCATCATCATCATTCTCCTCCTCATCCTTATCTACATCCTCATCATCATCATCCTCCTCCTCATCCTCACCAACATCATCCTCCTCATCATCATCCTCCTCATCATCATCCCCCCTTCTTATCCTCTGTTCCTATCAGCCTTGATGGATGTCCCCTTTTTTAATGCCACCCAAGAGGATGTCCTATGTCTCTATCCTACCCAAGAGGATGTCCTATATCTCCATCCCACCCAAGAGGGTGTCCTATATCTCCATCCCACCCAAGAGGATGTCCTATGTCTCCATCCCACCCAAGAGGATGTCCTATGTCTCCATCCCACCCAAGAGGATGTCCTATGTCTCTATCCCACCCCCAAGAGGATGTCCTATGTCTCTATCCCACCCAAGAGGATGTCCTATGTCTCTATCCCACCCAAGAGGATGTCCTATGTCTCTATCCCACCCAAGAGGATGTCCTATGTCTCCATCCCACCCAAGAGGATGTCCTATGTCTCCATCCCACCCAAGAGGATGTCCTATGTCTCCATCCCACCCAAGAGGATGTCCTATGTCTCCATCCTACCCAAGAGGATGTCCTATATCTCCATCCCACCCAAGAGGGTGTCCTATATCTCCATCCCACCCAAGAGGATGTCCTATGTCTCTATCCCACCCAAGAGGATGTCCTATGTCTCCATCCCACCCAAGAGGATGTCCTATGTCTCTATCCCACCCAAGAGGATGTCCTATGTCTCCATCCCACCCAAGAGGATGTCCTATGTCTCCATCCCACCCAAGAGGATGTCCTATGTCTCTATCCCACCCCCAAGAGGATGTCCTATGTCTCTATCCCACCCAAGAGGATGTCCTATGTCTCTATCCCACCCAAGAGGATGTCCTATGTCTCTATCCCACCCAAGAGGATGTCCTATGTCTCCATCCCACCCAAGAGGATGTCCTATGTCTCCATCCCACCCAAAAGGATGTCCTATGTCTCCAACCCACCCAAGAGGATGTCCTATGTCTCTATCCCACCCAAGAGGGTGTCCTATGTCTCTATCCCACCCAAGAGGATGTCCTATGTCTATATCCCACCCAAGAGGATGCCCTATGTCTCTATCCCACCCAAGAGGATGTCCTATGTCTCCATCCCACCCAAGAGGATGTCCTATGTCTCCATCCCACCCAAGAGGATGTCCTATGTCTCCATCCCACCCAAGAGGATGTTCTATGTCTCCATCACAACCAAGAGGATGTCCTTTGTCTCCATCCCACCCAAGAGGATGTCCTATGTCTCCATCCCACCCATGAGGGCGCCTTCTGTCTCCATCCCACCCAGGATCATTCCCTCTTTCTCCATTCCACCTAAAATAATGTCATTTGTGTCCATCCTGCCCAGGAGGATGTTTTATGTCTCCAACCCACCCAGTAGGCAGACTTATTTCTTCATCACACCCAGAAAGGTATCCTGCCCAGGGGAATATTTTCTGAATCTATCTTAGCCAGAAGAATTTCCTTTCTCGCTGTCCCATCCAAAATAATCTCTGCTGTCTCCATACTGCTCAGGAGAATATTCCTGGTCTCCATCCCATCCAAGAGGATGTTCTCTGTATCTATTCCACCTAGAAGGATTTTCTCTGTCTCTATCCCACCCAGAAGGATGTGCCATGTCTCTGTGCCACCCAAGAGGATATCCTCTATATCCATCTCACCCAGAAGGATGTCCACTGTCTCCATCCCACCAAGGAGGGAGGATGTCCTCTGTCTCTGGACTCTACCCCCCCCTCCCCAGAATGATGTCCTCTATTTACATCTCTCCCAAGTGGATGTCTTCTGTCTCCCCTGTACCCATTAGAATTTCTCTATCCGACCCAGGAGGATGTCCTTTGTCTCCATTCTACCCAAGAGGATGCCACCTGTCTCCATATCACCCAGGAGCATTTCCTCTACCTCCATCCCATTAATGAGGATGTCCCCTGTGTCCCCTTTACTCATTAGGCTGTCCTCTGTATCTATCCCACCCAAAAGGATGTTCTCTGTCTCTATTCCACCCAGGAGAAGGTTCTCTATCTCTATCCCACCCAGGAGAAGGTTCTCTATCTCTATCCCACCCAGGAGGATGTACCCTGTCTCTGTAGCACCCAAGAGGATATCCTCTGTCTCCATCACACCCAGAAGGATGTCCACTGTCTCCATACCACACAGGAGCTTGTCCTTTGCCTCCATCTCACCCAGAAGTTTCTATGTCTCCCTCCTGCCCAAGAGGATCTCCTCTTTCTCCATCCCACCTTGGGAGGTGTCTTCTGTATCCACATTGCCCAGGAGGAAGTCCTCTGTCTATATCCATCCCCAGGAGGAAGTCCTCGTTTACAGCCTGGTAGTTAGGTAGGTATCCATCAGGCCAAAAGCATAGCTCCCATCACATTCACCTTGAGTTATCACGGTAGAATAAAGTCTCCGCTTTCTTTTTACCTTTGGACATAGTAGGCTGGGACCTCTGTTTTAATCCTTACTGTGGAGATTTACACAATTGTGTTTTTTGTCCTGGTAACACCCTGTTTGTCAATCTGTTTGAGGGGAAATCTCAGATTATGGCAGAAGAGGACATACATTGGTGTGACGGGGTAATAGACTGTTCTGTGATCTGGGATCCCTCTGGTGGATGTGTTCTCCAATATGGCGGAACCAATGGAAAAATGCGTGGTAATAGAATACAGTATAGTGATTCCCTTAGTGAGGATGGCGGCACCGGGACCCGGTCCGAGGGACGGATCGGCCTCGGGCGGCCAATATCGCGGGCAACCTGGACAGGTAAGTGTGCTTATTAAAAGTCAGCAGCTACAGTGTTTGTAGCTGCTGACTTTTAATTTTTTTTTTTTTACCGGACCTTTGCTTTAATATGAAAAAAAAAAACTCTAATATAACTTCATCATAAAAAGAATCTCAATTCATAAAGTGCAAAAATATAAAATAAATGCAAATTTACATTTTATAAAAAATATATCAACATAAAAAAAATATTTAAATCCTATAAACAAATAATAAGTCCCAATTCATAAATAAAATAAAATAAAAACAATAGGTTATGTATGTGCAACATCAATTTTTTTGATTTTTTTATTCATGGATTGGGAGTTATTAATTGTTTATCGGATTTGAATATTGTTTTTTCAGCATACTCATTTTATTATGTTGATGTATTTTTTATGAAATGTAAATTTGCACTTATTTCACATTTTTGCACTTGAGATTTTTATTAGCGTTTTATGCATATTAATTAAGTATGGTATAATTTATATCACGTTGTATTAATTCAGCGCCACACTATTTAATTTATTTATGCACTAATTTGGTATCAGTGATTTTGGTGTAGGCTGCTTTTTTATGTGTTAAAAGTGCAGAAATATTTTTGCTTTTATTTTATTTATTTTTTCTGTACCACTTCTCTTGTCCTGTATGCTGAGCATATTCCTCACTATTTGTTCACATTCTGTATCTATGGACTATGTACCGGGTGTAATTCTCAGTATCTGTTCTTATTCTGTATGTATGGACTCTGCACAGTACTACTTCTCTTGTCCTGTATGCTGGGTGTAATTCTCGGTATCTGTTCTTATTCTGTATGTATGGACTCTGCACAGTACTACTTCTCTTGTCCTGTATGCCGGGTGTAATTCTCGGTATCTGTTATTATTCTGTATGTATGGACTCTGCACAGTACTACTTCTCTTGTCCTGTATGCCGGGTGTAATTCTCAGTATCTGTTCTCATTCTGTATGTATGGACTCTGCACAGTACTACTTCTCTTGTCCTGTATGCCGGGTGTAATTCTTAGTATCTGTTCTTATTCTGTATGTATGGGCTCTGCATATTACCACTATTTGTGGCTCAATCATATTTCTCTGAACACTGTTGTAAATTTCTAAAGTTCTCCAGTTTTCAGCTGGGAATGGCAATCGGGAAATCTCAGTCTGAAGTTCAGGGTGATAATTTATAATTATATGGTGGTAGAATTATGGTAAACAATAACATGTTTTTCTCTCTATGCTGCTTTTGCATGTTTTATTATCCTGTGCCATGCATCCTCTAACCAGCAGGGGGGGCATCACCTTTGCATCCTCTAACCAGCACAATTGTATCCTCTAACCAGCAGGGGGCTTCAACCTTACCTCCTGAAACTGGTAGGGCATCCACCTTTACCTCCTCTAATCAGCAGGGGGGCTTTACTCTTATCTCATCCAACTGGCAGGGGGTTCATCTTTACCTCCTCTAATCAGCAGAGGGCTTTACCCTTATCTCATCCAACTGGCAGGGGGTTCATCTTTACCTCCTCTAATCAGCAGGGGGCTTCACCCCTACATCCTCTAAACATAAGTTGACAAAGTATATGGAAGGTATATACTTACACTTTGACAACTTTTGTTTAGGGACGTGGCACACATAAAAAAGCCTTCTTTTACTATTATCTTACATCCATTTACCGACAGCCACTTCACTCTTACCTCCTCTAACCAGCAGGGGGTTCACCTATACCTCCTCTAACTGGCAGGGACATAAAGCAGGGTTCCAAGCACAATTAGCATTTTTTAAATGTATGTCCTTTCTTCATGCGTTTTTATAATATAAATCCGGTCACTTACTATTTTGCAATCCGCCGCCGCTCCACATAGTTATTAAAAAAAGATAGATTATAAAACTATGTCCACACCGTTGTCATTTTGCTTGTGGGCATTGTGAAGCCCACAAGCACTTACTTCCTGGATATCTTGGATGGGGAGTTATAATGGGGAAGCACAGTGCATCGTGGGAAGCTGAGGAGCCGAGGGAGATGATGTCAGAATCCTAGGTGATTCCCAAGGCAGATTTCATGGGACCGCATAGCAACAGGCATTTCCAGGTGAGTAAAAAATAGTTTTTCTTTTTTTAGGTCTAATGAGCACAATAATAAAAAAAAAAATTTGGGGATGGAAACTCCACTTTAAGTCTGAAGCCCTGTACACATGGTGGTTCTTTTGAATGGAGTGTGTGCACACTCGGCCGGCAAGAGAATCTTGCCAAGAATCTCGTCAGGAAAAACAACGTTTTTTTCCTGTCGAGATTCTGGGCCGTGTGTACAGGGCTTCAGACGCGGTGACATCATTGACTATGACAAGCATGCGCTTGTCACATTTGATGCCATCTTGCTACACCCTACCTAGGCCTTGGAAGCTACCGCGAACGCGTCAAAGTCATTTCGAGCATGCGCAGGGGTTTCCACGGCGACAGGTAAGTATACAGACGCTCTGGTTTCTCGGCCGAGAATCACGACGAGAAAATAGAGAGCAGGTTCTCTATTTTTCTTGTCTAGATTCTGGGCAGTTTTCTTGACGAGAAACCTCAAAGCCTCGTACACACGCATGGTTTACTCGGCAAGAAAACTGTGCCAGCAGTTTTCTTGCTGGTTCTTGCCGAGAAAAAAATGATCCTCGGTGAGAAAAACAGCGGGCAGCAAGGCAGCGGCACAGCGAATCCAATTAGAGCCGCTCTCTCTCTTTTCTTGCTCCAGCTGACAGAGAGGGGGTTGTTATTTCCTTGGGGGGGGGGGGGGGCTACATTTTTTATGATATTGTTATTCAAAGTTTCTAGTTGCTTGATAGTTGCATCAGGTTTCTCAAACCTTTGTATGCCTGCGCTTTATGTGATAATGACTAAGCCCCTCCCCTTCATGATGACATTGTCAAAAGGGACCGAGCATGGATGACCTTAAAATGATGCCCCCCCCCCCCCTGAAAAAAGTTCAGCGGACGCCCATGGTCTGGTCACCCTACTTTAACTGTCAGAGGGTGCAGTGAGCTCAGTTTCAAGGAGTCTGTATTGTATTAGGTTCCCTCAATTGTCTGTATGCGAGTCGGGACACAAAAGGTGGAGACACACTCAGGATCTGCCGTTTTATTCATTCTTTGGTAAGCAGGAAACAAGCAAAACCCAGAAAGAAAACGAGAAGTGGGGATCACTCTGCAGAAACCCCAAATATAACAGAGACCTTTCCTAAACTCAGGACAGCGGCAGCAGGTGTCAGGGAGAGAGACACAGGGCAAGGACCAGGGACCAGAGGGGTCTGGAGAGAGCACTGTCTGGAGGATCGAGGGGTGCACAGAGTAGGGTTCATGGTAGAGGGTGCTGGGGGTTCCATCAGAAACAGGGTGCTGAGGAGCGGGGAGAGAGGGGTGGTAGGTTCCAAACAAAATGAGGTACTGGGGACCAGGGGAGAGCAAGGAGCAAGAAAGAGAAGGGTGATTGAGTGATACAGTCCAGTAGACAGTGGGGTGGTAGGTTCCAGAATAAAGCAGGGTAACTAAGACCAGAGGAGGCCGAGCCTCAGGAAAGAGATGAGTATGTGGGTGATGCTGTACAGTTGAGAGTGGGGTGGTGGGTTCCAGAATAAAGCAGAATAAGACCAGAGGAGGCCGAGCCTCAGGAAAGAGATGAGTATGTGGGTGATGCTGTACAGTTGAGAGTGGGGTGGTGGGTTCCAGTAGAAAGCAGGGTGCTTAGGAACAGGAGGAAGTGGGTTTATAGGGTCCTGGAGAGAATGAGGTGGTGGGTTCCAGAGAGGTGATAAGTACTTATGACAGTGATCTATAAAACGTATGAGAATACAATTTTGGAACTCTAAGACCAAGTATAGGTGGAAGTGTAAGGATGTGGGGTGGATAGGTAAATAATTATCAGGCTTCATATATGATATGGGGCACAGGCCCTCTCAAACTCAGAACAATCCATGGTTCAATGTGAGGACAGGAAGAGACCATCCAATGAGCGAGATCACAGAAGTGAGAGTCCAGGAGTCCCACATTTTAGAAAGAGTGCAGAAAGCTCTCTAGATGTCTCTATATCTCCACACTATCGTTCCCCACTGACTAACACTGCACTATCCTCCCTCCTTGGTATTTAGGTGGGGGTACCATCTCCCAAATATTTATTTGGAAAACTGTACTTAGTCGCTCTTACACAGTGGAGTTCTTTGACTCTCTTATGGGTTGTACTCCTCCTTGGTCTACCTTAGAGATGGTACACTCTCCTTCTGTGGTGGTACCCATCCCTAGCCCCCCTCAGTGATGGTACTCTTCCCTGGCCCCCCTCAGTGGTGGCACTCCTCTAAGATCTACGACAGTGGTGGTAGTCTCTTTCCCTCAAGGGGATACTCAAATCTCCATCAGTGTTGGTACTCTCGCTGTCCCTTATGGGTGGTACTCCTCCCTGCACTCCCTCAGTGGTGGCACTCTCCCTCATATAGGTGGCACTCTTGTTTGGTTTCCTTCAGAGTCCGGGGTGCTATTCCTTCCTGATCTTTATCTCTCAGTGTTGGTATTGCTCCTTGTTTTTTTACTCCTTCCAAGTCTCCCTCGGTAATAGTTCTCTCTCCTTCAGGAGTGGTACTCATCAATTGTCTCCCACACTGGTGGTACTCCTCTCAGTTTTCTCTAAGTGGTATTACCACTCTGTTCCTCAGTGGTGATACGCGCTCTCCCACAGGGGTGGCACTCCTACCAGTTCTCCATCAGGTGTAGTGGTCATCTTTGAACTTTCTCCCAGTGCTCTCTCAGGGGATACACTTTCTCCAGTCTCGCCAGTCTCTTACATTATGGTGCTTTCTGTCCCATACCCATCTTTATGGTGCCTCTCAGTGCTGGTAGTAGCTCTTCCTCTTACGCAGTGGTACTCCCTCTACCCACAGTTCTGATACTCCTTCATCTTGGCCTCTCTTAGAAGTAGTAAGCGTTTCCGTAGTGGTGCTCTCTCCCTTGGACTCTCCCCCAGTGGTGGTACTCTCTACCCGGTTTTTCTCATATGGCTGTACTCTCTCCCTAGTATTTTTCATAGGTTTGTACTCTCTCCTCCGGTAAGTCTCATATGGTAGTACTCTCTCCCTGATATCTCTCCTTGGGTGGTACTCTCTCCCCAGTATTTCTCATACAGTGGCACTCGCTCCCTGGTATTTCTGTCTTCCTGGTCTCTCTCATATGGTGGTACTCATTACCAGTAACGCTCACAGGTTGGTACTCTCTACCCAGTATCTCTCATTGGGTTGTACTCTCTCCCTGGTATCTCTCACAGGGTGGTACTCCCCCCCAGTGTCCCTGCTAGGGGGTACTGTCTCCACAGTATCTTTCATAGGGTGGTACTCCCCCCCAATATCTTTCTTAGGGTAGTACTCTCTCTTCCCAGTCTCTCTCAGTGGTGGAACTCTCCCTCCCCAGAATCTCTCTCTGGGATGGTACTCTCTCTCAATGGGTGTACTCTCTCTCTCCCTGGTTTCTCATAATCAAAGGAACTCTCTCTCAGTGGTGGTACTCTCCTTGGTCTCTGGGCAGGGTTTTAGTCTCTCTCCCTGGTCTCTGGACAGTGGTGGGGTGGGGGCAGGGAAAAGGGTCTCAGTGCAGTGTGTTGAGTAGAGTTGGGGCCCCTCAGTTACTTGAAGGGGGATGAGTCATTGCAGAGTACAATCTCCAGCTCCTTGCGGTAGAGGCGTCCCCCGTCACACAGCGACATGATGCTCTGGCGGTATCCGGTCAGGTTCTGAATATTCACCTCCTAAAACCAGACAACATGGATGAGTCAACATTGTCAGGCCTCGGGATTCGCCAGCTCCATGCGATCTGTAAAGACTCTCACCTTTTTACTTTTCTCAAAGAAGTCTTTCAGTAAAGCGTCCAATTCATTCTCATCAATGAAGCCATTCCGGTCCTGCAAAAGTCAAATGTTAAGATGAGAGTGAGTCTGCGTGTACCTTGTCTACAAAGACCTCCCATATACGATGGAGAGCTCAAGAGTATACAGACCTCCCATATGTAATAATGACCCAAGAGTATACAGACCTCCCATATGTAATAATGACCCAAGAGTATACAGACCTCCCATATGTAATAAGGACCCAAGAGTATACAGACCTCCCATATGTAATAAGGAACCAAGAGTATACAGACCTCCCATATGTAATAAGGAACCAAGAGTATACAGACCTCCCATATGTAATAAGGACCCAAGAGTATACAGACCTCCCATATGTAATAATGACCCAAGAGTATACAGACCTCCCATATGTAATAATGACCCAAGAGTATACAGACCTCCCATATGTAATAATGACCCAAGAGTATACAGACCTCCCATATGTAATAAGGACCCAAGAGTATACATACCTCCCATATGTAATAATGACCCAAGAGTACCCCCTTTACCAAGGCCTTTCAGGGGTCACCAGATAACACAGTATGCTCAATGGTCACCAGATAACACAGGATGCTCAAGGGTAACCAGATAACACAGGATGCTCAGGGGTCATGGATGTTACAGGATGCTCAATGCTCAGGGTCACTGAATAACAGAGGATGCTCTGAGATACACTGGAGTTATGGGGCGCATTGGGGTGACAAGATGACACAGTATGCTCAGGAGTCATGGGTTGCACTGGTGCCACAAGATGACACTGGATGCTTAGGGGTCAATAGATTAAACAAGATATTCAGGGGTCATCGGATAGCACATAATACTCAGGGGTTAACAGGCGACACAAAATGCTCAGGGGTCATGGGTGACACAAAATGCTCAGGGGTCATGGGTGACACAAAATGCTCAGGGGTCATGGGTGACACAAAATGCTCAGGGGTCATGGGTGACACAAAATGCTCAGGGGTTAACAGACGACACAGAATGCTCAGGGGTTAACAGACGACACAGAATGCTCAGGGGTTAACAGACGACACGGAATGCTCAGGGGTCATGGATAACACAGAATGCTTAGGGAAGAGTGTGGGGTGTAGCAAGATGGCGGTGACGGAAAGTCACTTCCGTTACAAATTCTGACGGGTCACCAAATCTGATGAAACAGGGGTCACCAACAAACACAGGATGCTCAGCGGTCACCAGCTAACACGGGATGCTCAAGGGTCACCAGCTAACACGGGATGCTCAGGGGTCACCAGCTAACACGGGATGCTCAGGGGTCACCAGCTAACACGGGATGCTCAGGGGTCACCAGCTAACACGGGATGCTCAAGGGTCACCAGCTAACACGGGATGCTCAGGGGTCACCAGCTAACACGGGATGCTCAGGGGTCACCAGCTAACACGGGATGCTCAAGGGTCACCAGCTAACACGGGATGCTCAGGGGTCACCAGCTAACACGGGATGCTCAAGGGTCACCAGCTAACACGGGATGCTCAGGAGTCACCAGCTAACACGGGATGCTCAGGGGATACTGGATTACACAGGATGTTCAGGGGCCACTGGATTACCCTAAAATGAAAGTTTGGATGTGTCTATTGAGGTTGGGAGGGGCCCATGGACATCTCAGTCTTTGCTTGATCCTGATGGACCAGACTGGGTGGCAATTATTTAATGCTTAGGGCAGCTTCAGGAACTGCGTAAACTTGTCTGAATTGGTACCATCAGGGGATCTAAGAGAACTGGTTATATATCTGATTCTTCTCTATGAACCCCACTATATGTTATGACATTTCTAATTAGAGATGGCCATCACCACCTTACCTTGTCATAGAAGTTGAATATTGCATTAAACTCATCACAGCTCAACTTCATTCCCTGTAAAATAACCAATTTTTCCATGTGATTTACATTATATAGTGCACATCGCTCCACTATATATATATATATATATATATATATATATATATATATATATATATACACATATACACACTATGCTGTACATTAAATACTCTGCATTGTATATACTCTGCTTTACATTATGTACTCTACACCACTCCATTGTATACACTCTGCTGTACATTATATTTGTCACGTTGTGTCCGTTTAATAAACTGTGAAGTTTTTTCTCCGTTCAGTTCACAGCAGTTCACGGCTGTTCTCAGGAGGAAAATTATCTCCTCTGCAGCCGGTTTAATAAACCGAGAACTTCAGTTCTCAGATGGTGAACAGAGGTGAAGTTTTTTCTCTGAAAACAGCCGAGATCTGTGTAAAAGTGGGTGGGCTGCCTGTAATCTCGTGAGATATTGTGAGATTATGGTGCAGCCAAGTTCAAAAAGTGAAACTAAAGTTTAAAAGAACATGTAATTATGTTTTCAGACATGTGATAACATTATATATATACATACACACACACACATATATATACCAGATTTATATATATGTATACATATACAGTATATATGTATATATACACAAATACATGAATATATATATTCATGTGTTTGTGTATATATGTGTGTGTATACATATATATAAATATATATAAATACTGTATATATGTGTGTGTGTGTGTACATATAAAAAATACTGTATATATGTGTGTGTATACATACATATATGTGTGTATATATATATATATATACACACACGTGTTATATAGATACTGTGGGCCAGATCCACAAAGAACTTACAGCGGCGCAAGTTCTACGATGCGCCGTTGCATCTTTGTTTGTATCCACCTGAATGTGGGCTAGATCCGACTGACGTACGTCTTAGTATGCCGTCGGATCTTAGGTGCATATTTACGCTGGCCAATAGGTGGCGCTTCCGTTGATTTCCGCGTAGAGTATGCAAATTACTAGATACGCCGATTCTCAAACGTATGTCCGCCCGGCGCATTTTTTTTTTAAGGCTTTTTTCGGCGTAACGTTACCCCTGCCTCTATGAGGTGTACGCAATGTTAGGTATGGACGTCGGGACATCGTAAAATTTTTTCCGTCGTTTGCGTAAATCGTTCGCAAATATGGCTTTGCGTAAGTTACGCTCACGTCAAAAGCATTGACTATTTGCGACGTGATTTTGCGCACTAGGATACGTCCACGGACGGCGCATGCGCCGTTCGTAAAAAGCGTCAATTACGTGGGGTCATACCAGATTACCATACAACACGCCCACTCCAAGCCTGCTTTGAATCACGCGGGCTTACGCCGGCAGATTTACGTTACGCCGGCCCGCATATGGGAGCAAGTTCTTTGTGGATACCCTAGGAGACACTCTGATTTACGGCGGCGTAGCGCATATGAGATGCGCTACGCCCGCCTAAATATACGCCCATTTTTGTGGATCTGGCCCTGTATGTGTGTATATATATATATATATATATATATATATATATATATATATATATATATATTAGTGCTGTCAGTTAAACGCGTTATTAACGGCATTAACACAAACCCATGTTAACGCCGTCAATTTTTTTATCGCGCGATTAACGTTCGGGGGTTATACCGGGATGATGCCTGTTTAGAGCGGGCGATCGGCTATCCAAAAAAAGCCGCTCGGTAAGAAAAAATAAGAAAACAAAAAAAAAAATGTTTTAAAGGGTGAACCTCCTTAATCGCGTGATTAATCGTGAGTTAACTATGACATTAATGCGATTAATCGCGATTAGAAATTTTAATCGCTTGACAGCACTAATATATATATACACAGTATATATATATATATATATATATATATATATATATACACACACACACACACATATACACAGTATCTATATACACGTGTATATTGTTGTTAATATTAATTTTTAACCCACTGGTGTTGAAATTAGGAAGAAATAAGCCTTCTTCCTCTTATCACACCAGCTTCTCTCCCAGATTCTCCACCTCTGAGCTGGTGAATCTGGAAGGGAGATATTTCAGTGGAAGAGCTGTGAAATCTTCAGATCACGGTTTATTAAACTGGCCGTTTGTGATAAAACATCCATGTGCTGTGATGTGAAGTGGAGAATGTGTTCTCTGCTCCTTATCACAGTTTATTAAACCGACAATGCTCTGTGATAAGCCATGATCATCATGATCTCTGCTTATCACGGTTTATTAAACGTACACCATGTGCCACACTGCTCCACTGTATACACTGTGTTGTACATTACATACTCCACTGTATCCTCTATGATGTACATTACATACTCCACACGGCTTCACTGTATACACTGTACATTATAAACTCCACACTGCTCTACTATACACTGTGCTGTGCGTTATATACTGTGCACAGCTTCCCTGTGTAAGCTCTGCTGTAAATTACTCCACACTGCTTGTCATGCCTTCATTAAATAAGTCTCATAGTCTTCATTGACTTTAATTTGTTTGAATTAAATCAATGCTGCCATCTAGTGGACATTCTGTTTAGCTGCACCTGTTCTACCTTAATACAGTCAGTTAGAATAGTTCATTAGTTTGACCCATGCAAGCCTCCGTATTTCAATCCCATGAGGCTTTGCTCCATCTTCAGGCCTATCTTTTCCATTTTCTCCTTGGAAGCAAGCACATGTCTGCTGAGTTCTATCCCACGTTAGCCATACCGATCCATCTCCGGTACGTTTATCTTTGTGTCTCTAGCTAGGTAGTTAGGGATGCTCTAATTGTGTGATTATTTACTAATTGTACTTGTTTGTATCTGTTTCAGTTTTACTCTATCTTGTACTAATAAAAGTTCAAAAGGATTCTGCGCCTACTGGAATGCATTGGTATGAGAGGAGTTAACAGTGTGCCCGAATACACCTCAGTCACGTGTAGTGAGAGGCATAACACTGCTTAATTCTAAACATTGTGCTTTAGATTATAGATTTCACACTGCTATACTTTATACCTTCTGCTGTACATTACATACTCCAGATTGCTCCACTGTATACACTCCACTGTATACACGCTGTTGTACATTATATAGTCCACACTTCTTTACTCTGTACACTCTGCTGTACGTTACATTAGGGTGACCACGTGTCCCGGATTGCCTGGGACAGTCCCGCATTTTGCAGGTCTGTCCCGGGCACCTTCATTTTAGGACAATACAGTGTCCCGGAATGAAACTGACACAGCTACCCCCCGGGCCAATCTGATGCCCTCAAAAAAGGACGCCACATCACCACTTTACTCACTGACAGTACTTGTCCTGGCTGGGAATGCCTGGAGGAGCACAATCCCCGCCCCCTGCTTGTGATTGGAGAAATCATAAATCCCGCCTCTTGTGTCCAATCACTGCGCTGTGATTCGTTACAGCACAAGCTGATTTTTGGGAAGGAAGGGTAGTCCCTGAATGGTAGTTTTGAAATGTGGACACCCTACGTTACATACACCACACTGTTCCATGTATAATGCAGTGTTTATACACTGCATTATACATTATGGGCCAGATTCAGAGAGAAATACGTTACGCTGCGGCAGCGTAACGTATCCCATTTACGTTACACCGCCGCAGGTTTACAGCGTTAAGTGCCTGATTTACAAAGCTCTTACCTGTAAACTTGCGGCGGTGTAACGTAATTCCACTCGGCGCAAGCCCGCCTAATTCAAATGGGGCGGGCACCATTTAAATTAGGCGCGTTCCCACGCCGAACGTTCTGCGCATGCTCCGTTAGGAAATTTCCCGACGTGCATTGCGTGAAATTGCGGCACCCCGGCGTTTTTTTTGAAATGCGACGTGCGTTATGGTGTTTCGTATTACGGGACGTCTTACGCAAAAAAAAAGAAATTCGAAATTCGACGCGGGAACAACGGCCATACTTTAACATGGCTGATCTAAAGATAAGCCATGTTAAAGTAGGTGTAACTTTGCGACGGGTAAAAATGACTAGCGACGACGTACGGGATTGCGACGAACGCGCGGATCTTCGTGGATCGCCGTAACTAGTCATTTGCATATTCTACGCCGACCGCTATGGAATCGCCACCTAGCGGGCGGCCTAGAATTGCATCCCAAGATCCGACGGTGTAAGTCAATTACACCTGTCGGATCTCAGGGCTATCTATGCGTAACTGATTCTATGAATCAGTCGCATAGTTAGTACGGGCGGATCACAGAGATACGAGGTCGTATCAGGAGATACGCTGTCGTATCTCTTCTGTGAATCTGGCCCTATATACTCCACACGGCTCAGTTGATTACACTGTGATGTAAGATGTATAATGACTATGTCCGATATGGCCGTATCCTCTGATAATTCTCCCATACCTGAAACTTCAGTAGAAAGTTCTCCTGTACAGGAAGCAGCCTGCAATAGAGAACACATTATATTAGAAGGCCTGTGCTGGTAGTGGTAGGAGACCCATAACTGAACAGAAGACTTTTATTGTCCTGATACACACAGCTCATATACCAAAGGAGTACCACATGTGAACGTTACAATGTGAATTTCGCTTTTCTTACTAAATGTGATAAAAATCCACTGTACAAAGAATATCCAATCACGTGCAAGAGCAAGTAAATTGCATCCATAACCCCCCCCCCCCCCGTTTTATATGTAGTGGGGAAGAATTAGAACTTTTTGAAGAGATTGCCTCACTTCCTGTCTGGTAAAAATGTTGTCTTCGGGACAGGAAGTGAGAGGAAATCTAACTATCAGAGCCCCAGAGACCAATAAAACCTGACAGATATTCTAACCGTTGCCATGTCACGCTACGCCACCTTAAGTCAGAGAGGCAAGTGCTTTATTCACAAAGCACTTTCCTCCTAAGTTACGGCGGCGTAGCGTAAATGTGCCGGCCTAAGCGCTCCTAATTCAAATTAGGAACAGGGGGGCGTGTTTTATGTAAATGACTAGTGACCCGACGTGATTGACGTTTTTTACGTCCGTGTACATATGCCAGTGTGCATTGCTCCAAAGTACGCCGCAAGGACGTATTGGTTTCGACGTGAACGTAAATTACGTCCAGCCCCATTCACGGACGACTTACAACGTAAAATTTTCAAATTTCGACGCGGGAATGACGGCCATACTTAACATTGGCTAGGCCACCTAGGGGGCAGCTTTATCTTTACGCCGGCATACCTCTTACGGAAACGGCGTATCTTTACTGCGACGGGCAAGCGTACGTTCGTGAATCGGCGTATCTAGTCATTTGCATATTCTACACCGAACTCAACGGAAGTGCCACCTAGCAGCCAGCGGAAATATTGCGCCCTAAGATAAGACGGCGCAGGTTTAAGTGTATCTCAGTTTGAGCATACACTTAAACATACGACGGCTTAGATTCCGAGTTACGACGGCGTATCTGCTGATACGCCGGCATAACTCTTTGTGAATCCAGCTATAAGTCCAACAATACACAATTCGAATCTTGGCTGGTTCAGCAGAAACCGGCTAAGATTTGAACCGTTAATGTACCAAGTTGATGGATCGATCAACTTGGGTACAACCAGCCTGCCGGATTCTCCTGCGATTATCGCTAGCAGCTCCTATAGCCGGTATCGATAATCACCATCTTCTCCCGGCTGGGGGCGGCTTCCTCCGCCCCCCTGCCAGGAGCAGACAATTGCTCAGCAGGAGGGATTTCCCTGTCAACACGGTCTGTGTAGATGGGTGAAACATGCTATTTTTTTTCCTGCAACCACGCCTGCCTAAAGCCTCGTACACACGATCGGATTTTGTGCGTAGGAATTTTGTCCGAAGGGCGTTGGCCAAGAATTTGTCCGTGGAAAATCCGACAACAATTGTTCAAGGGAGCATACAAACGGTTGGATTTTCCACCAACAGCCTGTCATCGCACAATTCCCATCGGAAAATCCGATTGTGTGTATTCCCTTACCGAAGATGGTGAGGGCAGCACCCGAGAGGCGAGGGACAGATCGGCTTCGGGTGAGGACATCGCAGGCGCCCTGGACAGGTAAGTGTCCATATATTAAAAGTCAGCAGCTGCAGTATTTGTAGCTTCTGACTTTTAAGAAAAAAATTTAAGTTAACGTGCTTTACTCAACAGCATATTCTGTGTCCATTATCAGCCATAGTTCATAGAGAAAAGAAGCCTCTACATTACCTGGACATCTCTGAAAGGCAGAGCTTCCCATCACCATTCAAGTCAAACATGCGCAGCTGCAAGATAAGGAAATAGAGTGTCAGCTTAGCAGACAAGGAGAAACACTTTAGGATGTCCACTAGGACCCGTGGCTTGGACACTTACAATGGTCTGTGTGTACTCCTGCAGCTTCTTCTCATCGAATGGTCGATTGGCTTTCTTCAGGAGGTCGCAGAGGAACCCCTACAACAGAGAACAGAGATGAGGATGACCAAGATACGCAGTCAGCACAGGATCGTTCTGTATCTAGTGTGGAACAGATGACACGGTCAATGCTGTATTAGGCCCCGTACACACGAGGCGACATGTCCGATCAAAATGGTCCGCTAGCCGTTTTCATCGGACATGTCTCCTGGGAGCTTTTGGTCTGATGTGTGTACACACCATCAGACCAAAATCCCCGCGGACAGAGAACGCGGTGACGTAGAAGACACCGACGTTCTCAAACACGGAAGTGCAATGCTTCCGCGCATGCGTCGAATCAATTCGACGCATGCGCGGGATTTCGGGACGCTGGTTACACGTCATAACCAGCGGACATGTCCGATTAGGTGTACTAACCATCGGACATGTCCGACGGACATGTTTCCAGCGGACAAGTTTCTTAGCTTGCTAAGAAACTTTTGTCCGCTGGAAACCTGTCCGCTAGGCCGTACACACGGTCGGACATGTCCGCGGAAACTGGTCCGCGGACCAGTTTTAGCGGACATGTTCGACCGTGTGTGCGCGGCCTAAGGCCTCGTACAGACGACCGGACAGTCCGCTGAAAACGGTCCGCCGGACCGTTTTCAGCAGACATGTCCGGCCGGAGATTTCTGTCTGATGAATGTACACACCATCAGACAGAAATCCGCGCGTACACGATCCGCGGTGACGTGGCTGAAACTGGTCTGCGGACCAGTTTCAGCAGACATGTTCGGTCGTGTGTACGAGGCCTAAGATGCAGAAGCGGATTTTCCATACAATGGCTTTCATGTGTGATACCTGCCCAGGTCACACAAAGCTAACAGAGATCAATCAATATGCAAGGCCAAGGTAAACCCCAACAACGATAGAAAACTCCCCACAGAAACCTCAAGATACCCTTTTTCTTTCCTGAGTAAATGTTGTGTAGATTTTGTGTAAAAGCATTTGTAAATAGATCCCTAGAGCTTACCACGCACGTTACAATCTGATTGTACAATCCCTGCTAGATCTACCAACAACTAGTAGTTCAAGGGCCTACCTGATTGTATTCAGATTTGGTAGTTGAGGTACGTGTTCCAAATGCATTGTATTAATAGATCTAAAGTTGATTACAGAGATTGTATGGTCAAATTGTACCATGTGTGATGACTGGGAGAGTTTACTGGGTTACTAGAAAAGATCCTTCGACAGGGCTGGACTGGGACAAAAATTTGGCCCTGGACTTCATCCAGACTGGCCCACTCTGACAGGTCTCTCCCATGGCAGCCAGACAACTCCCGCCCCCCCCCCCGGCCACCCAAGCCCCCTCTCCCCGGCCACCCAAGCCCCCTCTCCCCCTTCACTAGCCACTAGCCGTTCTACTTTATTAGAGTAGAACGGCTGGTACTGGTACTCTTATAGGCAGTACCAGTGGGGAAGCTAGACATTATTTCACCCGGGGCAAAGAATCAGTTTGGTGCCCCCCCTTATGGGACAAGATTAGGCAGAAGTGAGAAACTCCCAGGCCATAGCTGTTGAGTCAGCTGTCTGTCCCCTTCCCCATGCTCCTCTGGTCCTCCCCCTGCTTCTTTGTCCCCCCCAGGTGAGCTCTGCGGGGAGGGAGAGGAGGTGAGCGCTGCGGAAAGGGAGAGACAGAGGAGCGGAGGGGGGCGGCGGTCCGCTGTCACTGAAACCGGCCCACTGAGCCATCGGCCCACCGGGAAACTCCCTGTAGTCCCAATGGCCAGTCCATCCCTGCCTTCGGATGAGAGGGCATGTGACCAGACTGCCCTCAGGCTATCCCCTAGACCAGGGATCTCCAAACTTTCTAAAGAAAGGGCCAGTTTACTATCCTTCAGACTTTAGGGGGGCTGGACTGTGCCCAGTCGGGGTAAATAATGTCTGATCGTTGGTATTAGCAGGAGAAATAGTTGGTGTAGGCATAGTGCCCCTATTTTTGTTGCCAGTGGAAAGAATAATGCCCCATCATTGGTGTTAGTGGAAGGAATAGTTCCCCATTGTTGGTTTCAGTGGCAGGGATAATACCTCAAAGGCCAGATAAATACAAGCAAAGCAAAGGGCTAAAGTTTGGAGACCCCTGCCCTATACCCAGGGCTTCCTAAACGTATACACTCAGCTCAGCAAGGGATACATGCAGAGGAAAAATAAGTCAACTGTCAATACCCAGGGATGGACTGGCCATTGGGACTACAGGGAGTTTCCCGGAGGGCCGATGGCTCAGTGGGCTGGCTTCAGTGAAAGCGGACCGCTGCCCCCCTCCGCTCCTCTGTCTCTCCCTTCCCGCAGCGCTCACCTCCTCTCTGTTCCCCCCAGGTGATCACTTCGGGGAGGACCAGAGAAGCAGGGGGGGGGGATGACAGAGGAGCATGGGGGAGGGGACAGACAGCTGACTCAACAGCTATGGCCTGGGAGTTTCTCACTTCTGTGTAATCTTGTCCCATAAGGGGGGGCACCGAACTGATTCCTTGCCCCGGGTGGGTGAAATAATGTCTAGCTTCCCCACTGGTACTGCCTATAAGAATACTAGTACCAACCGTTCTACGCTAATAAAGTAGAACGGCTAGTGGCTAGTGAAGGGGGAGAGGGGGCTTGGGTGACCGGGGGGGTGCGGGAGTTGTCCGGCCCCCATGGGAGAGACCTGTCAAAGTGGGCCAGTCTGGATGAAGTCCAGGGCCAAATTTTTGTCCCAGTCCAGCCCTGTCAATACCTGTTCTCTCTAGTAAGACTACAAATGAATAGTATCTGACTTCATTCTGCCCTGTGGGTATCTGCTAAACCCATATACCTGATATCATCATTAATAGAGGGATTGGCAGACACAAAGGCCCAAATGGCAGAAATGATCCCATAGCTCCCAACTGTCCCTAATTTCAAGAGACTGTCCCTGATTTGGAGCAATGTCCCTCTGTCCCTCATTCCTCCTCATTTGTCCCTCATTTTGACTAATTCATATATTTGTATAAAAAATTCCCTTTTTATCTTTCAAAAAGTGTTCCCCGGTGCTAAACCTTTCATCCGAATTCTAAATTGCTGCATTTTTAAATTTTAAAAGCCAATATAAAGGAATAGTAGTGGTAAAAAAAAGACCCTTGTGGATTTAATTATTATTTTTTTGTTAATTCTCCTTTAAGGGGGTGTGGCAGGGGGCGTGTCCTATGCCTACATGCATTTGCAAGTAGGTGTCCCTCATTCCCATCTCAAAATGTTGGGAGGTATGTGACCCCCTTCCCTTTATTAAGTGAAATCTCCGTTCATTAAATCATGAATCAATCACATGACTGGAGGGATCGTCAGTTGGAGATCGGTAGGCCCCTAAGACTGATCACCCTCCACCCAGAAAAGAACCTGGAAGAGAAGAATAGGCACCAGGCCCCAGTGTTAGTGAACTCCTAGCATGTTGAGCCACTTACCTTCAGCTCATTAGCCTCTATGTAGCCACTTCTGTCTGTGTCGTATTTTCTCCATGCCTACAACAGCAGAAGAGTAATGAAATCACCAGGGGGGCTGAGGTAAGTGTCTGCAGGTAAGTACGAGTGGGCGCAGCACTCACCTCCATGAACTCTGTGCTGGAACCGGCATGCTGACGGAAGCAGAGAAGAAAATTTTCCTCAGTCGGGAGAATCTGAGCCAACTGTAAAGTGAAGAGAAAAGTTGGGGGGTCATCCAATGATAGCTGAGCCAACGTCACCTGCACACACTCCTAGATCACCTGTACTCAGTTCCTGCACACACCTCGTATCTCACCTGTACTCTGTCCCTGCACACACTTCATATCTCACCTGTACTCAGTTCCTGCACACACTTCATATCTCACCTGTACTCCGTCCCTACACACACTTCATATCTCACCTGTACTCAGTTCCTGCACACTCCTCGTATCTCACCTGTACTCTGTCCCTGCACACACTCCTAGATCACCTGTTCTCAGTTCCTGCACACACTCCTAGATCACCTGTTCTCAGTTCCTGCACACACTCCTAGATCACCTGTACTCCGTCCCTGCACACACTTCATATCTCACCTGTACTCCGTCCCTGCACACTTCATATCTCACCTGTACTCCATCCCTGCACACTTCATATCTCACCTGTACTCCGTCCCTGCACACACCTTATATCTCACCTGTACTCCATCCCTGCACACTTCATATCTCACCTGTACTCCGTCCCTGCACACACTTCATATCTCACCAGTACTCCGTCCCTGCACACACCTCATATTCCACCTGTACTGCGTCCCTGCACACACTTCATCTAACCTGTACTCAGTTCCCACACAAACCTCATATATCACCTGTATGCGATACCTGCACACCTTACTTTTTCGCCTGTACTGGTTTCTGACAACTCATCATGTCTCACCTGTACTCAGTTCCTGCACACACCTCATATCTCACCTGTACTCCATCCCTGCACACTCCTCATATCTCACCTGTACTCAGTTCCTGCACACTCCTCATAGCTCATCTGCACTCAGTTCCTATATACATCTCATATCTCACCTGTACTCCATCCCTGCACACTCCTCATATCTCACCTGTACTCAGTTCCTGCACACTCCTCATAGCTCATCTGCACTCAGTTCCTATATACATCTCATATCTCACCTGTACTCAGTTCCTGCACACACTTCATATCTCACCTGTACTCAGTTCCTATACACACCTCATATCTCACCTGTACTCCGTCCCTGCACATACTTCATATCTCACTTGTACTCCGTCCCTGCACACACCTCATATCTCACCTGTACTCCGTCCCTGCACACACCTCATATCTCACCTGTACTCAGTTCCTGCACACACCTCATATCTCACCTGTACTCCATCCCTGCACACACCTCATATCTCACCTGTACTCCATCCCTGCACACACCTCATATCTCACCTGTACTCCATCCCTGCACACACCTCATATCTCACCTGTAGTCAGTTCCTGCACACACCTCATATCTCACCTGTACTCCATCCCTGCACACACCTCATATCTCACCTGTACTGCATCCCTGCACACACCTCATATCTCACCTGTACTCCATCCCTGCACACACCTCATATCTCACCTGTAGTCAGTTCCTGCACACACCTCATATCTCACCTGCACTCAGTTCCTGCACACACCTCATATCTCACCTGTAGTCAGTTCCTACACACACCTCATACTGTATCTAACCTGTACTAAGATCCTGCATGCACCTCATATCTCACCTCTACTTACTTCCTGCACGCACTCACCTCTGCCATCTCTATGCGCCCATCTGCATTTTTGTCATACTTTTGCATAAATTCTTTCAACTTCTCTCCAATATTAATGGTGGATCCTTCCTAATAGATGAGGAAAAGAAAAGGTGAGTGGGTAAGTCTTTATAAGAGCAAATTCTGCAGAATGGGGCTATAATGGCCCTTAAGAATGTTCACATTTGTTGAGATTTATGTTCCTCACCTGGTGATATATAATACAGTGCAAAGATTTAGTGAGGCTAACCTTCTCCTTTGCTGTAGGTATTGATGTTTGCCTTGTTAACACCGTTATTAAAAATAGAATTAAGTGGGAGGGTGTGCATTCCTTATCACACCCTAATCAGTCTAAGGCCTCGTACACACGACAGAGTTTCTCGGCAGAATTCAGCGAGAAACTCGGTCAGAGCCGGATTCTGCCGAGAAACTCTGTCGTGTGTACACTTTCGGCCCGATGGAGCCGCCGAGGAACTCGTCGAGAAAATAGAGAACATGTTCTCTATTTTCTCGTTGTTCTATGGGAGAACTCGGCCCGCCAAGCTCCTCGGCGGCTTCAGGGCTGAACTCGCCAAGGAACTCGACGTGTTTGGCACGTCGAGTTCCTCGGCCGTGTGTACGAGGCCTCAGTGTTGGAAATAGAATAGCTGCTCCCGGGGCCGTCTTTAATATTGATTGGACCCTGGGCAAACATTTTCATATTCATACCCCTTGACATTTTCCACATTTTGTCATGTTACAACCAAAAACGTAAATGTATTTTATTTTGATTTTTTGTGATAGACCAACACAAAGTGACACATAATT
This sequence comes from Rana temporaria, assembly GCF_905171775.1. NCBI lineage: Eukaryota > Metazoa > Chordata > Amphibia > Anura > Ranidae > Rana > Rana temporaria. The sequence goes on from NC_053499.1 coordinate 142,890,264, forward strand.
ATGAAGTGGAAGGAAAACGATAAATGGTTTTCATATGTTTAAGAAATAAATATGTGAAAAGTGTGGGGGGTGCATTTGTTTTCAGCCCCCCCCGGAGTCAATACTTTGTAGAACCCCCTTTCACTGCAATTACAGCTGCAAGTCTTTTGGGGAGGTCTCTACCAGCTTTGCCCATCTAGAGAGGGACATTTCTGCCCATTCCTCTTCTTTGCAAAATATCTCAAGCTCTGTCAGATTGGATGGAGAGCGTCTGAACAGCGATTTTCCAAGTCTTGTTACAGATTCTCAATGTGATTTAGGTCTGGACGGTGACTGGGCCATTCTAACACATAAATATGCTTTGATCTAAACCATTCCATTGTAGCTCTGGCTGTATGTTTAGGGTCGTTGTCCTGCTGGAAGGTGAACCTCCCCCCCCAGTCTCAAGTCTTTTGCAGACTCTAAGGCCTAGTACACACGAGAGGATTTATCCGCGGATACGGTCCAACGGACCGTTTCCGCGGATAAATCCTCTTGAGGATTTCCGCGGATTTGGATCCGATGGAGTGTACTCACCATAGGATCGAAATCCGCGCCGAAATCCCATGGCGATGACGTGTCGCGCCGTCGCCGCGATGATGACGCGGCGACGTGCGCGACGCTGTTATATAAGGAATTACACGCATGCGTCGAATCATTACGACGCATGCGGGGGATCCATTCGGACGGATTGATCCGGTGAGTCTGTACAGACCAGCGGATCAATCTGTTGGGATGGATTCAAGCGGATAGGTTTGAAAGCATGTCTTCAAATTTTTATCCGCTTGAAATCCATCCCAGGGGATAAAAATCCGCGGAAACAGATCCGCTGGGCTGTACACACCAGGGGATCTATCCGCTGGAACTGATCCGCAGATCAATTCCAGCGGATAGATCCTCTCGTGTGTACGGGGCCCAACAGGTTTTCTTCTAAGATTGCCCTGTATTTGGCTCCATCCATCTTCCCATCAACTCTGACCAGCTTCCCTGTCCCTGCTGAAGAAAAGCCTCCCCACAACATGATGCTGCCACCACCATGTTTCACGGTGGGGATGGTGTGTTCAGGGTGATGTGCAGTGTTAGTTTGCCACCACACATAACGTTTTGCTTTTAGGCCAAAAAGTAAAATTTTGGTCTCATTTGACCAGAGCACCTTCTTCCACATGTTTGCTGTTTTCCCCACACGGCTTCTCACAAACTGAAAACAGAACTTCTTATGGCTTTCTTTCAATGATGTCTTTCTTCTTGCCACTCTTCCATAAAGATCAGATTTGTGGAGAACACGACTAATAGTTGTCCTGTGGACAGATTCTCCCACCTGAGCTGTGGATCTCTGCAGCTCCTCCAGAGTTACCATGGGCCTCTTGGCTGCTTCTCTGATGAATGCTCTCCTTGCCCGGCTGGTCAGTTTAGGTGGACGGCCATGTCTTGGTAGGTTTGCAGTTGTGCCATACTCTTTCAATTTTCGGATGATGGATTAAACAGAGCTCCGTGGGATGTTCAAAGCTTATTTTTTTTATATCCTAACCCTGCGTTAAACGTCTCCACAACATTATCCCTGACCTGGGCTTCACAGCACAGCTATATTTATACCAGGGACATCGGGAGGGGGTGGATAGGGGGGGGGGGTGAAGCCCCGAATGTGACCCCGAAAAGCTCAGAGTCTCATAATGGCAAGGCTCCATTGTTAGCCCCGAGCGAGCGGCGGGACCGATCTGATCCCGAGCGCCACCGAATGTGGCCTAGTACTGCCGACTCGCCGAGTGCCATAGCAGGTCCCGCCTTCTGGAGCCTGAGCAAAGTCTATGATGGGCGTCTCACTGGTCCAATGCCACGACCGCGGGACGTGTAACGTTTATCATATGCGCTGCAGGCTCCAGAAGGCGGAATTGCAATGCGGCCGCGGCGCCACATCCTGCTCAGGCGGGTGGCTCTCCTCAGGCTCTCCTCCAGGGCAGCTCCTCGGCTCTCCTACCCTCCAGGCTCCTCGGCTCTCCTCTCCTCCTCCTTTCCTCCTCTGATGGAATGACCGACTGCCTGGCCTGCCTGTGCCTGCTGCGACACTGCTGAGCTGAGGTAGGTCAGAGGTAATGTGTATGTAAATGTCAGTGTATGTAGGTCAGTGTATATAGGTCACTAACGTCAGTGTAGGTAGGTCAGTGTATGTAGGTCAGGTAGGTCAGTGTATGTAGGTCAGTGTAGGTAGGTCACTACCGTCAATGTATGTAGGTCACTACCGTCAATGTATGTAGGTAAGTCATGAAGGTCAGTGTATGTAGGTCACTACCGTCAATGTATGTAGGTCAGTGTAGGTAGGTCACTACCGTCAATGTATGTAGGTCAGTGTATGTTGGTCAGTGTATGTAGGTCACTACGGTCAGTGTATGTAGGTCAGTGTATGTAGGTCACTACGGTCAGTGTATGTAGGTCAGTGTATGTAGGTCAGTGTATGTAGGTCAGTGTATGTAGGTCAGGTAGGTCGGTGTATGTAGGTCAGTGTATGTAGGTCACTACCGTCAGTGTATGTAGGTCAGGTAGGTCACAGGCCAGCCAAAAGAATATCCTGCGTCACATAACCCCCCCCCCCCCCCGCCCCCGGCCTTGGACTTGAGGCTGAAGCCCCTGGTCTTTTTGCCACCTAGCAACGCCCCTGATTTATACTGATATTAAATTACACACAGGTGGACTCTATTTACTAATTAGGTGACTTCTGAATGCAATTGGTTCCACTAAATTTTAGTTAGGGGTATCAGAGAAATGGGGGCTGAATGCATGCATGCCACACTTTTCAGATATATTTATTTGTAAAACGTTTTGAAAAACATTGATCATTTTATTTCCACGTCACAATTATGTGCTGCTTTCTATCACATAAAATCCCAATAAAATACATTTTTGGTTGTAACATGACAAAATGTGGAAAATTTCAAGGGGTATGAATACTTTTTCTAGGCATTGCATCTTCCACATGAAATACATCTACTGCTGGATACAGTTCCCTATATACTCTGCCTGAACTCCCATAATATACATGATTTCACCAGAGTGACCAGCAGAGGGCAGCATCCAGCCATCTATAACGTGCATTGCTGCCATTTGAGGGACTTTTCTTCTAGTATAGTTAGTGACTAGTACTGAAGCCAGAGGTTCAGCGTGACATTCCGCTATTTTATGGAGAAAGGTCAGGGGACCTGTTATTTAATTGAAAGATATTCATTGTAATTTCCAACATTATTTTGTGCTGCAGATATTTTGTTCCAAAAAATAAAGTCAGTCGTTTTATCCTGTAAAATATATAAAATTCTTCTTACCCCTTCTCTCCCTTTTTCCTTCTCCCCCCCCCCCATCTTCTTCCTCTCCTACGCATTCTCTTTCTTATCTCCTTTTTTTTTTTTTTTTTTTTTTTGAAAATTATTTTTTTATTAAAGTTTTTGCAACACTTATACAATACAAGGCCGCAACATGCGACCGACAATTACCGGTCAAAACACAAAAATCTCCTTTTTTTTTAACCTCTTCTTCTACAATCCTCCCATCTCCTCAGCTCTCCCTCCTCTCTCCTATTCTCTTTCCTTCTCCCTTTCATCTCATTCTTCTTTTTTCTCCACTCCCTCTTTTTTTTTCATCTCCTTTCTTCTCTCTTCTTCTATTTTTCCCCCTCCCCGTTCTTTTCCTTCATGCCCTCCATTCCTCTCTCTTCCTTTCCCTTTTCTTTTCATTCTGTCCTCATCCTTCATCTCTCCTCCTCTCCGCGTCGTCCCTTCTCCCCTCCCTTCATATCTTCTTCTTTCCATCCCTGTACTCACTCCCCCCCCCCCTTTTTTTTTGTTCCTCTCCTGTCCCTTGTTCTTCTTTCCTTTCTCTCTAATCCTCTCCTCTCACTTTTAATCTTCTCTCTCTTCCCGTTTTCAAATATTTCCTCTATATTTCTTCCATGCCCTTTCTTGGTCTGTCCTCTTCTCCTTCAAGGAAGACACTTCTCTACATTTCCAACTTCCTTTCCCTTTCTTCTGCTCTATTTTTGACCTCATCTCCCCTTTACGTTCTTTCTTTCTCCTTTTCCGTTTTCCCCACATCCTCTCACCAGGGCTGCATATGCATATGCACCCCTAGGCACTGCACAGGGGCCCCAGGTGCATGGGGGCACCATGATAATCTTGCATTACATTGTACTTGCCAACTGTCCCGGATTATCCGGGACAGTCACACTTTTTACAACGCTTGTCCTGGGATGGCTGTGTCCCAGGAAGCATCATGGAACCTGTACTGTGCCTTCCTGATCCCAGTATTGTGTCCTTCTGCCCAGGGCTGGCCTTAGGTGTTCAGGCACCCTGTGCGAGCTAATCCTGTGGCGCCCCCCCCCCATCTTCACCCCTTGCCCCCTGGTCACCTAAACATACACAAAGAGGCTGTCCGGGGCCCCTCTATCCTCTGCTGGGAGCCTGGGGAGTGACAATGAGGAGGAAGAGGTGAGTCAACAGTCAGCGGAGCCCCTAGGTGGCAGTGCGCCCTAGGAGGCTGCCTTCCTAATCCGCCTAGTGGTAGCGCCGACCGCCCGGCCCTGCTGCGACTCACATTTTGCGAGCTGCGATGGCCGCACAGCGCCCCTGTTGCCCATGGCGCCCTGTGCAGCCGCACGGCTCGCACACCCCAAAGGCCGGCCCTGCTTCTGCCCCCCTCCCCCCGTACTGTGCACAATGCACCCACAGCCCCCCGTTCTTTCCAGTCGGGTTACCCCAACTCCGTGAGTCGGTCGGTCAGATCTGCACACATCCATCGGTGAGTCGATGAGCCCGGTACTTACCCGCAGGCAGCGAATATTAATTCGATATTATTACACAACTGGGTGGGCTCAGACAGCAGTGCTCTGCACCCCAAGACCACCCTTTTTAGAAGCCTATTAGAGCCTGTGGGTCTAATCACGTGCTAAAAAAAAAAAACATTGGAATCCATGCATTCAGCACCCCAAATTTAGATTAGGGGGCCAGGCGCAGTGGATATGGGGGCGGCGCCCCAAATGGACAGGCCGCCCCTGGTATCCACAGCGGCTCAGCCCCGCCCCTGCCCCCTCCTCACTATCTGTTATTGACAGCAGAGGGAGCCAATGGCTGCTATTGCTGTGTCCAAGCAAATGATAAGGGAGAGAGCCGTTGCTCTCGTTCATATTGCTGGATCGAGATCGGGCTCAGGTAAGTATAAGTGGGGCTGAGCTGCAGAGAGAAGGTATTTTACTCTAATGCATAGAATGCATTAATGGTAAAAAAAAATTCGGCCTTTAGAACCACTTCAAATATTCAGAATGGCGCCCCCAATCTACACACAGAGCAGTAATACATAAAAAGTGAAGTACATTGATGAATAGTAATAATGTAACTGGGCCTCTTTAAGAAGCACTGAGCCATTTAGGACAGCTCTTACCATTCCGGCTCCTCGCCGCGCTGCCTCCAATTCCTGGAAAAAATTCTCCAGCTCTTTCCCTTCGATGAAGCCATTTCCTGGGGAGAGAAAAAAAAAACATTGCAATGGACTATTTGAGAAGGGCCCCCGGGCCCCAGCCAATCCTTAGAAAATGGGCTGGCAGGGGGTAGGCCTAGGTTTGCCACCTTTTCTTCAAGCCAAACCCAAACACTTTAGTAGCCTATGACCCCTTTGGGTGGCCCAAGAAGAGTAGTAATGCAGTGTGCATAACGTGTTGCAGTGAACAGTGGGTGGGGCCAAATTTCTCTTGCTGACATCATCGCCCTACCCCCCCCCCAGTGATGCCAAACCTGCCCCAAGACAGCCACCCGCAGCTCCTGGGCGGCAACAGATTTGTGTGTGACTATCTTAGTTACTTGGGGAGTCACAGCCCAATCTAAATAATGTGAAACCCGGACACCTGATTCAAAGCCCCTTTTAAATACTCGTACCTAGATTCATAGACGCCACCGCAACTTTAAGGCGGCGTAGCGTATTGTATTTACGCTATGCCGCCTTAAGTCAGAGAGGCAAGTACTGTATTCACAAAGTACTTGCCTCCTAACTTACGGCGGCGTAGCGTAAATGCGGCCGGCGTAAGCGCGCCTAATTCAAATGAGGATGGGGGGGCGTGTTTTATGTTAATTTTTTGTGACCCGACGTGATTGACGTTTTTTACGAACGGCGCATGCGCCGTCCGTGTACATATCCCAGTGTGCATTCTTCCAAAGTACGCCGCAAGGACGTATTGGTTTTGACGTGAACGTAAATTACGTCCAGCCCCATTCACGGACGACTTACGCAAACGACGTAAAATTTTCAAATTTCGACACGGGAACGACGGCCATACTTAACATTGACTACGCCTCCTAGGGGCAGCTTTATCTGTACGCGGCGTATCTCTTACGGAAACGGCGTATCTTTACTGCGACGGGCGCACGTACGTTCGTGAATCGGCGTATCTAGTAATTTACATATTCTACGCCGAACTCAATGGAAGCGCCACCTAGCGGCCAGCCTAAAAATTACACTTTAAGATACGACGGCGTAGGAGACTTACGCCGCTCGTATCTTAGTCTAATTTAAGCGTATCTGGTTTCCAGAATATGCTTAAATTAACGCCGGCGTAGATTCGGAGTTACGACGGCGTCTCTACTGATACGCTGGCGTAACTCGCTATGAATCTGCCTATCAGAGTCAGGTTGAAACTGGAAATGGCGTGCTGAGTAGGCAGTCAATGGCCCTCGTCTGGGGCAGTAAACTCGGTCCTGGGGCTCGGGTACTGAAGGGATCCTCTTACAACACACGGTGGAGTCCTGCTCAGAAGCACAGAAGCAAGAGTAAGGACAGCAGGAGCCAGCGAGCACGTCGAGGAGATCTCCAGGAGAAGTCAGCCACATGGGCTGGTGAGTGTGCAGTCTGGGAGGACTGTGGGATGTAGCCAGGAGGCCTAGTGAAAGGGGCTGCTGCAGACAGGTGGGCTGGCAGAGCCTGAAGAGGTGGTGCTGGGACCAGTGACCAGGAAGGAAGTGCAGTGAAAGAGTCTGTGGTGTCATCCCATCGTACAGGGGCCCATGGTCCCTGCCTGTAAAGGGCCATTGCTACTACCTTTTACAAGGGTGCCACCAAAGTGGGATCTGCAAGCAAGTTAGTGCAGGAGGCAGAGGAGGAGTGTACATAGACTGTAAATAGTTGAAGTTTCCCTGAAGAGAATTTGTTCCAGTCAAGTGGGCATCCCATAATACCCCTATTCCCATCCAAGTTTATGAACCCCTAATAAAACACAAAAACAAAGTTACTGGACTGTTTTCCTGTCTCAAGTGTGCTTGTGGAAATTCGGTATGCCTGGCTGTGCAGGGTGGGGGGATCTCTATTCACCAAAGGCTCCTACGTGGGGTGCGCTACATTAAGGAAGCCCCCAAATATGACCTCGTTGGAAGAAGATCTGTGTCTCTGAATACACACTGATATCAGCTGAGCTGTCACAGTGTATCCGCACTTCTCCTGCACCTGGCACCGCTATCGCTGCTCATGAGATGTGACATCTCTCTAGCACAACTGTGACAACCGTCCTCCTCCCGTCTCATAATCGCCTCCGAGACCAACAATTACTGGATCTTCTCTCCCCGGGGAACATTCGAAGAATAACCCCTTCTATGCCACTTTCCTACCAGTGTCAGCTGGTCCCACTTTGCCTGGTACATATTCTATAATCTACATATTCTATTATTACTGTATATACTCGAGTATAAGCCAATTCGAATATCAGCCGAGGCACCTAATTTTACCACAAAAAACTGGGAAAACGTATTGACTCGAGTATAAACATAGGGCAGGGCCGCCATCAGGGGGGTACAGGCAGTACACCTGTAAGGGGCCCGGAGGCCCACAGGGCCCCAGATGGCAACGCCCTATTTTTTATTTATTTTTTATTAAAAAAAAGAAATATATAAAAAAATATATATATTTTATTTTTTATTAAAAGGGCCAATTTTTTTTTTTTTTTTTTTTTAGGGGCCCAGAGGTCCCCAGGGGCCTGGAGATTTACAGGTCCCCGGATGACAACCCCCCTTTTTTTTTATAAAAACAATCTTTTTTTTTATATATTTTTTTATTTCTTTTATTTATATATATATATATATATATATATATATATATATATATATATATATATATATATATATATATATATATATATATAAATTAAAAATAAAATAAATAAAAAAATATATAAAAAAAAGATTGTTTGATTGTTTGTTTGATTTATATTTTTTTATTTCTTTTATTTTTTATATATATATATATATATATATATATATATATATATATATATATATATAAAAAATAAAATAAATAAAAAAATATATAAAAAAAAGATTGTTTTTATTAAAAAAAAAAGGGGGGTTGTCATCCGGGGACCTGTAAATCTCCAGGCCCCTGGGGACCTCCGGACCCCTAAAAAAAAAAAATGATGGCGGCCCTGACCTAGGGTGTCCATGTGCATGCCTCACTGTGCCTCACTGTGTCCATGTGCATGCCTCACTGTGTCCATGCCTCACTATGCCCGTTGCTTCACTGTGCCCATGCCTCACTGTGCCCATGTGCATGTTTCACTGTGTCCATGCCTCACTGGGCCCATGCCTCACTGGGCCCATGCCTCACTGTGTCCATGCCTCACTGGGCCCATGCCTCACTGTGCCCATGACTAGACTTATGTTTAACATGGGATTATATAGAAGGGGTGTCCGGCTTTGAAAAATCAGTGCTCCTCGGCCGTAGGTCCCCCGGACAACAAACTTTGCACACTTGTAGAGGAAGAATGGGGCTACTGACGTCCGGTACCGGGTCCCCAAAATCCGGGAGATCAGGCGCAAAAAGGTGACTCGAGTATAAGCTGAGGGGGGCATTTTCAGCGCCAAAAAATGTGCTGAAAACTCGGCTTATACTCGAGTATATATGGTATATATTCTCTCTATACCTTTATAATATTATCTATTATATGAGATGTAAATTAGAGGTTGCCATCGCTTTGTCTTTCTCCTACCAACTGCTGAGATAAAATATCAGACACATGAGCAGTGCATGGTTTTCAGTGGGTTGGCTGGCTCAGAGACCTTCATCATGTCCCTGTTTTAACTTTGCCAAAATGTCCTCATTTTGGTGATATGTATTGCATACATATTTGCCAGAATAGTTCCACATCTTCCTCTGCTCCATAGATACTGGGGTAGATTTACTAAAGGCAAATAGACTGTGCACTTTATAAAGAGCAGTTGCTCCAGAGTTTAGTAAATGAGCAGAGGCTCTGCTGACTTCCATCTTCCAATCATGTGCAAGCAAAATGCTGTTTTTTCATTTTCCTTGCACGTGATTGATTATTCTTTACAAAGCGAAGCTTTAACTCATTTACTAAGCTCTGGAGAAACTGCACTTTGCAAAGTGAACAGTCTATTTGCCTTTATTAAATCAACCCCGCTGTGTCTAGGGCCATGTCCCAGGATCGCAGCATTAACCTTAGTTGGGTTACGGCTCCTGCACAGTAACCCAAAGAGGAATTCAAATTGTGGGACTTGGGCTGAAAGTGGGTGGTTCCTATATATTTAGAGGTGGAGTCTGAGCGGGAGCAACCTAGAAAGTGGGTGTGATTGGTGGTCCCCACATATTTAGATCTGGGGTGTGGGTAGGGTAGCAATACACACCAAACTGAGCATATGCAGAGTGCCTCCAAGGCTTAAATGGATTGGGGACTGTGGAAGAGGGGGAGAAAAAAAAACATTCCCCTCTGAGTGATCTATGTACACTGTAGAGATTTTAACAAATCTTGTTGCAGATTCCCACCTTTTGTTATTCTGAAGAAATAGCTGTTTGTTTGGCAGTTTCCATGTGGAAGCACACATTCTGTCTACAGAACACCTCCAGGTAGTCATATTGCATTGAATTTTATAGAAAATTACAGCGGCTGCAGATTGAAAAGGAAAGGTAATTTTTAATTACTTTGAGTTACTTGTGCCGCAATTATATACGCTATATAATTTTTTCTTTATTAGCTATTTTTTCCCCCATGAAAGTGGAGTTACCCTTTAAGTACATCATGTAGAGAGTGCAGGCCTCAGCAGTATGAAAAGCACAGAGTGAAGGGCCTAGGAGTGCATAATGCACAGAATGCAGGGACCAGGCGAGCGTAACACATTGAGTGCAGAAGTCATGAGTGAGTAGGGTGCAGGGGTCAGAAATACATAACACAGAGAGTGAAGGGATCAGAAGTGTATATCTCAGAGGGGTCAGGAGTGCGTAATGCACAGGCCAGTGTACAGAATATAACAAAAAATTAGCCTCTCCTCCCAGTACAAATCCCCCTCAAGCCCAAATATCGCCCACAGTGGGCGGCCTAAAGGTGGTACATAGGATGGAGCGGAGATGCTTTTGGTACATAGAGTAGAGCAGTGATAGTATACAGGTTGGAGTAGAGGTGGTACACAGTGATGGAGTAGAAATGGTTTAAAAGACAGTGGGCCAGATTCATGTAGATCAGCGGATCTTTAGATCTGCTCGATCTACGTGTTTTTTATGATCCGCCGGTGCAATTTAGCGAGGCTAGTGCAGTATTCATCAAGCACTTACCTCGAAAATTGCATCGTCGGATCGTAACTCCCCCGGCGGAATGCAAATTCCACGGCTAGGGGGAGTGTACAATTTAAATCAGGCGCGTTCCCGCGCCGATTTAACTGCGCATGCGCCGCCGGCAAAATTTCCCAGTGCGCATGCTCCAAATGACGTCGCTAGGACGTCATTGTTAGCGGCGGGTACGTCAATTGCGGCCATCCGTATTCCGGATCGACTTACGCAAACGACATAAAAATTTGAATCTCGGCGCGGGAACGACGGCCATACTTAACATTAGCTACCTCTCATATAGCAGGGGTAGCTATCCACCGGAAAAAGCCGAACGCAAACGACGTTAAAAAAAAGCGGCGGACGTACGGACTTGAATCGGCGGTTCTACTCATTTGCATATCCGACGCGTAAAAAAAAGCGACGACACCTAGCAGCCGGTGGTAGATTGCAGCCTAAGATTCGACTGGTGTAAGTCACTTACACCAGTCGGATCTAAGGGAGATCTATGTGGAATCTGATTCTATGAATCAGCCTCATAGATCCGACCGTCGGCTCTCACAGATACGACGGCGGATCAGGAGATCCGCCGTCGTATCTCTTGATGAATCTCTTGATGAATCTGCCCCAGGCAGAGTTGCATCACAGGGTGGAATAGAGGTGGTATTCGCGGTAGATTGTATGCAGGGTGAAGCAGAGGTTGTATACATGATGAAGTGGCAGTGGTATATAGGTTTGGGTAGAGATTGGATGCAGAGTGGAGTAGAGGTAATACATAAGGTGGAACAGTGATGGTGGGTGCAGTAGAATTTTAACGTATGGTGGAGTATGGATGATACAAAAGTATGTGATAAATACAGGGTGGAGTAGAAATAGCAGAAAGGGTGAAGTGAGGTGTTACACTGGATGGAGCAGGGTTGGTATCTAGGGTGGAAAAGAAGCTGTATGTGGGGTGGAGTAGGGTTGGTATCTGGGTTGAAAAGAAGATTTATGTAGAGTGGAGTAGAGTTGGTATCTAGGGTGGATAAAAGCTGTATCTAGGGTGGAGTAGAGTTGGTATCTAGGGTGGAAAATAAGCTGTATGTAGGGTGGAATAGGGTTGGTATGTAGGGTGGAAAATAAGCTGTATGTAGGGTGGAGTAGGGTGGAAAATAAGCTATATGTAGGATAGAGTAGGGTTGGTATGTAGGGTGAAAAAGAATCTGTATGTAGGGTGGAGTAGGGTTAGTATGTAGGGTGGAAAAGAAGCTGTATGTAGGATGGAAAAGGGTTGGTATAAAGGGGGGAAAATAAGCTGTATGTAGGGTTGGTATGTAGGGTGGAAAAGAAGCTGTATGTAGGGTGGAGTAGGGTTGGTATGTAGGGTGGAAAAGAAGCTGTATGTAGGATGAAGTAGGGTTAGTATGGTATCTAGGGTGGAAAAGAAGCTGTATATAAGATGGAGTAGGGTTGATATCTAGCGTGGAAAAGAAGCTGTATGTGGGGTGGAGTAGAGTTGATATCTAGCGTGGAAAAGAAGCTGTATGTGGGGTGGAGTAGAGTTGATATCTAGGGTGGAAAATAAACTGTATGTAGGATGGAGAAGGGTTGGTATCTAGGGTGGAAAAGAAGCTGTATGTAAGATGGAGTAGAGTTGATATCTAGGGTGGAAAAGAAGCTGTATGTGGGTGGAGTAGGGTTGGTATCTAGGATGGAAAAGAAGCTGTATGTGGGTGGAGTAGGGTTGGTATCTAGGGTGGAAAAGGAGCTGTATGTAGGGTGGAGTAGGGTTGGTATCTAGGGTGGAAAAGGAGCTGTATGTAGGGTGGAGTAGGGTTGGTATCTAGGGTGGAAAAGAAGCTGTATGTGGGTGGAGTAGGGTTGGTATCTAGGGTGGAAAAGGAGCTGTATGTAGGGTGGAGTAGGGTTGGTATCTAGGGTTGAAAAGGAGCGGTATGTAAGGTGGAGTAGGGTTGGTATCTAGGGTGGAAAAGGAGCTGTATGTAGGATGGAGTAGAGTTGATATCTAGGGTTGAAAAGGAGCTGTATGTAGGATGGAGTAGGGTTGATATCTAGGGTTGAAAAGGAGCTGTATGTAGGGTGGAGTAGGGTTGATATCTAGGGTTGAAAAGGAGCTGTATGTGGGGTGGAGTAGGGTTGGTATCTAGGGTGGAAAAGGAGCTGCATGTAGGGTGGAGTAGGGTTGGTATATAGGGTGGAAAAGAAGCTGTATGTAGGGTGGAGTAGGGTTGGTACATAGGGTGGAAAAGGAGCTGCATGTAGGGTGGAGTAGGGTTGGTACATAGGGTGGAAAAGAAGCTGTATGTAGGGTGGAGTAGGGTTGGTACATAGGGTGGAAAAGGAGCTGCATGTAGGGTGGAGTAGGGTTGGTACATAGGGTGGAAAAGAAGCTGTATGTAGGGTGGAGTAGGGTTGGTATCTAGGGTGGAAAAGGAGCTGTATGTAGGGTGGAGTAGGGTTGGTATCTAGGGTGGAAAAGGAGCTGTTTTAGGATGGAATAGGGTTGGTATGTAGGGTTGAAGAAATACTTTATATAGGGTGGCATAGGTGTCTTGGCTGGTGCTGGGAGGACGCAGCTGTTTGCTCAGGTGTTGTTTTCTCAGCTCACTGAAGAGAAATTAGTGAGGATCTCTGGTGAGGGGCCCCCTGCTCCCTGGGGCCCTTGTGCCTGCAGTGTGTTCTGCTGTCTTTTCATCAGCAGATCAGACAAGTGAACAGGTTGGCAGGGACTCAATAAAGATGATTGGAAATCATGGGAGGTTCGTTGGTATCTGATGTGTGTACCATCCCAATCCCCTGACGCCCCCCTTCCCCCAACACCTTTGGGGTCCCTTAGGTAGGCGATTCAAAAAGGGGTTCATTGTTCAAGAAGCGAGCAATCAGAAGGCTTCATTCACACAGCTGTAAACATTTTACTGATTTTATTACACATCTTTTTTTAGGGGAAAAGTTCCTGCGTAATGATCAATAACATTCTTATATATACAGTATTAAGTGCGATTGCTGACTTTTGGACTGTATGTACCCAAATAGATGGAAAGAAATAATAATACTTTGGTATAATGTTCTTATCTTCGGAAACATGGAGGGGGAGGAGGGGTTGATGCTATATTATTATTATTATTATTATTATTATTATTTTATATTTGTCAAAAAGTCACACTGCTTTATGCTATGGGACCACATGGAGGGGGTTTTGCTCATGTAGAGATAATAATAAAAATAATTCTTAGTGATGTGGCTATATTAGCACATTGGATCCTAAAACATCACAGCATTACATGTAAGAAAAATATCAGCGCATTATAGGAGCAGAAATAGAAAATCCACCATCCACTCACCTCCTCACTACAACAAACATATGTGATATATAGTATGTGTGTGTTCTGCCTGTGTGCCCCATGTACTCTGACTTTATCCTTTCACTATGTGCTCTGTGTACTCTGATTGTGTGCTCTATGTACTCTGATTGTGTGCTCTGTGTACTCTGATTGTGTCCTCTGACCGTGTGCTCTGATTGTGTCCTCTGACTGTGTGCTCTGTGTACTCTGATTGTGTGCTCTGTGTACTCTGATTGTGTGCTCTGTGTACTCTGACCGTGTGCTCTGACTGTGTGCTCTGTGTACTCTGATTGTGTGCTCTGTGTACTCTGATTGTGTTCTCTGACTGTGCGCTCTGTGTACTCTGATTGTGTCCTCTGACTGTGTGCTCTGTGTACTCTGACTGTGTGCTCTGTGTACTCTGATTGTGTGCTCTGTGTACTCTGACCGTGTGCTCTGACTGTGTGCTCTGTGTACTCTGATTGTGTGCTCTGTGTACTCTGATTGTGTGCTCTGATTGTGTGCTCTGTGTGCTCTGATTGTGTTCTCTGACTGTGCGCTCTGTGTACTCTGACCGTGTGCTCTGTGTACTCTGACCGTGTGCTCTGACTGTGTGCTCTGTGTACTCTGACTGTGTGCTCTGTGTACTCTGACCGTGTGCTCTGTGTACTCTGACCGTGTGCTCTGTGTACTCTGACCGTGTGCTCTGTGTACTCTGACCGTGTGCTCTGACTGTGTGCTCTGTGTACTCTGATTGTGTGCTCTGTGTACTCTGATTGTGTGCTCTGACCGTGTGCTCTGTGTACTCTGACCGTGTGCTCTGTGTACTCTGACCGTATGCTCTGTGTACTCTGACCGTATGCTCTGTGTACTCTGACCGTGTGCTCTGGTGATTGTTTGCTTTATGTGCTCTAAATGTCTTCTGGCTGTGTGATCCGTGTACACTCACTGCGATCCATATGCTCTCACAGTGTGCTCTATGTACTCCAACTGTGTTCTCTGTGTAATTTGATTATGTGTTCTGACTCTTCTGTGTGTACTCTGACCGTGTGCTATATGTGCTCTTATTGTGTTGTGGTTGTGTTCTCTGTGTATTCTATGCACTTTGTTTGTGTGCTCTGATTGTGTCCTCTGACTGTTAGATTTATGTACTCTGACTGTGTGTACTAATTTTGTATTCTGTGTGTACTGATTTTGTGCTCTGGTTGTGTACTGTGATTGTGTGCTCTATGTACTCTGGTTGTGTGCTCTGGTTGTGTAATGTGATTGTGTGCTCTGGTTGTGTGTGCTCTGGTTGTGTGTGCTCTGGTCGTGTAATGTGATTGTGTGCTCTGGTTGTGTGTGCTCTGGTCATGTGCTCTGGTTGTGTGTGCTCTGGTTGTGTGTGCTCCGATTGTGTGCTCTGGTCGTGTGCTCTGGTCGTGTGTGCTCTGGTTGTGTACTGTGATTATCTGCTCTATGTACTCTGGTTGTGTGCTCTGATTGTGTGTGCTCCGATTGTGTGTGCTCCAATTGTGTGCTCTAAATTTGCTGTATGCGTGATCTTTGATTCTGTGTTCTGGTACTGAGTGTGTTCTGTTGATGTGCCCTGACTGTGTGTCTATGTGTATGCAGAGACCCACAACCTTTCACGTCTGATGCAGGATTGGATTAGTATCCTGGAGTCCTGATTTTGTATTCTGTGTGCTCTGGTTGTGTACTGTGATTGTGTGCTCTGGTCGTGTGCTCTGGTTGTGTGTGCTCCGATTGTGTGCTCTGGTCGTGTGTGCTCTGGTTGTGTGTGCTCTGGTTGTGTACTGTGATTATCTGCTCTATGTACTCTGGTTGTGTGCTCCGATTGTGTGCTCTGGTTGTGTACTGTGATTGTGTGCTCTATGTACTCTGATTGTGTGCTCTGGTCGTGTGCTCTGGTTGTGTGTGCTCCCATTGTGTGCCCTGGTCGTGTGTGCTCTGGTTGTGTACTGTGATTATCTGCTCTATGTACTCTGGTTGTGTGCTCCGATTGTGTGCTCTGGTCGTGTGTGCTCTGGTTGTGTACTGTGATTATCTGCTCTATGTACTCTGGTTGTGTGCTCCGATTGTGTGCTCTGGTCGTGTGCCCTGGTCGTGTGTGCTCTGGTCATGTACTGTGATTATGTGCTCTATGTACTCTGGTTGTGTGCTCTGATTGTGTGTGCTCCGATTGTGTGTGCTCCAATTGTGTGCTCTAAATTTGCCGTATGCGTGATCTTTGATTCTGTGTTCTGGTACTGAGTGTGTTCTGTTGATGTGCCCTGACTGTGTGTCTATGTGTATGCAGAGACCCACGACCTTTCACATCTGATGCAGGATTGGATCAGTATCCTGGAGTCCCGTGGACTCGGGTCCAAACTCGTTCCAGCATCCAGTGATCTGCTTCCCAATAGTGGAAAATAGTTCTACCATCAGCACAGAACTCCACTCCAAGGTATACCAATGGGAGGAAGAAGTACCACTGACATCAATGCTGAGAGGGGGGGGGGGGGTATGTCCCACTGACATCAATGCCAAGAGGGGGGGACCTCAGATATTTGAGATTTAAATTACAAATGGTTAGTTTGCACAGTGGGAGAGGTTTAAACGAGTATGAGTAAATAAAACCTGAGCTTACTCTGCAGAGAGCAGGGGTCAGGAGTAGGGAAGCACAAAAGTAAGTAACACACAGAGCGCAGGGATCAGAATAAGTGATGTACAGATTGCAGGGGTCAGGAGTAAGAAGGGTACAGAGTTCAGGGGTTAGGAGTAAGTAACAGAGTGCAAGGGTCAGAGTTAGTAACCCTCAGAGTGTAGGGCTCAGGTGTAAGTAACACAAAAAGCGCAGGGGTCAAGTGTAAGTAATGCTCAGAGTGCAAGTGCCAGGAGGAATAATGCACCAAGTACAAGGGGTCAGGATTAAGTAACACATGGATTGTTACTTAACACAGGAGTACAGAGTACAGAGTACAGGGGTCAGGAGTAAATAACGCAAAAAGTGCAGGAGTAAGTAATGCACAGAGTATAATGCCGCGTACACACCATCACTTTATGTGATGAAAAAAAATGACATTTTTAAAAACGTCACTTTAATTGACTGTGTGTGGGGGAAAACGTCGTTTTATGTCTTGTAAAAAACGACCAAAAAAAATTGAAGCATGCTTCAATTTTATGTGTCGTTTTTCAAAACGTCATTTTTTACTTCACAGAAATTGACCGTGTGTAGCAAAAAACTTTGTTTTCTAAGACATTTTTTGATCCACGCATGCCCAGAAGCTACTTATGAAGCGAGCTTCAATGGTAAAACGTGGTGGAACGTAACCTCACTTTGCAAGATCATTGTGAGAAAACGATGGTGTGTAGGCAACTTCGTCTTTGAAAATTGAAGTTTCAAAAACGTCATTTTTTACTTCACAGAAAGTGTCGTTTTTTTTCATCACATAAAGTGATGGTGTGTACGCGGCATAAGGATCAGAAGTGAGTAACCCACAGAATGCTTGGGTCAGGAGTATATAACATGCAGAGTTCAGGGATCAAGCAACACACAAGGTGCAAGGGCCAGGAGAAAGTAACGCTCAGAGTGCAGGGGTCAGGAGTAAGTAACAGAGAGTGCAGGGATCAGGAGTAAGTAACAGAGAGTGCAGGGATCAGGAGTAAGTAATGCTCAGAGAGCAGGGGTCAGGAGTAAGTAACAGAGAGTGCAGGGGTCAGGAGTAAGTAACAGAGAGTGCAGGGATCAGGAGTAAGTAATGCTCAGAGAGCAGGGGTCAGGAGTAAGTAACAGAGAGTGCAGGGGTCAGGAGTAAGTAACAGAGAGTGCAGGGATCAGGAGTAAGTAATGCTCGGAGTGCAAGGGCCAGGAGTAAGTAATGCACTGAGTGCAAGGGCCAGGAGTAAGTAATGCACTGAGTGCGGGGTTCAGGAGTAGGTATGTGCAGAGTGCAGGAGTCAAGAGTAACTCACAGAATACAAGAATCATGATTAAGTAACGCATAGAGTACAGGGGTTAGGAGAAATGCACAGAGTAAAAGGATCAGGAGTAAGTAACACACAGAGTAAAAGGATCAGGAGTAAGTAACACACAGAGTAAAAGGATCAGGAGTAAGTAACCCACAGAGTGTAGGGATCAAGAGTAAGTAACACCCAAGGTGCAGGGGTCAGAAGTAATTAATGCTCAGAGTGTAGGGGTCAGGAGTAAGTAACACAGACTGTGGAGGGATACATGGTGCAAGGGTCAGGAGTAAGTAACACAGACTGTGGAGGGATACATGGTGCAAGGGTCAGGAGTAAGTAACACAGACTGTGGAGGGATACATGGTGCAAGGGTCAGGAGTAAGTAACAGACTGGAGGTATCAGGAGTACACAGTGTGAAGGGGTGAGGAGTAATTCACAAAGGAGTGCAAGGCTCAGGAGTGCACCAAGAGTCAGGGGTAATGCAGAGTGCAGGGGGTCAGGAGTAAGTAGGGCGAAGAGTTAGCAATATACAGAATGCAAGGGTCAGGAGTAACATATGGAGGTCCAGATTTAATAATGCATAAACATTTATGGTGACAGAAGAGTGTGTTATATACAGGTACAACAGTGTGTCTTATACACAGGGACAGCAGTGTGTAACATATAGGGACGGCAGAGTGTGTTATATACAGAGACGGCAGTGTGTGTTATATACAGGGACAGCAGTGTGTGTTATATACAGGGACAGCAGTGTGGCTTATATACAGGGACAGCAGTTTGGGTTATATACAGGGAAAGTAGAGTATAATATACAGGGACAGCAGTGTTTTATATACAGGGATGGCAATGTGTGTTATATACAGGGACAGCAGTGTGTGTTATATACAGGGACAGCAGTGTGTGTTATATACAGGGACAGCAGTGTGTGTTATATACAGGGATGGCAGTGTGTGTTATATACAGGGAAAGTAGAGTGTAATATACAGGGACAGCAGTGTGGCTTATATACAGGGACAGCAGAGTGTAATATACAGGGACAGCAGTGTGTAATATACAGGGACAGCAGTGTGTGTTATATACAGGGACAGCAGTGTGTGTTATATACAGGGACAGCAGTATGTGTTATATACAGGGACAGCAGTGTGTGTTATATACAGGGATGGCAGTGTGTGTTATATACAGGGAAAGTAGAGTGTAATATACAGGGACAGCAGTGTGGCTTATATACAGGGACAGCAGTGTGTAATATACAGGGACAGCAGTGTGGCTTATATACAGGGACAGCAGTGTGGCTTATATACAGGGACAGCAGTGTGTAATATACAGGGACAGCAGTGTGTGTTATATACAGGGACAGCAGTGTGTGTTATATACAGGGACAGCAGTGTGTAATATACAGGGACAGCAGTGTGTGTTATATACAGGGACAGCAGTGTGTGTAATATACAGGGACAGCAGTGTGTAATATACAGGGACAGCAGTGTGTGTTATATACAGAGACGGCAGTGTGTAATATACAGGGACAGCAGTGTGTGTTATATACAGGGACAGCAGTGTGTGTAATATACAGGGACAGCAGTGTGTAATATACAGGGACAGCAGTGTGTGTTATATACAGAGACGGCAGTGTGCGTTATATACAGGGACGGCAGTGTGCGTTATATACAGGGACAGCAGTGTGCGTTATATACAGGGACAGCAGTGTGTGTTATATACAGGGACAGCAGTGTGTGTTATATACAGGGACAGCAGTGTGCGTTATATACAGGGACAGCAGTGTGTGTTATATACAGGGACAGCAGTGTGTGTTATATACAGGGACAGCAGAGTGTAATATACAGGGACAGCAGTGTGTAATATACAGGGACAGCAGTGTGTGTTATATACAGAGACGGCAGTGTGCGTTATATACAGGGACAGCAGTGTGCGTTATATACAGGGACAGCAGTGTGCGTTATATACAGGGACAGCAGTGTGGCTTATATACAGGGACAGCAGAGTGTAATATACAGGGACAGCAGTGTGTGTTATAAACAGGGAAAGTAGAGTGTAATATACAGGGACAGCAGTGTGTTATATACAGGGACAGCAGTGTGTGTTATATACAGGGACAGCAGTGTGTGTTATATACAGGGACAGCAGTGTGTGTTATATACAGGGACAGCAGTGTGTGTTATATACAGAGACGGCACAGTGTGTTATATACAGGGACAGCAGTGTGTGTTATATGCAGAGATATAGATGACCTGTATATAGTGGGGGTTACCTGTATATTAGAGGGAGTTATGTCTATTCTTTTCATGTTTCGATGGTTCTCACTGTAAGTTGGATTCTGGGTGGAGAATTTCTTTTTGGTGGGACTGATTTTCCTGGATTGGGCAGAACTCGGATTGCTCTTTATCCAAAACTCCCTCCATCCTTCCCCTATAATAGATGGGACGTATGGGGCTCTGTATGCTCAGGTTTCATCTGTCGCATCGTTAGTGTATAAGAAATGTAATAAAGGATTTTGGGTGAAGCTGGGGGGGGGGGGGTTATTTTATGGTTCAGTCCATAGGATCTAAGAGGGGTCCCTCTTCTCCATCTAAGACAGTTGAGAGGTATAGAAGGTATTTCTCAGATGAGGGTGGAGCAAGGGTTGGAGCTGGAACAAGTGATCAGGGTGGGATAGTGTGGATCTCAGGCTAAGGTGGAGCAGAAGCTCAGGATCGGCTGGAACAGGTAGTCATGATGGAAGAGTAAAGATCTCAGATTAGGGTGGAACATAGCCTCAATGTTGGCTGGCAGAGGTAATCAGTAAGGTAAAGTATCAGTGGCGCCCCGTCAATAGGGGGCGCATGGGAGCGCCACCCGCATGCATCTCAGAGGCTCGTTATTAGCTGGAACAGGTGATCAGTATGGGATAGTATGGAATTTAGATTAGGGTGGAGCAGAGGTTCTGGGTCAGATGGAACAGGTGATCAGTATGGTATAGTATGGATCCCAGTTTAAGGGGGGGGGGGCAGAAGCTCAGGGTTGGCTGGAACAGGTGATCAGTATGTGATAGCATGGAATTTAGATTAGGGTGGAGCAGAGTCTCAGTATTGGCTGGAACAGGTGGTCTTTATAGGATAGTATAGATCTCAGATTAAGGTGCAGCAGAAGCTTGTGGCAGCTGGAACCAGTGGTCGTTCTAGGATAGTATGGATCTTAGAGTATGGATCTCAGATCAAGGTGGATGGAACAGATAACCAGCATGGGATAGTATGGATCTCAGAGTATGGATCGCAGATCAAGGTGGATGGAACAGATAACCAGCATGGGATAGTATGGATCTCAGAGTATGGATCGCAGATCGAGGTGGATGGAACAGATAACCAGCATGGGATAGAATGGATCTCAGAGTATGGATCGCAGATCGAGGTGGATGGAACAGATAACCAGCATGGGATAGTATGGATCTCAGAGTATGGATCGCAGATCGAGGTGGATGGAACAGATAACCAGCATGGGATAGTATGGATCTCAGAGTATGGATCGCAGATCAAGGTGGATGGAACAGATAACCAGCATGGGATAGTATAGATCTCAGAGTATGGATCGCAGATCAAGGTGGAGCAGAGGCTCTGGGTCAGATGGAACAGATAACCAGCATGGGATAGAATGGATCTCAGAGTATGGATCGCAGATCAAGGTGGATGGAACAGATAACCAGCATGGGATAGAATGGATCTCAGAGTATGGATCGCAGATCGAGGTGGATGGAACAGATAACCAGCATGGGATAGTATGGATCTCAGAGTATGGATCGCAGATCGAGGTGGATGGAACAGATAACCAGCATGGGATAGTATGGATCTCAGAGTATGGATCGCAGATCAAGGTGGATGGAACAGATAACCAGCATGGGATAGTATAGATCTCAGAGTATGGATCGCAGATCAAGGTGGAGCAGAGGCTCTGGGTCAGATGGAACAGATAACCAGCATGGGATAGAATGGATCTCAGAGTATGGATCGCAGATCAAGGTGGATGGAACAGATAACCAGCATGGGATAGAATGGATCTCAGAGTATGGATCGCAGGTCAAGGTGGAGCAGAGGCTCTGCGTCAGATGGAACAGGTAATCAATGTGGGATAGTATGGATCTCAGATTAAGGTGGAGCAGAGGCTCTGGGTCAGATGGAACAGGTATTCAATGTGGGATAGTATGGATATCAGATGAGGGAGGAGCAGAGGCTCAGTGTTGGCTGGAACAGGTGGTCATTATGGGATAGTATGGATCTCAGTTGAAGGTGGAGCAGAGGCTCTGGGTCAGATGGAAAGGTAATCAATGTGGGATAGTAAGGATATCAGATGAGGGAGGAGCAGAGGCTCAGTGTCGGCTGGAACAGGTGGTCATTATGGGATAGTATAGATCTCAGATGAAGGTGGAGCAGAGGCTCTGGGTCAGATGGAAAGGTAATCAGTATGGGATAGTATGGATCTCAGTTTCGGGTGGAGCAGAGGTGATTAGTATGGATCTCAGAATTTAGGGTAGAGCAACACTCACCGTCAGAGTCATAATGCTTCCAGATATCCAGGAATTGGGATGCGGTGAGCTCAGCCAGGTGCAGGTAGAGCGGCTGCTGCTTGTGTGCCATCATTATCTGCGAGTGCCAGCTGAGGCTCCGCACTGTCCTTATATACAGAGCCATTCCCAACTATGCCCCCAGAGGGCAGCACTGAGCCAATCTCCATCCCTGGAGGAATGCTCAACCCCTTCACTATCAGACTTCATTCCAGGGACCTCTTCATTGCCAGATTCCTTTTCAGTATCCCTTCACTGCCAGTCTCCTTTCTGGGCACCCTTTCACTGTCAGAATCTATTCCAGGAACCACTTCACTGCCAGGCTTCATTCTGAGGACCCCTTAACTGCTGGGCTCCATTCTGAGGACCCTTTTACTGCCACATTCTATTTTAGGAACCCCTTCACTGCCACACTTCATTCTCTGGTCCCCTTCACTGCCACACTTCATTCTCTGGTCCCCTTCACTGCCAGTCTCCATTCCGGGGACTCCTTCACTGCCAGACTCCATTCCAGGGACTCCTTCACTGCCAGTCTCCATTCTGGGGACTCCTTCACTGCCAGGCTCCATTCCGGGGACTCCTTCACTGCCAGACTCCATTCTGGAGACTCCTTCACTGCCAGACTCCATTCTGGAGACTCCTTCACTGCCAGACTCCATACCGGGGACTCCTTCACTGCCAGGCTCCATTCCAAGGACTCCTTCACTGCCAGGCTCCATTCCAGGGACCCCTACACCGCCAGGCTCCATTCTGGGGAGCAATCAGTAGTCCTCCCATTACTCTCTGTCACCTCTTTAACTGCTTATTAGCCATCTCTTTCATTAACCCCTACTGTGTCTCCTATTGAGCCCATCACCTGACATACAAAGTAGGGATATATATGTATACCATCCAGGACACATGCCTTTTGACCGTACAGGAGGACTAGGAGGTGGAGGCACCAGTGGAGCCATAACAATGGACTTGGGAATGAGCATTCAACATTTTGATAAAGTCAACCAGTTTTATGCTCCACCACGATCCTGAATTTTTGGAGCTCCAGAAAACATTGTGTTATCCTGGTGTTTGTCCTCCTACTTTGTGGCATTGCCATCAGCTGAAGCCACAGCATGGCCAAGGATAAGCCTGAACTTCCTGCTGAAGAGATAATACTGGAGTGATTGAAAGGCCCACCTAATGGCCAAACATTCTTGTTTTGCTATAGCATAGTCTTTCTCAGCAGTGGTTAATTTCAGACTGAAAAAGATCACAGGATGTTCACGGATGACTTGTGAGGCCCACGTTGGAAGCCTCTGTCTGCATAACAAATTAGTCTGGGAAACCAAGAGCTACCAGGATAGGAGGTTAGCACAATGCTGGCATGAGCGCCAGGATGTCCTTTTTAGCATCCACATTTCATTCCACCATGAATGACTTCCAACGCTTACATTGGTCACTGGAGCTGCCACGCTGGCAAAATTGGGCACCAACCATCTGTAGTACCCAACTTTGCCTAGGAACACACCCACCTGCTTTTGGTGAGGGGACAGGGTCAACACTATACAGTCTCTACCGTGCTGATTTGTGGCTTCAGCTTTCCTTCTCCCACACTATATTTCAAGGTACCGTACTTCCCTCCATTTCTAATGCCTTGTACACACGATCGGAAATTCCAAAGGAAAAAGTCAGACGGAATTCTTTCATCCAATATTTCGACTGTGTGTGTGCCCCATGAATTTAGAAAGAGAACATGTTCGGAAATTCCGTTCGTCTGTAGGGAACTCCGACGGAGAAAAAAACATGCATGCTCAGAATCAAGTCGACGCATGCTCGGAAACATTGAACTTAATTTTTCTCGGCTTGTCATAGTGTTGTATGTCACCGCGTTCTTGACGGTCTGAATTTGGTCTGACAGTGTGTATGCAAGACAGCCTGAACCGAATTCTGTCGGAAAAATCCGTCTGAGTTTATACCGACGGAAAATCCGATCGTGTGTACAAGGCATTAGTCACATTTTACAGGGTTTACTTCCTCTTTAAACTCAAAAGGCTTGTCTGAGGCCATATCAATAAAAGAGCCTATGTTCCCTGTCTTCCCAGGGGTTCAACACTTTATCGAACATAATCTAAGTCACTGCTGGACTTCATTCCATGGCCCCTTGGGGCACTTCCTAACCCCTCATTGAAACGCTCCACCCACACTTTGTTCCATGGACCCCTTCATTGTCAGACTCAACCCACACTTAATCCCAGGAAGCCCTAAACAACAAGAGTCCACCCACAAATCATTCCAGGGACCTCTTTATTGTCAGACTCCACCCACACTTCATTCCATGGACCCCTTCATTGGCAGACTCAACCCACACTTAATCCCAGGAACCCTTAAACAACAAGAGGCCACCTACAAATCATTCCAGGGACCTCTTTATTGTGAGACTCTATCAACACTTAATTCCAGAGACCCCGTGTGGACTATATAGCCCAGTGATGGCGAACCTTGGCACCCCAGATGTTTTGGAACTACATTTCCCATGATGCTCATGCACTCTGCAGTGTAGTGGAGCATCATGGGAAATGTAGTTCCAAAACATCTGGGGTGCCAAGGTTCGCCATCACTGATATAGCCCCTCCACTGCTGGACTCCACCCATACTTCATTCCAGAGACCTCTTTACCACTGGACTCCAGAGCACTTTATTCTAGGGACCCTGTAACCCCCTTCACTGCCAGACTCCACTCACACTTTATTCCGACGACCCTTGGTGAATTCTCCAACTCCTTCACTGCCAGACTCCATTCCTGGCACCATTGGCAAACATATTAACACCCATATTAACGTCCCTCTCTATGGTACTACCAGTTGATCCAATTTTATTTATCCATCTACTGCATACACAGTGATCTTATATACAGTGCCTCATATTAAAGTTCTCCTGAAGAAGTCATTGGAATGGCGAAACATGTAGAGATCTTATCAGTTTGCACCTTCTGTTTATATATCATGATCAGTTTTTGAATGTATTCTATGTATTCATATAAAATTTCTTTTTAATCTACTAAATTTATATATTTTTCTAAATCTTGCACCTTAAAAGTCCCACAAAAATCTTTTTTTGCTAAAACATATTAACACCTTCACTGCCAGATTCCAGTAAGTGATTCCTCTTTTACTGCTGGACTCCACCCAAACTTCATTTAAGGTACCCCTTCACTTAGAAAGTTACAGGGCTAGATTCAGATAGGTTAGCGGATCTTTAGATCTGATTTACGTTACGCTGCCGCTATTATTTGAAGCAAGTGCTTTATTCAGAAAGCACTTGCCTCTAAAGTTGCGGCGGCGTATCATAAATCCCCCAGCGGAATTCAAATTCCGCGGCTAGGGGGCGTGTACAATTCAAATCAGGCGCGTCCCTGCGCCGATCAAACAGCGCATGCGCCGTCTGCAAATTTTCCCAGCGTGCATTGCTCCAAATGACGTCGCAAGGACGTCATTGGTTTCGACGTTAACGTAAATTACGTCCGGCCGTATTCGCGAACGACTTACGCAAACGACGTAAAAAATTCAAAACTCGGCGCGGGAACGACGGCCATACTTAACATAGGATACGCCGCACTTACCCCTGCTATAGGGGTAACTTTCCACCGGAAAAAGCAGAACGCAAACGACGTAAAAAAAAGCGCCGGGCGGTCGTTCGTTTCTGAATCGGCGTAAATGCTCATTTGCATATTCGACGCGTAAAAAATATGGAAGCGCCACCTAGCGGCCGGCCTGGAATTGCAGCCTAAGATCCGACGGTGTAAGTCACTTACACCTGTCGGATCTTAGGCATATCTATGCGTAACCTGATTCTATGAATCAGGCGCATAGATACGACGGCCGGACTCAGAGATACGACGGCGTATAAGGAGATACGCCGTCGTATCTTATTTCTGAATCCGGCCCACAGACTCCACTAACACTTGATCACAGGAACCCAGAGAAATTCCTTAACCCCTTTATAACCCACATTCCAGTCCAGGGGACCTGAGGCAACCCTGTAACTCCTTCATTGCAATATAATTTTCGCATTAAATGATTATTTAACATTAATTGCACCAGAGACTTTCAAATCCCCATATCCCCCCCCCCCCCCCCCAGACTCTGACTTGAGCCAGCATCTAATTTTAACCTATATTCTAATATTAATAAAAGCGCTAAAATTAGATGAGCGCCAATGAGAATGGAAAAAAAAAAACATATGATTGATCAGTGGGAAGAACCCTGCACTGGTGAGTGGTGATGTCATAGTTGGAGAGTATTGATGTCATCTGTTACATGACTCAGGAAAAGCAGATCAACATGACTCAAATCTGCGTGCGAAACATGGCGGTTCATCAGGACCACTGCAAGGTAAAAATATTCAGCAAAGCAAAGTGCCGTAACCAATAGCAACCAATCTGACTTCATCCTGATTTCCACTTAAACGCCTTTATATGTGATGCGATGTGCATGCGCCCCTCTGATAGTGAGGAATCACAAAAAAGAAAACATGATTCATTTGCAGAATTTATTCAGCTCTTTTCTACAGAAGAGAATGAGGATTCCATCCTGGTGAGTTTGAGGCCAGACATTGGTCTGTACAATCTATGTGCAATCTGCATACAATTTGCAATACAATCAATGTACAAACTACGTACAATCTGTGTACAGTGTCAGCACTGGCTGTATCAGAATCAGTATATGAAGGATGAGAGCGCTCCAAGTTACACTAAAACCAGTGGAAGTTTTTCTTCACAACAGGTCAGAGGATTTATCTAACATATTTCAGAGGTTCAACTCCCCCTTTATCAGGGCTTGAGTGCTTCAGTGTTTGGGGTATACTGGACAGTCAGGCTGTTGAACAGCAATTATTATTTTCACTAGAATCTTTGTTTCACACAATTGTTGTCAGAATACCCTAATCATTGAAGCACTCAAGCCCTGATGAAGGGAACTTAAGCCCCTGAAACGTGTTGATATATATGCTCTGACCTGTTAGCAAGACAAATTTTTAATGGACTTAGACTAATCTGTGGTGCCTCCATCCTTCTTATACCAAGTACTCAAGGAACCCCAAGGGATACCCCAGGTGATAGACAGCTGCCTTTAGGAACTGAACTTTGAACTATTGATAACCTAATAGTGGGTTCAACGCTCCACCAACATGCCCCTTGGGACCTACAGAGAGATCTTCATATACATCCTACTCTCCAATGTTTCCCAATGTTCCTGAGGCTAGTCCTAAGCTTTGATGCCTGGGGAGATCCTAAATACCCTCTTGTCCATCTACCTATCATGCACGCAGTGCATGCAGAGCTCTTCATTTATGCAGTGCAGGTGGGTAAAGCTATCTGTGTATATGATGAAGGTGAAGCTCTTCTATACAGTGCTTGTGAAGCTCTCTGTGTATAGTGCTGGTGGATCTCTCTTAAATAAGGCAGTTGGGTGGAGTTCTCTGTCTATACAGTGCAGGTGGACCCTGTTTGTATACAGTGCAGGTGGATGGTATATATCTGTTACAAACAGGAATATTAATGAGCTAAAACTAGGTGGAGCACTAACAGCCTATGAGGATCTTCTACGTTCTTCTATTTGGAGTCAATCTGGAATCCTCCCCACCAGGGCAGTGATCAATGCTGTCAGTGCAGGTGCTCGCTCCTCAGATGTCTGGAGGACTTCCTGGTGGTTGGCACAAGTGGAGCTGTCATATGATGTCACTACCATATTGGTGATGAGAGAGAAACCAAAAATTCGAAGACCGCAATGACGTCCCACCAGCACCTCAGGAACCGTGCTCATCCCTGGAACCAAAGCAGGAGAGGATCATATAGGGCAGAGTACATATGATTGGAGAACAGAGAGGATGAAAATAAGAAGAGGGTGGAGCAGAGAGAGGCAGAAGAATAGAGCAGGGGGGAGTACATAAAAGAGAAATAAGAGAGCAGGGGGATCACAGAGGGGAAAGCAGCAGGGGGAGCATGGAGATAGGAAGAAGAGATTTGGGGGATGGGGGTACAGAGAAGAAGAAGAAAAGAACACTGGGTGCACAGAAAGGAAGGAGAACAGAGAAAGGGAGAACTCAGAGAAGAGGAAGAAGAGAACAAGAGGGTGCACAGAGAGGAGAAAGAAGAGCGCAAGTGGGAGAACACAGAAGAAGAATAGAGCAGGGCGAAGTACATAGAGGAAAAGCCAGAGAGCAGGGTGGAGCACAAAGAGGAATGAAAAAAGAGGGTGGAGTGCATATAGGTGTAGAACAGAGAGGAGTAAGAAGAGAAGAGGGCAAAGCACATATTGGTGGCATACAGAGAGGAGGAAAAAGAGAACACAGTTGGGTAAATATAAATGGAGTACAGAGAGAAGGAAGAAGAGAACAGGGTGGAGTACAGAGAGGAGGAAGCAGAACAGGGGGAGGACAGACAAAAGGAAGAAGAGAAAACGGGGCGGAGTACATATAAGTGGAGTGCAGAGAGAAGGAAGTATAGAAAGGAGGAAGCAAAGAACACTGGAGTAAAAAAAAATGGAGCAAGCAGGAAACAGGGCGGAGTACAGAGTGAAGGAAGAAGAGAATGTGGGGGAGTAAAGAGAGGGAAGCAGAAAAAAGGGTTGAGTAGAGAGAGAAGAAAGAAGAGAACAGGAAGGAGGAAAAAGAGAACAGGGTGGAGTAGAGAGGAGGAATAATAGAACAGGGTGGAGTACAGAGAGGAGGAAGAAGAAAACAGGGTTGAGTACAGACAGGTGAAAGAAGAGAACAGGGTGGAGTAGAAAGGAGGACAAAGAAAACAGGGTGGAGTACAGAGAGGAGGAAAAAAAGAACAGGGTGGAGTACAGAGAGGAGGACATAGAGAACCGGGTGGAGTACAGAGAGGAGGAAGAAGAAAACAGAGAGGAGGAAGAAGAAAACAGGGTGGAGTACAGAGAGGAGGAAGACAAGAACAGGGTTGAGTACAGACAGGTGAAAGAAGAGAACAGGGTGGAGTACAGAGAGGAGGAGAAAGAAAACAGGGTGGAGTACAGAGAGGAGGAAGAAAAGAACAGGGTAGAGTACAGAGAGGAGGACAAAGAGAACAGGGTGGAGTACAGAGAGGAGGAAGAAGAAAACAGGGTGGAGTACAGAGAAGAGGAAGGCCTCGTACAGACGACTGGATCTATCCGCTGGGATTGATCCGCGGATCAGTTCCAGCGGACAAATCCGGTCGTCTGTACGGCCTAGCGGATATTTATCCGCTGAGATTCGTCAGGCCGATCGATTTCAAGCGGATAGAAATTTCTTAGCATGCTAAGAAATCTATCCGCTTGAATCGTTTCCAGCGGATTGATCCGGTCGTCTGTACAGACTCACCGGATCAATCCGTCCACTCCCCTCCCTCGCATGCGTCGTAATGATTCGACGCATGCGTGGAAGTACTTACCTTGATCCGATGGTGTGTACAAGCCATCGGATCAAAATCCGGAGGAGGAATCTCCGCTGGAAACGGTCCAGTTTCCAGCGGAGATTCCTCCTCCGGATTTTGATCCGATGGCTTGTACACACCATCGGATCAAAATCCGCGCGGAATACATCCACGGTGATGTGTCGCGCCATCGCCGCGACGTGCGCGACGCTGGAAGGTAAGTACTTCCACGCATGCGTCGATCCCCTCGTCTGTACGAGGCCGAAGAAGAGAACAGGGTGGAGTAGAGAGGAGGAAGAAGAGAACAGGGTAGAGTAGAGAGGAGGAAGAAGGTGAACATGGTGGAGTACAGAGAGGAGGAAGAAGAAAACAGAGTGGAGTACAGAGAGGAGGAAGAAGAAAACAGAGAGGAGGAAGAAGAAAACAGAGAGGAGGAAGAAGAAAACAGAGAGGAGGAAGAAGAAAACAGAGAGGAGGAAGAAGAAAACAGGGTGGAGCACAGAGAGGAGGAAGAAGAGAACAGGGTTGAGTACAGAGAGGAGGAAGAAGAGAACAGGGTTGAGTACAGAGAGGAGGAAGAAGAGAACAGGGTGGAGTACAGAAAGGAGGAAGAAAAGAACAGGGTAGAGTAGAGAGGAGGACAAAGAGAACAGGGTGGAGTACAGAGAGGAGGAAGAAGAGAACAGGGTGGAGTAGAGAGGAGGAAGAAGAAAACAGGGTGGAGTACAGAGAAGAGGAAGAAGAGAACCGGGTGGAGTAGAGAGGAGGAAGAAGAGAACAGGCTGAAGTATATAGGAGGAAGAAAAGAACAGGGTGGAGTAGAGAAGAGGAAGAATAGCACAGGGTGGAGTAGACAGGAGGAAGAAAAGAACAGGGTGGAGTACATAATGATGGAGTTCACAGAAAAAGCAGAAGGTTACAGAGTAGAGACCTCTTACCAACAGCATCAGCTCCTAGCAGTTGCAGCATTCGGCCCTCAGCGATGGTCTCATAGGAGGGGCCCCCTACCATGCAGTACACACCTTCCCGGATGTAGCTTTGTATGCCCAGCTCCCGCGCACAGTCCTTGGCCAGGCTCCGCAGATGGCAGTCATAACCATCAGACATACAAGGGAAGCGTACGCCGAACCTGTCATGGGACATCAATGACACCATGAGGAGCCCCACCCCCTCCTGGTACAGGTGGAACCACACCAGGGACTGCACTATTCTATAGTGGTCTGTGAGAGGAGGGGGTGTGCGATTGGCTGGGAATGAGGGATTCAGAGGACCACGATAACACTTCATGACATACCGTGCCCGGCCTCCCCTTACCTGTTATCGTTGGGTCCTTGCAATGGGTTCTGTCCAGCCAATCCTGGCAGGTTGATGTGATCTTTGATGAACATGATGTCCCCCACAGAATAGCTGTCATTCAGCCCTCCCGCTGCGTTAGTCACAATCAGCGTGTGCACTCCCAGCAGAAAGAATACACGCACAGGGAACGCCACCTGCACAGGCAGAAAACTCGATGAGCCCCAGAAAGTAGCTGGTAAGGTACATGCTGCCCTTAGCCTTCTCCAGTGTTGCTCATGATGAGCCAATGGGGGGGTATACTAGTCTGGGGAAAGAAATCATAGCCCCCCCACGCTCACCTTTTCTGGAAATGGCCCAGTAACCATAAAGGAGGCTCCTTATTTCTGGCATTGATTCGAATGTTTATTGCACTTAGGGGGCAATAATTGGCAGCTTTTACCACCAGAGGGGTGGTTGGGGTGGGGGATTCCTCTACTGGCCTATTACTATTTACTATTCCATAAAGGAAAGACCAGAGGGCTCAGGAGGCTCCCAGCTTTGGTGCCCGTTTGTCCCTAAAATGCCAAAGGACAGTGTGAGGTCTAGTCCCCGATCTGATGTCAGCCATGCTGGGATAGGTGGGATGTTGGTAAAGGAACTGCTACAGATACTTATTCAGTGCTATCAGTGTCAACTCCTTCCCCCTCAGGTATCAGATGGGGGCTCAGACCTCACACAATCCTGGACTTACCTGTGGATATTAATGAGCTAAAGGCTGAAAGTCACTGACA
The DNA here is from genome assembly GCF_905171775.1 of Rana temporaria. Lineage (NCBI taxonomy): Eukaryota > Metazoa > Chordata > Amphibia > Anura > Ranidae > Rana > Rana temporaria. The sequence goes on from NC_053499.1 coordinate 142,922,119, forward strand.
CCAACTCCCCCCCCCCCCCCCCCCCAGGTATCAGATGGGAGCTCAGACCAGTGGCGGTGTGTCTATAGTGGGCGCAGGAGCGCCGTCCCCTCTCTCCTCCTGCACCCATCAATAAACAATACATGAAGCTATGTATTTTTGACGCTGCCGCCCACTATTCAGATGTCCGCTCCCCTGTTGAGCGCTGACAATCTGAATAACAGTGGTGGGCGTGTTTTGGAAGTGCCTGATTAGAGCGAGAGGCTCTAATAGGCTAGCCTGCGGGGTCTAATTGGCTTCCAAATGGTTAACCAGAGGGCGCACAGGCTGTGCGTTCCCTGGTTAAACAGTGCTGTGTTAGGGAATCGCTTCTCTAACAATGCCCTGCCTCTCAGCCAATCAGGTGCACCGGGTCTGGTTACCGGTCACCTGATTGGCTGAAGCGACATCGAGGGAGCGTAGAGAGAATGGCACTGACCCGAGGAAGGTAAGTGCTGGGCTGGGGGGAAACTGACGGAAATTGGGGGCACAAACTGGCTGCATTTGGGGGGGTGAACTCGCTGCATTTGAGGGGACAAACTGGCTGCATTTGGGGGGGCAAACTGGCTGCATTTGGGGGGGAAAACTGGCTGCATTTGAGGGGACAAACTGGCTGCATTTGATGGGCACATTAGCTGCGTTTAATGGGCACAGTGGCGGCAATTTTTTTCAGTTTGTTTGCGCCCCCCAAAAATTTTTGAGCACCAGCCGCCACTGGCTCAGACCTCACACAGCCCTCGCCTCTCCTATGAATGCTAATAAGATAAATGGTGTATGTCATTGACACCACCTGCCCCCTCCCCCGGGTATCAGATGGAGGGTTTCAAGCTCACAGCCCTCGTATCTCCTGTGGTTGTTATAAGACAAATGCTGAAAGTCACTGACACAACCTCCCCTCTCAGGTATCAAATGGGGGGCTCGGAATTCACACAGCCTTCGCCTCTCCTGTGGATGTTAATAAGATAAAGGCTATAAGTCACTGACACCACCTCTCCCTTACTATCAGGGCCGATCCGCCCTATAGGCTCACTATGCAAGCCTCTTAGGGCCCCGTAAAGCTGCGGAGGGCCCCCCAAATTACTAGAGGCCCCGCCTGGTGCTGGTGAGAAGTCATTTTTCGGCCCCTCACCTTGCTGGCTGCATGGGAGAAGAGGTAAGAAGTCAGCACCCCCCGCTTCTCAACTTTATTGTGAGATGTCAACTTTAATGTGACATCATGTCATTTTGCTTAGGGCCCCTGGGAGGTCAGGATCGGCACTGATTACTATAAGTGAATGGAAAGAGTTTAACTCTTTCCTGATGATCCTCTTTACACATTATTGTTATTGTGAACGTTCAGTGGCTGATTTGGTCACACTGGTTACATGTGAAAAAAACAGAGGAGCTTATGGGGGCACCTGGCATCAGCTACTAACCATTGATACTTACTGCAGAGATGGAGTGGCCCTCATACATGTGGAACCGACCCTGCATGCAGACACACGGTTTCCCATTCAGCATTCCGAGCACCAACCTGCCAGCGTGGCCCTGCACTGGACGACACAAAGGGGTGAACATCCCACTACTCCCCCATAATGAAAGATACCAAGAGGTAGGTACACCTATTCTAGCCCACACCCCTTGGAGAGTGCTGCTTTAAGTCCAACAGGCCTATACTCACTTACCGGTGCTGCAGGGGAAATGCGGGATATGCTTATACGATATGATGACTCTATCATGTAGGGTGTCGGCCAGAGATCCCAGACCAGAACCGCAGATGATCGCTACTCGGGGTCGGACGTTGGTGTGAGCCAGAATCCATTCTGCAGCCTCCATGTAGAGGTCCTTGGGGAGACTTCAAGAGAAGGGAAGAATCATCGACAGAGATCACAATATGATCATCAACTGACACAGATCGCAGTGCTACAAGAGGACCATTAACTGACACAGAGGACCTACAAGAGGATCATCAACTGACACAGGTCACATTGCTATCATACGACTGACAGACACAGATCAAAGTGCTATAATATGACCATCAACTGAGACAGATCGCAGTGCTACAATATGATCACTGACTGACACAGATCAAAGTTACCAAACCCCGTTGTTTGCGTCGTCCGTGAATAGGGATTTACCTTGTTTACGTCCATGTCAAAATCAATAGGCCCGTGCGGCGGACGTAGCCGCAATGCACACTGGGAAATGTAGGCGCACGGCGCATGCGCAGTTAAAAAAAAACGTCAGGTCAAGCCCCATTAACATAAAACACGCCCCCTTAGCTAAAATTGAATTAGGCGCCATTACGCCCGCCCGCTTTAGGCTACGCCGCCGTAACTTAGCAGGCAAGTACATTGTGAATCATGTACTTGCCTCGCTAACTTACGGCGGCGTAGCTTAAATGCCTTAAGCTACGCCGCCTTAAAGTTGCGGCCATCTATGTGAATCTGGCTATTTATCTCTAATCTGTATCAGTGGAAGAACACTTCCTGTTTCTGATAACAACCAATCCCATCCATCCACCTGTTGCTCTCAGGTCCATCATGTGAGCTGTCCATGGTGCTGATTCATGTAAAAGGGAAAATAATGACATCACAGACGGTGCTGGGTGGGGTTCACCCTTCCTGTAATATGGAAGGACAATTCGGATTGATCAGTGATGGGATAAATCATCTCCTCCAACTGCATCTCTGCGCTCTCTCTATTGCCCTCACTTCATCTGCTCTTTTATCTGATCCCCCTTCTACCTTCCGGCTCTCCTGTCCCAGATCCCAACCTCTGATCGCTATACTCCCGTCCCCCCCGTCCCCGTCCCCCTTTCCCACCTCCAATGCATTTCCAGGATTAGCAGACAGATTATTTGCTGTGCTGCCCCCCCCCCCCCCCCCATCTGCCCAAACATTGTGCACCTTCCAGTCTGGTGACATGGTGTCAATGTAATAGCCCATCCACAGGTGAGCCTCCCTGTATGATTTCTGCCTTACCTGCCCTCCATAGGACGGGCCATATCACTGGTGTCTGTAGGAGACTCGCAAGATGAAGATCTCTCCCTCCTTAATCCCTTAACAACCAAGGAGACTGCACGTCTCTGTGGAGATGACGAGGATTAAAGACACGGTTCATCATTGAGAGGTGTGGCAGGAGGTCTCAAGGGGCATCAGCCGGGGGGGGGGGGGGGCACGAGGACTCCACAATATGCTGCTTTTTTTAACACCTACAATGGAGGTGTGACACCTGTACCTCGCCCGTATACTGTATATCAGGTGACACAAACATAACCTACATCTCACAGGGGACTCCCGGACCTCACAGGAGTCACCCAGAGCTATCCTACATCTAGGAGGAGATACCCGCACCTTGCAAGAGTCAAAGAGACCTCACCTACATCTCATATGAAAAACACCCGGACCTCATCCACAGCTCGCAGGAGATGCCTGGACCACACCTGCATCTGAAAGGAGACACCCAGAATGCCCTTACATCTCACAGGAGAACCCTGGACCACGCCACCTACATCTCACAGGAGACCCCCAGATCTCATCTAAATCTTACATGAGATGCTTGGACCACACCTACATCTCACAGGAGACCCCCAGACCTCATCTAAATCTCACATGAGACCCTTGGACCACACCTACATCTCACAGGATACACCCAGCCCCAATCTACATCTCATAGGAGACCCCCAGCCCCAATCTACATCTCACAGGAGATACCCAGACCACACCTACATCTCATAGGAGAAACCTCAACATATCACAAGAATTCCCTGGATCACACCTAAATCTTACAGGAGACCCCTAGATCTCATCTACATCTCACATGAGACACCAAGGCCTCACCAACATCTCACAGGAGACCCCTGGACCACGCCTACATCTCACAGGAGACCCCTGGACTATACCTGCATCTCACAGGAGACACCCAGACCTCACCTACATCTTGAAGAAGAGATCAAGACCTCACCTACATTTCACAGGAGACACCCGGACCTCATCCACATCTAACAGGAGATCCCTGGACCACACCTGCATTTCAAAGGAGACACCCAGAATTCACCTACATCTCACAGGAGAACCCCGGACCACACCACCTACATCTCACAGGAGACACCCAGACCTCACCTACATATCACAGGAAACATCTGGACCTCATCCACTGCTCACATGAGATCCTTGGACCACACCTGCATCTGAAAGGAGACACCCAGAATTCCCTTACATCTCACAGGAGAACCCCGGACCACACCACCTACATCTCACAGGAGACCCCCCAGACCTCATCTAAATCTCACAGGAGACCCTTGGACCACACCTACATCTCGCAGGAGATACCCAGACCTCATCTAAATCTCACAAGAATTCCCTGGACCTCATCCACAGCTCACAGGAGATCCCCGGACCTCACCTACATCACAGGAGACCCTGGACCACAACTACATCTCACAGGAGACCCTGGACCACAACTACATCTCACGGGAGAGCCCCAGACCTCATCTACATCTCACAGGAGACACCAAGGCCTCACCAACATCTCACAGGAGACCCTGGACCACACCTACATCTCATAGGAGACACCCAGAGATCACCCACATCTCACAGGAGACACCCAGACCACACCAACATCTCATAGGAGAATGCCAGACTACATCACCTACAGACACCCAGACCACACCAACATCTCACAGGAGACATCCAGACCTCACCTGAGGACCCCTGGCCCTCATCCGCATCTCACAGGAGATCCCTGGACCACACCTGCATCTCAAAGGAGACACACAGAATTCACCTACATCTCACAGGAGAACCCCAGACCACACCACCTACATCTCACAGAAGATCCTTGGACCACACCTACATTTCACAGGAGACCCCTGATCCCAACCTACATCTCAAAGGAGACACCCAGACCTCACCTACATCTTACAGGAGACACCCAGACCTCACCTACATCTCACAGGAGACCCCCCAGGCCTCACCTACATCTCACAGGAGACCCCCAGGCCTCACCTACATCTCACAGGAGACCCCCAGGCCTCACCTACAACTCACAGGAGACACACAGAATTCACCTACATCTCACAGGAGACACCTGGACCTCATCCACAGCTCACATGAGATCCTTGAACCACACCTGCATCTGAAAGGAGACACCCAGAATTCCCTTACATCTCACAGGAGAACCCCGGACCACACCACCTACATCTCACAGGAGACCCCCAGACCTCATCTAAATCTCACAGGAGGCCCTTGGACCACACCTACATCTCGCAGGAGATACCCAGACCTCATCTAAATCTCATAGGAGAAACCCAGACCTCATCAACATCTCACAAGAGACCCCCAGGCCTCACCTACAACTCACAGGAGACCCCCAGGCCTCACCTGCATCTCACAGGAAACCCTGGACCACACCTACATCTCACAAGAGACCCCCAGGCCTCACCTACATCTCACAGGAGACCCCCAGGCCTCACCTGCATCTCACAGGAGACCCCCCAGGCCTCACCTACATCTCACAGGAGACCCCCAGGCCTCACCTACAACTCACAGGAGACCCCCAGGCCTCACCTGCATCTCACAGGAAACCCTGGACCACACCTACATCTCACAGGAGACCCCCCAGGCCTCACCTACATCTCACAGGAGACCCCCAGGCCTCACCTACATCTCACAGGAGATACTCAGACATGACCAACTTCTCACAGATGACACCCGGACCTCGCCTACATCTCACTGGAGAGACCCAGACCTCACCTATATCCCACAGGATGCACCTACTGTAGATCTCACTGTCCCTTCGACTGACTTTGATAAGGAATTGAATCAGTACAAAGAAGCCTCATCTGTATCGCCTGTACTATGTAGTTCCATTAGACACCGACTGCCTACAGTCCATCCGCCGCTGGGCAGTGACTGACAATTGCACAGCTCTGGCCAATTTACTGTAAGAGCATAAAGCTTGCAACTGGGGGCCCTGGACTTCTCTTGTGCCCTAGGCTCCTGCCTATATTGCCTTGTGGACGGTCCAGTTCACAGTAAAAGGATGACAGCTGTAGCTGGAGCCCTTGGACATCTTTTGGGCTCTAGGCTCCTTCCCATATTGCCTTGTGGAGGGTCCATGTTACTGAAGGGGGATGATGTTTGTAGCTTGGCTGAAGGCTCTCCTTGGAAATGCGGCACAGGGAATGGCGCTCAATCAAAGGGGAAACATGACCCGGTATCGAGGCCCCTGCCTGCCAGGGCCACAATACTACTCAAAGGTCACCACAAGGGTCATGGTTGGTCACAGTGCTGAGAAATACGATAAATGTTGGCTGTCATGGCAGTGTTTGGACAAAAATCTCAAACTTGGCAGAATGTGCAACCCTTACCCAGGTCACTTCTGCACTGACCCCCTGTGACTCAGTGCAACCTCCCTCTCATGCTTCACTGTTTGTGGAAGGAGCTCTGACCAATGAGCATTCATAAAGTACATCATGCTGATGGCTTCCCACCCCAGCCTGACAGAGGGGAGGGGCGGGGATGTACAGACTTCTCCAATCAGGGACAGGGGGCGGAGGATGACACCGAGCTGGAGGACAACGGCGATGTTTCCACAGCCAGGTAGGCCGCACTACGAAGGTCACGTGATCCTATCGCTGCTCGAATCGCCTCGGAGACGGGATGGTCATGTGACGGTGCGAAAGCCACGTGACCAGCCAGACACTTCCGGGTTAGAGAGAAACTTTCCAGCCCGGTACAGAGAGGTAGTGAGGGGCGGACATGGAGGGGGCGGTTCGTAGAGAGAGCGGGGACCACAGATAAAGAGCGGACAGGGCGGGCGGAGGTGTTATTACATGGTGAGGAATAGTACATGGAGAAGGGGGTGGGGGAGCAGTACACTGGGGAGGAATTACATTGGGGGAGGGGTTAGTGCATTAAAGAACAGGGGCAGTTTATGGATTAGAGGACAGTATAATGGGGCACTTCATGAATAGGAAGTGTGGAGAGTTCATTGGTGGCTGGGGAGGGGGGCAGTAAGGTGGGACAATGCATAGAAGAGGGGGAGACAGTGCATTGATTGGGGGGGGGGGGCTCAGTACAGTGCAAGTTAGTGTATACAGGGCGGGTTACTACATGGATGGTGGGGGAGTACAGGGCGGGTTAGTACATGGATGGTGGGGGAGTACAAGGTGGGTTAGTACATGGATGGTGGGGGAGTACAGGGGGGGTTAGTACATGGATGGTGGGGGAGTACAAGGTGGGTTAGTACATGGATGGTGGGGGAGTACAGGGCGGGTTAGTACATGGATGTTGGGGGAGTACAAGGTGGGTTAGTACATGGATGGTGGGGGAGTACAGGGGGGGTTAGTACATGGATGGTGGGGGAGTACAAGGTGGGTTAGTACATGGATGGTGGGGGAGTACAGGGCGGGTTAGTACATGGATGTTGGGGGAGTACAAGGTGGGTTAGTACATGGATGGTGGGGGAGTACAGGGGGGGTTAGTACATGGATGGTGGGGGAGTACAAGGTGGGTTAGTACATGGATGGTGGGGGAGTACAGGGGGGGTTAGTACATGGATGATGGGGAAGTACAGGGCGGGTTAGTATATGGATGGTGGGGGAGTACAGGGTGGGGAAGTACAGGGTGGGTTAGTACATGGATGATGGTGGAGTACAGGGCGGGTTAGTACATGGATGATGGTGGAGTACAGGGCGGGTTAGTACATGGATGGTGGGGCAGTACAGGGTGGGTTAGTACATGGATGGTGGGCAGTACAGGTTGGGTTAGTACATGGATGGTGGGGGAGTACAGGGTGGGTTAGTACATGGATGGTGGGGAAATACAGGACGGGTTAGTACATGGATGGTGGGGGAGTACAGGGCGGGTAAGTACATGGATGGTGGGGAAGTACAGGGTGGGTTAGTACATGGATGGTGGGGGAGTACAGGGTGGGTTAGTACATGGATGGTGGGGAAATACAGGACGGGTTAGTACATGGATGGTGGGGGAGTACAGGGCGGGTAAGTACATGGATGGTGGGGGAGTACAGGACGGGTTACTACATGGATGGTGGGGGAGTACAGGGCGGGTTAGTACATGGATGGTGGGGAAGTACAGGGTGGGTTAGTACATGGATGGTGGGGGAGTACAGGGTGGGTTAGTACATGGATGGTGGGGAAATACAGGACGGGTTAGTACATGGATGGTGGGGGAGTACAGGGCGGGTAAGTACATGGATGGTGGGGGAGTACAGGACGGGTTACTACATGGATGGTGGGGGAGTACAGGGCGGGTTAGTACATGGATGGTGGGGGAGTACAGGGCGGGTTAGTATATGAATGATGGGGCAGTACAGGGTGGGTTAGTACATGGATGGTGGGGAGTACAGGGCGGGTTAGTATATGAATGATGGGGAGTACAGGGCGGGTTATTACATGGATGGTGGGGAAGTACAGGGTGGGTTAGTACATGGATGGTGGGGAAGTACAGGGTGGGTTAGTACATGGATGGTGGGGAAGTACAGGGCGGGTTAGTACATGGATGGTGGGGGAGTACAGGGCGGGTTAGTACATGGATGGTGGGGGAGTACAGGGCGGGTTAGTACATGGATGGTGGGGCAGTACAGGGCGGGTTAGTACATGGATGGTGGGGGAGTACAGGGCGGGTTAGTACATGGATGGTGGGGAGTACAAGGTGGGTTAGTACATGGATAGTGGGGGAGTACAGGGCGGGTTAGTACATGGATGGTGGGGGAGTACAGGGCGGGTTAGTACATGGATGGTGGGGGAGTACAGGGCGGGTTAGTATATGAATGATGGGGCAGTACAGGGCGGTTTAGTACATTGATGGCGGGGGAGTACAAGGTGGGTTAGTACATGGATGGTAGGGGAGTACAGGGCGGGTTAGTACATGGATGGTGGGGGAGTACAGGGCGGGTTAGTATATGAATGATAGGACAGTACAGGGCGGGTTAATACATGGATGGTGGGGGGAGTACAGGGCGGGTTAGTATATGAAGGGTGGGTTAGTACATGGATGGCGGGGGAGTACAAGGTGGGTTAGTACATGGATGGCGGGGGAGTACAGGATGGCTTAGTACATGGATGGCGGGGGAGTACAGGGCGGGTTAGTACATGGATGGTGGGGGAGTACAGGGCGGTTTAGTACATGGAGGGTGGGGCAGTATGTGGGGGGGACAGGTACAGGGTGCATTAAAGTGACCCTGTAAATGGGCGGGGTTCTTCTATAGCACTGACTCCCCTTCCCCTTCTCATCCTGCACAGATCTGCACCATGTCTAGTGATGATCTTCCCCCGGAAATCGAGTCTCTGTTCGGAAAGCGCTACGCATATAACAAAGACCCAACATGGCATCTGCCAGGCCCCTCAGAGTTCCTGACTTCTGAACATGAGGAGTTCCCTCACCTTCTGTCCCTGAAGGAATCTCTGAACAAAGTGAAGAACTTGCTGAGTGACATGAAGCTGGACGAATGGCACCGTCACACCTCCTACACCAACAAGGCCGGGCGGGTGGTCCCCGAGGTGCGCAAACAAGCCAATGCTGAGCTCTGCACTCAGGCCTGGTGTAAGTTTCATGAGATCGTGTGCACCTACCCGCTGATCCCCAACAGTGCCCTCTGGAACAGTGAGCTGAACAGTGTACACCTGTGCGAGGCGCCGGGGGCTTTCATCGCCAGCCTGAACCACTATGTGAAGACCCAGGAGCTGCACTGTGACTGGACCTGGGTGGCCAACACACTGAACCCATATCACGAGGCCAACAACGGTATGGTAATGATTGCAGATGACCGACTCATCGCCAACACGTTGCCGTGGTGGTATTTTGGGCCGGACAATACTGGTGACATCATGACGCTGAAGTACCTGAATGGCCTACAGCAGTTTGTCAGAAACATGTCCACTGTGCACATCATCACAGCTGATGGAAGCTTTGACTGCCAGGGGAACCCTGGAGAGCAGGAGAGCCTAGTCTACCCATTACACTACTGTGAGGTGGTGACCTGTCTAACTACTCTGGGCCCCGGGGGGTCCTTCGTCTTGAAGATGTTTACTCTCCTCCAGCATTCATCTATTAATCTCATGTATCTCCTGAATTGCTGCTTCCAGGAGGTACACGTCATCAAACCAGGAACCAGCAAGGCCGGGAATTCCGAGGTCTACGTGGTCTGCCTCAGCTACATTGGCAAAGCAGCGTTTCAGGAGCACCTGACTAAAATGACAGCCCACTTTGAGGAAGAGATAGGCAGCAAATCTCTGTTTACACATAAGAGCCTTCCGGCATCCTTCCTGGAGTCTCATTCCAAATGCTGCACTTTCTTCTACCAGCATCAGACACAAACCATCCAGGAGAACCTCCATCTCTTCTCCCACATGGGGGATGAGGAGCAGGCCCATCTGGACTATCTACGAGAGGCTGCAGTCTTCTACTACCTGCAGAACTTTCAGATAAATTACATTCCTCGGAGGCAATGGCTGGTGAGGAAGCCGCAGGTGGGCTGCAGCCTAAATGCTCGCTGGCTGGGGATCAGAAATCGCCGCACAGACACTTACAATGAGAGGAAGCAGCTGGAAACGTTGACATGGGATGAGAAGGTTGCTCGCGGCTACTTTAGTTCCTGGTTGGAAGACCACATACAAGGTGAAACCAGCAATGGCTGCCTTCTAGAAGGTTCTAGATCTGAGCTCCGGTACGAGGAATGGTACTTACTCCAGGGCCAGCGGCTCACAAGGATCCAGAGCTCCCCGTTTTGTGATGGCGAACTTCTAAAAACCTTCAATGAAACAATTGAGAGTTGTAACAGAGATGATGCTGGATCTCTGCTGGGGTGCCCTTCCTGCTCTTTGCAGGTCACTGAAATGCTGGTCACCAAGCTTTTACACAGAGTGGACAATGGCCACCATGTCTTGGTGATTGGAGCTTCTCCGCTGTTTGATTCTCTGAGGCACAGACATGAGGCGGTGGGTTTTGTGGAGTCTACTGCACCTCAGCAGCCTATTTCTGTTCTTCATGATGGAGATCCCCTATACCAGCAGCAGTTGTTTGACTCTGTCCTCAGCACTTTGCAGCAGTTGCAGAGCGGTGGGACCTTGGTGCTCCCCATCCTGTCCTCTCTGACCCGTTTCACAGCTGGTGTTGTGTATATATTGTATCATTGCTTCCAGTTCATTGACTTCTCTTGTACGACCAGCAAGCTTACCCCGGGCAGCAATGCTGCACTCTTGTGTTGGGGGTACCACCCTCTGCCGCCTTTGGCCTACCAGCACCTCCAGCAGCTACTTACTGACCTGGCCCAGACAACTGGTGGGACACAGCAGGTTCTGGAGTTCATTCCCATGGAGGAGCTTCTTACAGGCCCTTTTCTGGAGTTCCTCTGGGACCTGAATGCAGCAATTATCAGGCACCACCTCCATCTGATCGGCCTGCGAGAAAATGAAAAGGTGTTAAAGAATGCCCGTCAATCGCAGATGCCATTAGAGCTCCCAACACAAGAGTGAATTGCATGGTCCCGTGCAGATACCAGGATTGTGCCATCTAGGCTCCTGTACCTGCACTATACGTATGTCTGTACAGTGTAAATATTGTATATAAAGCCGCGCCAGATATTGCAGAGACTTCCAATCATTTCATTTCCAGACTGACCAGTCTTCGCCTTATTTATCAAAGGAGGATGATGTGTGGAAGGCAAATTAAACAGTCATTCTTGTTTGTTAACATGGACAGGTGTCCTATTTGATTGGCAGGAGTAATATGATGGTTAAAGGGTCACTCCACCTAGACCTGATATATATATTTTTTATTTTTATTTTTTAATGCTGGGTAGTGTCTCTATGAGACTCTGTTGGATCTCTTTCTTTGCTCAATATGAGGGTCTCCCACCATCCCTTTTCTGGGTGTTGGGGTCTGTACACCTGCTGTGCCCATTATGAGGTGTTCCCACCATCCCTGCACTGAGTTCCCAGGTCTGCACACTATGCCCAGTATGAAGGGTTACCACCATCTCTGCTGGATTATTGTTTTTAACCACTTAAGACCCGGACCATTATGTAGGTAAAGGACCTGGCCCCTGTTTGTGATTCGGCACTGCGTCGCTTTAACTGACAATTGCGCGGTCGTGCGACGTGGCTCCCAAACAAAATTGGCGTCTCTTTTTTTTCAAATACAGCTTTCTTTTGGTGGTATTTGATCACCTCTGTGGTTTTTATTTTTTGCGCTATAAACAAAAATAGAGCGACAATTTAGAAAAAAAACGTTTTTTTACTTTTTGCTATAATAAATATCCCCAAAAAATTGTTTTTCCTCAGTTTAGGCCGATATGTATTCTTCTACATATTTTTGGTAAAAAAAAATCGCAATAAGCGATTGATTGGTTTGCGCAAAAGTTATAGCATTTACAAAATAGGGGATAGTTTTATGGCTTTTTTTTTTATTTTTTTTATACTAGTTATGGCGTTGATCAGTGATTTTTCGGACACCTTTGACACATTTTTGGGACCATTCTCATTTTCACAGCGAAAAGTGCTATAAAAATGCACCGTTTACTGTGAAAATGACACTGGCAGTGAAGGGGTTAACCAGGAGGGGACACTGTAGGGGTAAAGTGTGCCTTAAGGGAGTGTTCTTACTGTGGGGGGGCGTGGCTGTGTGTGTGTGATGTCACTGATCGTCGTTCCCTAACACAGGGAACAGACGATCAGTGACAGCCACACTAGGAAGAACGGGGAAGATTTATTTACACTCACCTCTCCCCTTTCTTCCTCTCTGTGACCCGATCGCGGGGGAGCGGTCATGGAGAACGGGACCGGCATGCTCGCGACCCACAGCTGGGCTCTTAAAGGCGACGTACAGGTACGTGCCTGTGCCCTTTTGCCGACATATATCGGTGTGAAGGGGTCCTTAACTGGTTAAAGAGAATGGGACAGGGGAACACCCCATGGTTAATGGGTGAGGACAGAACCAGGAACTGTGGGGGGGGAATACTTGCCAATGGAGTCCCCAAAACCTACCATATGTCTGCAGGATCCTTGGTACACCATCATATATCTCTTCTGGGTGGAGTGACACTTTATATACGTTTCCAGTATGAAAATCAGCAGAGTGATATTTCGGTTTCTAATTCAGGTCATTGTACATTTTGTTATTTTACTCAGTTTTTTTGTATGTTCAGTCTTGTATATTTTAATTTTTTTTCTGTTGAAGGACCAGCAGTTATCAGAACAGTATTTGAGTTTGGGGCCGGAGTATCTGGGAGCTATAACGATTACAGATTGTGACTGATGGCCTCCATGTAACATGATCTGCCAGTATTTGTGCCTCATTGTGGAAAAAAATTAGAAATTCCAGAATATTACATTGTATTGTGAGTAAAAGGTGTGACGTGATTACGGCCTTTCTGCCCTTTATTATTATATTGATCTAAGGTGCCATTACAGAAAATACCCACCATCTACCTATGACTGGGTAGACGAAGAAAAAAACGCGGCTTCAGGTGTATGATGAGAACCTGAGGTGGAATGTCTCGTAGAGTGCCAGCCCCGGGCCCGCCTCCGTGGGAAACTTGTAAGAAAATAAATGGCTGCACATCCAGGAATTACAATTGCCTTTTATTGTTCAAAGTGATAACAACAAAGACACCAACACGAGGTCACGTAGACGCGTTTCACACAAACATTTTTAGGTAGATTCAGGTACGAAGGCTTAAACTTGCGGCGGCGTAGCTTAGCCTGTTAAGGCTACGCCGCCGTAAATTAGCTAGGCAAGTACATGATTCTCAATGTACTTGCCTGCTAATATACGGCGGCGTAGCCTAAAGCGGGCGGGCGTAAGGGCGCCGAATTCAAATGTGTTGGAGGGGGGCGTGTTTGATGGTAATGAGGCTTGACCTCACGTTGTTTTTGTAATGCGCAAGCGCCGGGCGCCTACATTCCCCAGTGTGCATTGCGGCTACTTACGCCGCACGGGCCTATTGATTTAGACGTGGACGTAAATCCCGATTCGCGGACAACTTACGCAAACGACGTAAAAAATTTGAATCTCGCGGCGGGAACGGCGGCCATACTTTAACATTGTTATTTCACCTAATAGATGGAATTACTTTAGGCCTGCTAATGCCTTACGGAAATGGCGTAAATCGACTGCGGCGGCCGGGCGTACGTTCATGAATCGGCGTATCAACTCATTTACATATTCTACGCCGACCGCAATGGAAGCGCCACCTAGCGGCCATCCGAAAAATTGCAACCTAACATAGGACGGCGCAAGCCGTCTTATCTTAAATATGTTTAAGCGTATCTCTGTTTGAGCATACGCTTAAACATAGGTCGGCGTAGATTCTGAGTTAGGTCGACTTATCTACTGATAAGTCGGCCTAACTCTACCTGAATCTACCTATTTGTGCTTAATCATTACCTAATGACTAAGCACAAGATGTTTGTGTGAAACGCGTCTATGTGACCTAGTGTTGGTGTTATCACTGGGTAGAGATCTCTCTATTATTATAGTGATTCAGGCTGCCATTACAGAAAATACCCACCATCTATCCATCACTGGGCAGAAATCTGTCTTTTAATATTATATTGCTTACATCATTATAGTGATCCAAGCCACCGTTACAGAAAATACTTGCCTTGTACCTATCACTGGACAGGGATCTGTCTTATAATATTATTATAGTGATCCAGATTTCCATTACAGAAAATACCCACCATCTACCCATCACATGATGGGGATCTGGCATTTGTTATTATAGTGATCCATGTGGCCATTACAGAATATAACACCTATCTACGTGTAACTGTACGGAGATCTGTCATTTATAGTGATTGTAACGGTCACCACCGTCTACGACCTTCCATCAACCCACGACAGCTTATCTGACACTCCAACCATCCATCAGACATCCCATTTCCCAGAATAACGAGACTTGCTCTGTTACTGGTTTCAAAATATATGAACCCTTTTAATGGTTAGCTCTCAAGTTTATATACAGTTTTCAAGGCATGTTTTAGTGATCACAGGAACAATCAAACTCTCCACCCACACATCACACCCTGGGGGGGCTTCAATACACCTTCAGATGGCTAATTGCTAAACATTCCAGACATTTCGGCGCTGGTCTATAATTAACATGACATAATCACTGCACCTGAGAAGTCACATTCCTTTATTAACAGAATTCAAACAAAACACCATCACACAATGATTTCTCCTCAATCCACATCTTTAGACAGACGGTCTGTCTCCGACAGGTTTTCACACCTGAGCATCAATAGGCTTTAAACAGTGTTCTCACACAATGAAAGGCCTTTCAAGAGCCAGCCTCGTTTAACAACTCACTAGCCAGGGCTAAGCATTGAATGAGTCATTATTGACCGGTAGGATCAGAATATTCTTTGCAGACATTTATGGAATATATTGTAGATTACTGTCCATGCTAAAACAATCCAACATATGTCCCTTATCTCCTGGCTCAAAGTATCGGTACTTGTACTCGGTCTTAAAAAAGTGGTATTGGTGCAACCCTAGTTACAGCCTTGTTCTAAAATGTGTTAAATCAATTTTCCTCCAAAATTCTACAAACAATACCCCATAATGACAACAAGAAAGAAGTTTGTTTGAAATCTGCAAATTTATTAAAAATAAAAAACAAAAAGAAAATCCCATGTACATAAGTATTCACCGCCTTTGCTCAATACTTTGTTGAAGCTCCTTTGGATTCCCTTAATTTGCATAGTTTTTCTCCCCTTTCCTGTTTGGCTACGGGGCAGGAAGTGAAGGGAAATCTCCGCAATTGGACAGGGATGGTAAAAAATTAACTGACGGGCTATAACCCTCCCTTACTCTATCCAAAATGGAAAAAAAAGTGTTGATTATAGTTCTACTTTAACCACTTGCTTACTGGGCACATATACCCCCCTCCTGCCCAGGTGAAATTTCAGATTCCGGCACTGCGTCGCTTTAACTGACAATTGCGTGGTCGTGCAACGTGGCTCCCAAACAAAATTGACGTCCTTTTTTCCCCACAAGTAGAGCTTTCTTTCGGTGGTATTTGATCGCCTGTGCGGTTTTTATTTTTTGCGCTATTAACAAAAAAGAGCGACAATTTTGAAAAAAAAATACAATATTTTTTACTTGTTGCTATAATAAATAGCCCAATTAAAAAAAAAAAAAATTCTCAGTTTAGGCCGATACGTATACATATTTTTGGTAAAAAAAAAAAAATCGAACTAAGCGACTGGTTTGCGCAAAAGTTATAGCGCCTACAAAATAGGGGACAGAATTGTTTTTTTTTTTATTTTATTTTTTTTACTAGTAATGGCGGACACGTCGGACACATTTTTGGCACCATTCACATTTTTACTGCGATCAGTGCTATAAATATGCACTAATTACTGTATAAATGTGACATTGAAGGGGTTAACACTAGGGGGTGAGGAAGGGGTTAAATATGTTTCCTATATAGTGTTCTAACTGTAGGTGGGGGGAGGGGGTGACTGGGGGGGAGGTGACCGATCTGTGTCCCTATGTACAAGAGACACAGATCGGTCTCCTCTCCAGAGACAAGACGCTGTCTCTGTGTGAGCCGGCAATGAGAAATGATCTCATATGTTTACATTTGAGATCATCTCTCATTGGCCGCACAGATCGCATAGCAAACGGCCACTCTGGCCGTTCGCCGCGATCTGTGATTGGTTGTGTCCAAGGGACACTGCCAACACAGAGTTTCCCCGCTGCGCGCTCGGGAGCGCGCGCCGGGAACGCCAAAAGGGGCGGACGTCAATTGACGTCCACTTGGATTTTCAGGTCCGCGCTGTAGCCGTCTCATTCGGCTATAGCGCGGGCCCCAGGTGGTTAAGCACAAATTTCTGATAATTTTATTGAGCGGACTAAGAAGATATAACCATGCCAATGGTGCAACAGAAACATAGCACAGTGAGGAAGGTTTGTGGTCCAGGATGATAGGACAGTCAAAATTGGAAGCCCTGTCTGTTGGGGGAATACAGAATATCAGCGAACTCTTTCGTCAGATGCCTATAGAGTCCAATAGCTAGACTGGAAAACATGTCCATTAAATTTAAAGCCAAAACTTTGATTGTTAGTTCTGGATGTATTCTGGAGAGGTTAGTCGTCCTGTCGGGTCTATATTCTGTTCTGAGAGCACCGGAGTCCATCACACCCCCACTGCAGACCCACATGGAACACTGCCGCTGGCTGTGAGAGCTTTCATGTTTGTCACTCTTCCTAATGGACGGCCTCATTGATCAGTTCTGACCAGGTCACCTTGTCAGTCATGTTCAATAGCGGAATCATAATTCCTCAAATTCTAAACACGCCACCAATTCTGTCTGATTTCAGGGGAGTTATGTAAAGGAAGCAAGAGTCCTCCAGCAGTGCAGAGTAGGGTTGTCCCGATACCACTTTTTTGAGACCGATTACAAGTACCGATACTTTTTTTCAAGTGCTCGCCGATACCGAATACCAATACTTTTTTTTTTAATGTCATGACAGTGGCAGTATTTATTTTTTTTACAATTTTTTTTTTTTGATCACCGACTCTGTTCATTCGGAAAAGGTAGGAGCCGGGTTTAGCGGCTCCTACCTCCGCTCCCCCCTCTGAAAGATTGAGGGGGGGAGAGCGGCACGGATGGACGGGGGAGAGCGGCACGGATGGACGGGGGGGGGAGCGGCACGGATGGGGGGGAGAGCGGCACGGGGGGGGGGGGAAAGAACTGCATGGACGGACGGGGGGAGGAGAGAGAACTGGACAGGGGGAGAGAGAACGGCACAGACGGAAGGGGAGGAGAGAGAACGGCACGGACGGGGGGGAGGAGAGAGAGCTGCACGAACGGGGGAAAAACAGCATGGGGGGGGGGAAGACAACAGCACGGGGGGGAAAGACAACACTGAGCACGGGGGAGAGAACTTGCAATTCCCCTGCCTGCCCAGGTATCGGGTGAAGCATCGGGAGCATTTCCCCGAGTACAAGTACTCCGGGAAATGCTCGGTATCGGTATCGGGACATCCCTAGTGCAGAGTATTTTGGAAAAGGAGAGTTGGAGGAAGGAGCAGAGTATTTCATTAGAAAAGAGATAGAGGAAGGAGCAGAGTCATCCAGCAGTGCAAAGTTTTTTTGAGAGGCGTTAGATGAAAAAGCAGAGGAGAGTATTTTAGGAGAGGAGAGTCAGATAAAGGAAGGAGCAGAGCCCTCCACAATGCAGAGTATTTTAGGAGAGGAGAGTTAGTGGAAGGAGCCGAGTCCTCCTGCAGTGCAGGGTATTTCAGGAGAGGAGAGTTAGAGGACGAAGCAGAGTGAGAAGAGCAGATTTAGAGAAAGGAGCAGAGTCCTCCAGCAGTGCAGAATATTTTAGGAGAGACGAGTTATTGGAAGGAGCAGAGTCCTCCAGCAGTGCAGAGTTGTTTAGGAGAGACGAGTTATTGGAAGGAGCAGAGTCCTCCTGCAGTGCAGAGTATTTCAGGAGAGGATAGTTAAATATAGGAAGGAGCAGAGTCCTCCTGCAGTGCAGAGTATTTCAGGAGAGGAGAAATGAATAGGGGAAGTAGCAGAGTCCTCCAGTAGTGCAGAGTATTTCAGGAGAGGAGAGATGAATAGGGGAAGTAGCAGAGTCCTCCAGTAGTGCAGAGTATTTCAGGAGAGGGGAGTTAATTAGAACGGGGACAGAGGGATGGTGGGGGGTGGTATAGGATCAGGGGCAGAGTGTTGGTGGTGGGGGGGGGGGGTGGGATCAGAGACAGAGGGATGGGATCAGGGACAGAGGGATTGTGGTGGGGGGATGGAATCAGAGACAGAGGGATTTTGGGGGGGGGGGTGGGATCAGAGACAGAGGGGTGGGATCAGAAACAGAGGAATTTTGGGGGGGTGGGATCAGAGACAGAGGGATTTGGGGGGGGGTGGGATCAGGGACAGAGGGATTGTGGTGGAGGGATGGGATCAGAGACATAGGGATGGTGGTGGAGGGATGGGATCAGAGACAGAGGGATGGTGGGGGGGGATGGGATCAGGGACAGAGGGATTGTGGTGGGGGATGGGATCAGAGACCGAGGGATTTTGGGGGGGTGGGATCAGTGACAGTAACATTCACTTGCTCTCAGTTTCAGTCAATTCCCCCTCCTTGCTCGACCTTACAGTGCCTCCAGTAATGGCTCTCCTGACATGGAGACACTGCACATCTCCTCACTAAGGGGAGAGCTCCTCCCCCTTTACTTTGGGCCCAATTTGGATATTTTCACTTAGGGGTGTACTCACTTTTGTTGCCAGCAGTTTAGACATTAATGGCTGTGTGTTGAGTTATTTTGAGGGGACAGCAAATGTACACTGTTATACAAGCTGTACACTCACTACACAACATTGTAGAAAAGTGTCATTTCTTCAGTGTTGTCACATGAAAAGAAAGAATAAAATATTTATAAAAATGTGAGGGGTGTACTGACTTTTGTGAGATACTGTAGCTATTCCTTTTGTTTTCAGTTGAAGTATTGTACTATGTTTTTTTTTTGTATAACATTGCTGTCCCCCAGCAGTGCAGAGTATTTACGGAGAGGAGCGTTGGATGCTGCATGTAGTTCAGTGCGGTGGCTCCCGGCTGGTGTGGGGGAGGGGTGGTATCTCCTTTATGTATAGTAATAGAGTTCACTGGAAGTTTATCATTTTATGGTGGTTACACGAATTCTGTGTATTGTGACATGGTGGCACCGGGCAGGGTAACATTCTATGGCAGTTACATTTGTTATGTGGAGTGTATAGTGGCTCCTGGCTGGTACCTGGCAGGGACGGATAACCTATAGCAGTGATGGCGAACCTTGACACCCCAGATGTTTTGGAACTACATTTCCCATGATGCTCCTCTACACTGAAGACTGCATGAGCATCAAGGGAAATGTAGTTCCAAAACATCTGGGGTGCCAAGGTTCGCCATCACTGACCTATAGGATGGTTTACATACAATGGGGCAGATTCACAAAGGAGATACGACGGCGTATCTCTGAGTCTGGCCGGTCGTATCTATGCTCCTGATTCATAGAATCAGTTACGCATAGATTTCTATTAGATCCGACCGGCGTAAGTCTCTTACGCCGTCGGATCTTAACTGCATATTTACGCTGGCCGCTAGGGGCGTGTACGCTGATTTACGCCTAGAATATGTAAATCCGCTAGATACGTGAATTCACGAACGTACGCCCGGCCGACGCAGTACAGTTACGCCATTTACGTTAGGCTTTTCCCGGCGTAAAGTTACCCCTGCTATATGCGGCGTACCAATGTTAAGTATGGCCGTCGTTCCCGTGACGAAATTTTAAAAATTTACGTCGTTTGCGTAAGTCGTCCGTGAATGGGGCTGGACGTAATTTACATTCATGTCGAAACCAATGACGTCCTTGCGGCGTACTTTGGAGCAATGCACACTGGGAAATTCCACGGACGGCGCATGCGCCGTTCGTGAAAAACGTCAATCACGTCGGGTCAGGGTTAATTTACATAACACACGCCCACCTCTTCACAATTTGAATTAGGAATTTACGCTACGCCGCCGCAACTTTTTTTTGAAAATACGGCACTTGCTTGTGAAAGTTGCGGAGGCGTAACCTAAATAGGATACAATACGCCCGCACAAACATACGCCATTCTACGTGAATCTACCTGTGAAAATGGCTGGAACTGGGAGTTTCTTCTTTTCGGACGATGTTTGGTAGATCATGGTCATTTAGAGATGAGCGATTCTTGTCTCTGCGCAGAAATCAGGACAGGGTGGTTCTTCCATTCTCGGATAAATTCAAACAATTAGTATCCGCAGGGTGGCTTATTCCGGAGAAAATGCTCTGTGAGCCGTGCACACCATTAACCCTGTCTGTGCCAGGCCTTCTCCTACAAAGCTGCTTATGTAATGACTCCGCAGCTCGCCGTAATGAGAACAGACAAGCACGCTCCTCTCCCGGCAGAGAAAAGTGGGGGGGGGGGTGTAGGGCGCAAAGAAGCTCACATAGCCTACAGGAGGGTTCAGGCTCTTGAAGTATGAAGCGTTATAAGTAATTGGCTTCACCCAATAATAGAATTTGCAAGTTTTACTACAGGCATCAATCTGCTGTGCGTACACAGATCTTTAAGGGCCATTTTCATTACTTCTGGTTCCCTTCTCTCCATTCAAGGTGCAGATACGAAGGCGGCACATTATATATGAAGTGCACAGATTGATACTGACAGGCAATTAGAGGTCTCCAGCTTGTGATCACTGTCAGTCAGTGGTATTTACCTGGCACATGGGTGAGATGAGGTGGATGTAGTTCCTCAGTATGGGGGAGAGGAGGTCAAAGAGTGCCCAAGACCTGGCCAGGCCTGAAGTTCCTCAATAAAAGAGGCATCCCAGGGTGACCAAGAGCTGGTCAGACTCGTCGTTCCTCTGTATAGGTGGCAGCAGGAAAACAACCCCAAACATATAGCCAATGTCATCAAGAACTATCTTCAGCATGCACAAGAAAAATAAATGGAAATATAATTCGCCACTAATGACACTAAAAGAAAACAATTGTAGCGCTACCCCCGCAGGAGCCGCTGGTTAGAATAGGGATGGCGTGTTACCTCTGTGAGCGTCTAGGGGTAATGATGATGATAAGAGCAATGAGGGAATGTCCAAGCAGCAGGTGTCTTTTCTTTGTAGCTTTATTTCACCCACACGGCAAAACAGTAACTTGAGGTAGATAGGAAAGATGGGTGAAAAGGAGAATTGCAGATTCAGGCTTGAACAATATGGAAGCAATCCTGCTTTTAGCGGCACTTTTACTTCGTCGCCACTCCAGCCGGAGTGGGTGTAGTGTATCTGGACAGGCCTCTCACACCGACCTGGCAGCCAGAGTATCACTCGGAGCACTGGGAAGGAAGAAAACAAGTCTCTGCCACAGACCTGGTATAAATGAATAACAGGGAAGAACCTCTGCCACAGACTCTTCCCCCGAACGTAGAATTATGAAGTGAATCTTCCCAGTGAATTTGTGCCTGAATCTTCCTCAGGTAGTCTCTCAAATGGTCACCGACTGACAGGTTGCCAACAGACAAACTCTCAATGTCCGGTCACCTTGATCCCCGATGGATTGTCTAGGCCCTGTTGGATTGCCTGCCTCCGCGCTCTCCTCAGACTGACTCCCCACCGAACAGCACAACTCGCTTGGGATCTTCTCTCAAAGTTTGGGGAACCCAGTAGATCACTGGGGTCCCACCATAGCTTCAGTCGCTCCGGGCCAGCAGGATCCCGGAACCAAGGACACCGCGTTGCACGCGCACCCCGGCCTGGAAGGCCATATCGCCGGGGGCCGTGATGTGCGCACACCCTGAAGGTGGGTGCCGCACCCGGAACAAGAACCCCGCCTGATGGCGTCTGCTCAAGAAGTACCCACCCCCAGCATGCCCCGCAAGGGAAGAAATCCTCTGATTGGCTGCTGGAGAGAGGCACCCGGACCTGGACACCTCTGGCGCCATCTGTCACCCCGAGGTGGAAAGGCACCTCTAGAACACAGAATGAAACCACAGCGCAGCCCAGCTAGAACAGAGGCCCAATTTGCACAAATTAACTGGATGAGAGTTAAGTAACTCTCTCATCCCCCTCTAAATTTGAAATAGCACCTGGACTGAAAGTACACAGGCACTACACAATTTTTTTTCACCGGGGAAAAGTTTGATAGGGGGGAATTGAATTAAAAAGGGAAATGTACGACTACACGACATAACACAAGGGGGAAAAATTTGCACAAACATTCCCAACATTTATAAAAAACTGGGAGAGGGAACTGGGGACACGAGGAAGGAAAACATTTTGAAATTAGTCCATGGATCATCAGTCAACAATGGGATGGTGGAAATGAATTATTACTTTTATAACTAGGTGATATGGAACCCCAGATATATTAGGGAAGTATCAAATGGGACAAACAACAGAGTGCTGGCGGGGGTGTAAACAAACGGGAACTATGGCCCATATATCAGGGCTCAAGTCCTGCGGGAACGCGTGGGAACGGAGTTCCTGCACTTTTTTCACAGCAGGAACTCAATTCCCTTTGCAGGACTAGAGCAGCCGAGCCGATCCTTCACTAAGCGGCGATGCCCAGCTCGAGTCACTGTCAGGGGCAGGCGAACCTTAGTACTCCTTTATGTTACTGGCCGCTTCCCGTTCCCACGCGTTCCGGCAGGACTTGAGCCATGGTATATATACAGTATACACCACCTTTATCTTTATACAGTTTATATATATATATATATAATCTATAGATAAATATATATATATATATTTATCTCTATATATAAAATATAAAACCTTTATCTGTATATATAAATATAACCACCTTTATCTGTAGGGACTGTTCAAATATGTTGAAAAAGTCCACAATTTGCGTAGGGTGTGCTTACTTTATGCCATGGTTGTATATACTGTAGATACAGACATCAGCTGTGCTGCCCTGCACTCCTCCTGGAAGGAGTTAATCTGACTTTGCCGCATCCTGCTCATTATTTCGTAGCTTTTAGAACTTTTCTTCGACTCACAAAGACGTCCCTACAAAGGAACGAACGTTTCATCCTCCGCTTCTTCTGTACGGCGAGGAACAAGGCCACGCGCTAGGATCAGCGAGCACGCCGTCACATGATCAGTGCGCTCAGACACATGGGGAGATGACACAGATCGCTCAACAAAAAAGGAGCTAAATATATCTGCCAACTTCCCCCTACCATCTCCGTCAGACGGGAGCTTCAGCTTCTTCTGGACAGAAGGACGAGGATTCATATCCTGCAAAATGGTTGCTATTATAAAGAGTCACAATCTTTCTTACTGATGCACAAGATCTATACAATGCACCATAGGTGTGCGCAGTCTATTACATTAGGGTGTGCACCCCAAAGCTCAAACACACATACGTATACATATATATATATATATTCCTGAGTCCCTTTCTCTGCAGCCAAGCAGCAGGGGGAATCTGTGCAGCACAGGGTGATTAGGGTGTGCCTGGGCACACCTGGCACACCCTGTGCGCACGCCTATGCAATGCACACAGATCTCCACAAGTGGACCTGTCTTTAGGATTCACAGCAGGGCTGATTTCGGCATTAACAAATTACTTTATAATTTTGTGGCAATGCTGCGAAATGAAAGGTGGAAGCCAAGTTCTCTTATGTGAGCTAAAGCCTAGGCAACTTAGATCACACCATCTATGGCTAACGGGAGCATTGTGGGTGTTTCACATAATTAGAAACATGAGAGAACGTGTTGTTTTTATTCAGACAGACCCTGCCTGGCAGAACTGTGAGGTAAGAAAATCAGTGTGGAAAGCAGAGGCTGTAGGCTAAAATAAATGGCAGCCCCCATGAACATCCTGTGTATCTGGCCTCTATTTGCTTATAGACTGCTGGATTCACGTAGGGCGGCGTATTTTTGAGGCGGCGTAGCGTATCGTATTTACGCTACGCCGCCGTAAGTCAGAGAGGCAAGTGCTGTATTCACAAAGCACTTGCCTCCTAAGTTACGGCGGCGTAGCGTAAATGGGCCGGCCTAAGCACGCCTAATTCAAATGAGGAACAGGGGGGCGTGTTTTATGTAAATGATTTGTGACCTGACGTGATTGACATTTTTAACGAACGGCGCATGCGCCGTCCGTGGACATATCCCAGTGTGCATTGCTCCAAAGTACGCCGCAAGGATGTATTGGTATCGACGTGAACGTAAAGTACGTCCAGCCCCATTCACGGACGACTTACGCAAACAACGTAAAATTTTCAAAATTCGACGCGGGAACGACGTCCATACTTAACATTGGCTAGGCCAGCTATTTGTTCGACTAACTTTACGCCTGAAAACGCCTTACGTAAACGGCGTATCTTTACTGCGACAGGCAAGCGTCTCGCTGATTTATGCATTCTAGGCGTAAATCAGCGTTCACGCCCCTAGCGGCCGACGGAACTAGACAGCTAAGATACGACGGCCAATTTGAGAATACACTTAAATGTACGACGGCGCAGATTCCGAGTTACGACGGCGTACCTACTGATACGCCGGCTTAACTCTTTGTGAATCTAGCTAAGAATCTCCTTCTTAGCTCTTGTAGATTTGTGTGTTGGCTTTGTAGATTTAGCCCAAAGTCTATTTTTCCAAACAATTCAACCTACTGGCAAATGTATTTCTAATTTCAGCTCAGCAGCCGTCATGTTACATAGATGTGTATGGGCAGTTTCACGAGGCCTGTAGACAGCAGGCAAAAAACCTACTCTGGCCTGCACAATCCACCCCGTCTTCCATCATTGTAGCGTCGGGCACTCTGTGGGATGGCAGCCATCGCTGTTAGCTAAATTCAGTCCTGGAACGATCCCAAACACTTGGCACAAGGCGGCTCTGTAATGGTTTAAACCGACAATCAGATCATTATCTGTTTAATCTCCTCTTGTGAGAAGTGTGGCAGCCAAGGATCATCAGCCAGGAGGAAAATCCAATAATATGAAGATTTGTCAATGGAGAACGGAAATCTGCACCCGGGCCACCTGTACGGAATATTACCTGGCAACTGGGGCAATAACTGGGCACAAGCAAAAATAATCCACCTCCTTTATCAGAGTGCCATAATGGGCTGCCAATCAGATCCAATTCTGCACCACAATGAGTAAGTTGTAAAATGAAACTGGTAAGAGGCAACTCATATAGCCAGATTCACAAAGAGTTACGCCGGCGTATCAGTAGATACGCCGTCGTAACTCGCAATCTAAGCCGTCGTATGTTTAAGTGTATGCAGGGGCGTACCTAGAACATTTGGCACCCGGGGCGGATCCAATATCTGGCACCCCCCCGGTAAAATGTAAACACACCCCACTGTGCCCCCTGCATCCTTCAATATCTCTTTGTCACTACTGTGTACCCCCTCTCCACAACTGCACCACGGGACCCCTTTACATTTCACAGCACTCTGGACCCCTTTACATTACACTGCACTTCTGGACCCCTTTACATTACACAGCACCCTGCATCTCTGGGCCCCTTACATTACACAGCACCCTGCATCACTGGACCCCTTTAAATTACACAGCACCCTGCACCTCTGGACCCCTTTAAATTACACAGCACCGCACCTCTGAGCCCCTTTACATTACACAGCACCCTGCATCTCTGAACCCCTTTACATTACACTGCACCTCTTGACCCCTTTACATTACACAGCACCCTGCACCTCTTGACCCCTTTACATTACACAGCACCCTGCATCTCTGGACCCCTTACATTACACACCACCCTGCACCTCTGGACCCCTTTACATTGCACAGCATCCTGCACCTCTGGACCCCTTACAGAATACAGAACCCCCTCAGAATACAGAATCCCCCCTCATATACAGAATCCCCCCTCATATACAGAACCACCCCCTACAATACAGAACCCCCCCCCCCCACAATACAGAACCCCCCCTATACAGATACCACCCGCCTACAATACAGAACACCCCCCCCCCCAGAATACAGAACCCCCTCCAGAATACAGAACCCCCCTATACAGATACCACCCCCCTACAATACAGAACTCCCCCCACACAATACAGAACCCCCCAGAATACAGAACCCCCCCCCACAATACAGAACCCCCCTATAAAGATACCACCCGCCTACAATACAGAACACCCCCCCCCCAGAATACAGAACCCCCCTATACAGATACCACCCCCTACAATACAGAACTCCCCCCTACAATACAGAACTCCCCCCATACAATACAGAACCCCCCAGAATACAGAACCCCCCTCATATACAGAACCCCCCTCCCCATACAGAACCCCCCAGAATACAAAACCCCCCTCATATACAGAACCCCCCTCCCCATACAGATACCACCCCCTACAATACAGAACACCCCCCCCCCCCCACAATACAGAACCCCTCTCATATACAGAAACCACCCCTACAATACAGAACATCCCCCCCCCACAATACAGAACCACCCCAGAATACAGAATCCCCCCTCATATACAGAACCACCCCCTACAATACAGAACACCCCCCCCCCTCAGAATACAGAACCCCCCTATACAGATACCACCCCCTACAATACAGAACACACCCCCCCCCCCACAATACAGAACCCCCCCAGAATACAGAACCCCCCTATACAGATACCACCCCCCTACAATACAGAACTCCACCTTCTACAATACAGAACACCCCCCCCCCACAATACAGAACCCCCCCAGATATACAGAACCCCCCCTCCTATACAGATACCACCCCCTACAATACAGAACATCCCCCCCCAATACATACAGAACCCCCCCCCAGAATACAGAACCCCCCCTCATGTACAGCACACCCCCCCCCCCTCATATACAGAACACCCCCCCCCCACAATACAGAACCCCCCCAGATATACAGAACCCCCCCTCCTATACAGATACCACCCCCTACAATACAGAACATCCCCCCCCCCCAATACATACAGAACCCCCCCCCTCATGTACAGCACACCCCCCCCCCCTCATATACAGAACACCCCCCCCCCCCTTACAATAGTGCACACACCCCCCTTGCCTTCAGACCCATAATGCCGTCAGACAGATGATCATCAGCGCGCCGCGTGTTACACTGTCTACACACACAGGCAGCACAGCACAGGGGGAGGCGGCTGCAGCTTCACGCTCCTCGGCTTTGTGACTGTCAGTGTCAGACAGTCACAGCCGTATCTATCAGAGCCGGGGGCGCTGCGCTGCCACAGAGAAGGGGATAATTGCGGTCCCGGGTATGGGTACGGCTCGCACGAGTCACCCCCCCCCCCCTGAAAAGCCACGCTTCAGCTGTGTCTAGCGCTGCCTCCCTGTTACCGTGCGATGCGCCATCATCATGCCGCACGCTAAGTAGTCCTCTTCATTCGCGGAGGGGGTTGCGTTGGCCTGACACCCCCCCAGTGTGTGGCACCCGGTGCGGCCCGCCCCCTCCGCCCCATGCTTAGTACGCCTCTGAGTGTATGCTCAAACTGAGATACACTTAAACCTAGCTAAGATACGACAGCCTGCGCCGTCGTATCTTAGGGTGCAATATTTCTGCTGGCCGCTAGGTGGCGCTTCCTTTGAGTTAGGCGTAGAATATACAAATGACTAGATACGCTGATTCACGAACGTACGCTTGCCCGTCACAGTAAAGAGGTACGCCGTCGTAAAGATAAAGCTGCTCCCTAGGTGGCCTAGCCAATGTTAAGTATGGCCGTCGTTCCCGCGTCGAAATTTCAAAATTTTACGTTGTTTGCGTAAGTCGTCCGTGAATGGGGCTGGATGTCATTTACGTTCACGTCGAAACCAATACGTCCTTGTGGCGTACTTTGGAGCAATGCACACTGGGATATGTCCACGGACGGCGCATGCGCTGTTCGTAAAAAACGTCAATCACGTTGGGTCACGAGTAATTTACATAAAACACGCCCCCCTCAACCTCATTTGAATTAGGTGCGCTTACGCCGGCCCATTGACGCTACGCCGCCGTAACTTAGGAGGCAAGTGCTTTGTGAATATAGCACTTGCCTTACTTACTTACGGCGGCGTAGCGTAAATACGATACGTACGCCGCCTCAAAGATGCGCCCATCTACCTGAATCTATATCACAGTCTGGCCTGTTTTATTTTACTTGCTGTCATGGAAGACAAAAGGAATTTTGTCTTAGTGACCACATGGGGTAGTTAGGTGACCACAGCTGCAAGAAGGCCCCATATACAGTATCTCACAAAAGTGAGTACACCCCTCGCATTTTTGTAAATATTTTATTATATCTTTTCATGTGACAACACTGAATAAATTACACTTTGCTACAATGTAAAGTAGTGAGTGTACAGCTTGTATAACTCAACACACAGCCTTTAATGTCTAAACCGCTGGCAACAAAAGTGAGTACACCCCTAGGAGAAAATGTCCAAATTGGACCCAATTAGACATTTTCCCATGTGACTTGTTAGGCCCCGTACACACGGTCGGACAAAACCGATGAGAATGGACCGAGGTTCAGTTTCATCGGTCCAAACCGACCGTGTGTATAGCCCATCGGTCTGTTTTCCTTCGGTCCAAAATTTTAAAACGTGCTTCAAAACCGAACCGATGGACCGCTGCCCGATCGGTCCAAACCGATGGTTAGTACAGAAAAGCATCGGTTTAAAACCCGCGCATGCTCAGAATCAAGTCGACACATGGTGGTGGGAGTGTCATGGTCTGGGGCTGCATGAGTGCTGCCGGTGACTTGTCCTTAAGGTTCCTCTAACGGGGAAGTTCCTTCAACGACTGCGCAGGCGCAAACTTGCCGACGGAAATCTCCGAACCTCGGCCGGCATCCAGGCTCATTCTTTAACATCTCCGTGGATTGGAGGATGTTAAAAAAAGAGCCAGGAGGCCGAGCGAGGGGAGCGAGCCGTACCAGCGCAGCGAGGACATGAGGCCGACTGGCCACTTACCTCGAAATCCACGTCGCCCTGGATGCCGGCCGAGGTTCGGAGATTTCCGTCGGCAAGTTTGCGCCTGCGCAGTCCTTGAAGGAACTTTCCCGTTAGCCGGAACTATCTCGGCAGGTCAGATTGCGCCTGCGCAGGAACTTTCACGATAGCCAGAACCAGCTCGGCAGATCACCGGCACTGGGGAGCTACAGTTCATTAAGGGAACCATGAATGTCAACATTTACTGTGACATACTGAAGCAGAGCATGATCCCCTCCCTTTGGAGACTGGCCCGCAGGGCAGTATTCCAACATAACAACCCCAAAGACACCTCCAAGATGACCACTGCCTTGCTAAAGAAGCTGAGGGTAAAGGTGATGGACTGGCCAAGCATGTCACCAGACCTAAACCCTATTGAGCATCTGTGGGGCATTCTCAAATAGAAGGTGAAGGAGCGCAAGATCTCCAACATCCACCAGCTCCGCGATGTCTTGGTGAAGGAGTGGAAGAGGACTCCAGTGGCAATCTCTGAAGCTTTGGTGAACTCCATGCCCAAGAGGGTTAAGGCAGTGCTGGAAAAAAAATGGTGGCCACACAAAATATTGACACTTTGGGCCCAATTTGGACATTTTCACTTAGGGGTGTACTCACTTTTGTTGCCAGCGGTTTAGATATTAAAGGTTGTGTGTTGAGTTATTTTGAGGGGACAGCAAATTTACACTGTTATACAAGCTGTACACTCACTACACAACATTGTAGCAAAGTGTCATTTCTTCAGTGTTGTCACATGAAAAGATACAATAAAACAGGGCTCGACAAATCCCGGTCGCCATGGCGACTAGAAATAGTGTCCTGGCGACTTGGCTTGGCTTTTTTTTTGAGCTGGCTCCATCTGGTGGTGAGCCGTTGGTATTGCAAGTTATTACCACCAGATGTGAGCTGGCGCCATCTGGTGGTGGCCGTTGGTATTACAAGTTAAGCATTACAAGTTAAACAGCAATTCTAATGTAATTTTTCGCAATTTTTCACTGCCATCTTCTTCCCTCTAATTAGAACCCCCAAACATTATATATATTTTTTATCCTAACACCCTAGAGAATAAAATGGCGATCGTTGCAATACTTTCTGTCACGCCGTATTTGCGCAGCGGTCTTACAAGCGCACTTTTTTGGGAAAAAAATACACTTTTTTTAATTAAAAAATAAGACAACAGTAAAGTTATCCCCATTTTTTTTAATATTATGAAAGATAATGTTACGCCGCGTAAATTCATACCCAACACGTCACGCTTCAAAATTGCGTCCGCTCGTGGAATGCCGACAAACTTTTACCCTTTAAAATCTTCATAGGCGACGTTTAAAAAAATCTACAGGTTGCATGTTTTGAGTTACAGAGGAGGTCTAGGGCTAGAATTATTGCTCTCGCTCTACCAATCGCGGCGATACCTCACATGTGTGGTTTGAACACCGCTTACATATGCGGGCGCTGCTCACGTATGTGTTCGCTTCTGCGTGCAAGCTCGTCGGGACGGGGTGCTTTTTCTGGCTCCTAACTTTTGTAGCTGACTCCTAGATTCCAAGCAAATTTGTCAAACCCTGCAATAAAACATTTACAAAAATGTGAGGGGTGTACTGACTTTTGTGAGATACTGTAAATAGATCAATCTGAATATTTCCCACTGAACCCAGAAGGATATTTCTGTGCTATCCAGGAACAGTAAACCGGTTATAATGGGATATGACACTGCACATCATCCAATGGAATAAGCCCACTGTGCAAGGTATAAGAGGAATCCGCACAACAGGAGGGCTTCCGACTATACCCAAATTACTGCAGAGCGGAAACGTTCATCCACATACAGATAATATTCTGAGCAATTCAGGAACATATCCTGCGAACACAGAAAAAGGAGGTCTCTGCATTGTAGATGTGTGCACCGAAGTCAGAGTTCCCCTGTATGGTGGGAGTTCTTCCTCTAACGGGAGCATTCTGGATCAGCGCCTGGCAGCTGTTGGGTAAATTAAGGCCGATGAAAATAAATCACTATTTACACACTGGGAGGGATCAGACTGTGCCATGGCGGGGGAAGCGATGAAACGGAAACCCTAATGCATCTCTGCCAGTGCTGTGCTCTAATCTGCTTAATAATTGAGTAGGAGACGGGCGAGCGGATGGCGAGCCTGTCTGGTGCGTGCGGTGTGCCTGTAAGCAGGTTGAAATATGTTGGTTTTAGCAGCTGGTCCAGAACTGGGGAAAAGGGTTAACCGTTGCAAGCTCAGTTCCCGGATTTTTTGGTCCTAGACAGCCCACCTGTGCTATGAAAAGGGGGAAGGCTGAGGTCCAGGGTCATTTTTGTTGGTTCTGTTCCCGCTCGTAGCCAAAGGTGCTGGGACTGATGCACCTTGCAGTCCGTAGAAGGCATCAGGATTTTTAGAGACAGCCAAACCATAGAGAATGCCAAGATAGACTCTCACCTCATGGAGGTATGCCTGGGCAGCCACCCTACAGCAGTACGTTTAGGGAGAAAGAAATTTGTTTTATGTTGAACTGTTTTGCTGCCACTTGTTCAGTAAAGTTACATTAACCAATCTGAGCCTGGTCTAAAGTTCTTTAGCTGGATTCAGGTAGGGCGGCTCACTTTTAAAGCGGCGTAGCGTATCACATATACGCTACACCGCCGTAAGTAAGTGAGGCAAGTCCTGAATTCACAAAGCACTTGCCTCCTAAGTTACGGCGGGGGAGCGTCAATGGGCTGGCGTAATCGCGCCTAATTCAAATGAGGGGGGCGTGTTTTATGTAAATTACTCGTGACCCGACGTGATTGACGTTTTTTACGAACGCGCATGCGCCGTCCGTGGACATATCCCAGTGTGCATTGCTCCAAAGTACGCCGCAAGGACGTATTGGTTTCAACGTGAACGTAAATGACGTCCAGCCCCATTCACGGACGACTTACGCAAACAACGTAAATTTTTCAAATTTCAACGCGGGAACGACGGCCATACTTAACATTGACTAGGCCAGCTATTTGTTCGGGAATCGCCTTACGTAAACGGCGTATCTTTACTGCGACGAGCAAGCATACGTTCGTGAATCGGCGTATCTCGCTGATTTACGCATTCTAGGCGTAAATCAGCGTTCACGCCCCTAGCGGCCGGCAGAACTAGACAGCTAAGATACGACGGCGCAGGCCATCGTATCTTAGCTAGGTTTAAGTGTATCTCAGTTTGAGAATACACTTAAATGTACGACGGCTTAGATTCCGAGTTACGACGGCGTATCTACTGATACGCCGGCGTAACTCTTTGTGAATCTGGCTAATTCAAAGGGGTGCATGTTGGTTCTGGTGTATCTAAAGAACCAGGGTCTGTAAAGCACAAAGAGGTCTGAAGTAACACCACTATTAGAGGTTAACTCAGCAAGACAGGGAAGAGGAGTGTAGTTGCTAAGAGGCAGTCTGAGTGGAAGTGGGAGTGGGTACATGTCAAAACTAGGTACCCGCTCCCCCCTAAAATATATACATGCCAAAAGTGGCATAAGGGGGGGGGGGGAGTAGAGTGCTAAAACTTTCCTTTTTGGGTGGAGCTCCACTTTAAAGTGGAAGTAAACCCTCCTATCATTTTCAGCCCAGGAAGCTGCCATCTTGACCTCTGTTTAAACTTCAACTGCCATAATGCTGCACATGTGATCAGTTATGACACCAGTCATTGGATGGTTTGACAGTTTGGTTAAGAGCACAACAAATATGACAGTTACATTCCCGGCTGTTTTTTTGAAACTTTTAAATTGATGGGTTTACTTCCGCTTTAATTAAACAAGATGAAGTTGGAAGCCGATTGGTTACCATGCACAGCTGCACCAGATTCTGCATGCCCCAGTTTTAGTAAATCAACCCCAGTGTAACTGCCCTGACCAATCCGCTGAGTGTGAGATTTGTCATTGTCACAGGTGTGATGCGGCCCGGACTTGTGTCCTAGACACACTCACCAGAGAGTAATGGGCAGATTCAAATAGAGCGCCGCATCTTTAAGGCGGCGTAGCGTATCGTATTTACGCTACGCGCCTTAAGTCAGAGAGGCAAGTACTGTATTCACAAAGTACTTGCCTCCTAACTTATGGCGGCGTAGCGTAAATGTGGCCGACGTAAGCGCGCCTAATTCAAATGAGGAGGGGGGGGCATGTTTTATGTAATCTACTCGTGACCTGACGTGATTGACGTTTTTTTACGAACGGCGCATGCGCCATCCGTGTACATTTCCCAGTGTGCATTGCTCCAAAGTACGCCGCAAGGACGTATTGGTTTCGACGTGAACGTAAATTACGTCCAGCCCTATTCAAGGACAACTTACGCAAAGTACGTCAAATTTTCACATTTTGACGCGGGAACGACGGCCATACTTAACATTGACTACGCCTCCTAGGGGGCAGCTTTATCTTTACGCAGCGTATCTCTTCTGGAAACAGCGTATCTTTACTGCGACGGGCGCACGTACGTTCGTGAATCGGCGTATCTAGTCATATACATATTCTACGCCGAACTCAACGGAAGCGCCACCTAGCGGCCAGCCTAAAAATTACACTTTAAGATACGACGGCGTAGGAGACTTACGCCGCTCGTATCTTGGCCTAATTGAAGCGTATCTGGTTTCCAGAATACGCTTAGATTAACGTAGGAGTTACGACGGCGTATCTACTGATACGCCGGCGTAACCCCACCTGAATACAGCTATAAGTCGCTAAGGATGAGCTCCGGCGTGTTCGCACACCCCATGTGCAGAGCCCAGGAAGTCGGCATTGCGCTGCGCTAATCACAGGCAGGGAGACATTGTCCTGATGCGTGGCTGCAGAGATCGGAAATGTCTCACTGTCTGTGATCAGCGCAGTGCAGTGCTGACTTCCTGGCGGGCTCTGCACGTGGGGTCTGCGAACACGCCGGAGCTCATCCTTACAGGTCGCCAGAGGCCGACTGTCTATCTTCTCTCACATCAGGCAAATACAGAAAACCAGCTAAATCATGTCATGGATTTTCTATGCACATCGAGAGCTAATATAAGTGTGTGAAGTTTGCCTTTATATTATCTCTCCACAACTTCCTGGGCACCAGATTTCAGGCTGACAATGGGAATGCTGGCATTGTGAGTCATTCACATTCTGTTCTTGCAGCTGGAACGTGTGTTGTCCTATCACTCTCCCCCACAGACCAATAAATCTAGGGGTTCCTTCTACACCCCTTCCCTTCCAGCAGCCCACCTCCACTTCCCCCGCCCCCGGGGCTCTGACACAGCTCAGTGCCAGTGGATGTGACCTGTGGGAGGGGGACACTATTATGTGCTGCACACATGATTTCCTCTCACGCTTAGACTCTGGCAACAAGTGGGCAGGGCGGTGGCCATAGAGACGGGAAGAAGCTAATGGGCGGGACTTGTAGTTATGGTGACCAATAGACTCTCACAGCCCGACTGACACTGAGGAGAGGTGAGTGTACCAAAACTTGTACCCCTCCCCCACAGACACCCCGAAATCCCACACACCCCACAGACACAAGGACAGCCTGAACCCCCCCCCCCCCCCAGAGATATCCTGAGAGCCTGCCCCCCCCCCCCCCCCCAGAGATATCCTGAGAGCCTGCACCCCCCTCCCAGAGATATCCTGAGAGCCTTCACCCCCCTCCCAGAGATATCCTGAGAGCCTGCACCCCCCCCCAGAGATATCCTGAGAGCCTGCACCCTCCCCCCCCAGAGATATCCTAAAACCCTCAACCCCCCCCCAGAGATATCCTGAGAGCCTGCACCCCCCCCCCCCCCCAGAGATATCCTGAGAGCCTGCACCCTCCCCCCCCAGAGATATCCTAAAACCCTCAACCCCCCCCCAGAGATATCCTGAGAGCCTGCACCCTCCCCCCCCCAGAGATATCCTGAGAGCCTTCACCCCCCTCCCAGAGATATCCTGAGAGCCTGCACCCCCCCCCAGAGATATCCTGAGAGCCTGCCCCCTCCCCCCCCAGAGATATCCTAAAACCCTCAACCCCCCCCCCAGAGATATCCTGAGAGCCTGCACCCTCCCCCCCCAGAGATATCCTAAAACCCTCAACCCCCCACCCCAGAGATATCCTGAGAGCCTGCACCCCCCAGAGATATCCTGAGAGCCTGCCCCCCCCCAGTGATATCCTAAGAGCCTTCACCCCCCCCAGAGATATCCTGAGAGCCTGCACACCCCCCCCCCCAGAGATATCCTGAGAGCCTGCACCCCCCCAGAGATATCCTGAGAGCCTGCACCTTCCCAGAGATATCCTGAGAGCCTGCACCCCCCCAGAGATATCCTGAGAGCCTGCACCCCCCCCCACAGAGATATCCTGAGAGCCTGCACCCCCCCCAGAGATATCCTGAGAGCCTGCACCCCCCCACAGAGATATCCTGAGAGCCTGCACCCCCCTCCCAGAGATATCCTGAGAGCCTGCACCCCCCCTCCCCAGAGATATCCTGAGAGCCTGCACCCCCCCCAGTGATATCCTGAGAGCCTGCACCCCCCCCCCCAGAGATATCCTGAGAGCCTGCACCCCCCCCCAGAGATATCCTGAGAGCCTGCCCCCCCCAGTGATATCCTGAGAGCCTGCACCCCCCCCCCAGAGATATCCTGAGAGCCTGCACCCCCCCCCCCCCAGAGATATCCTGAGAGCCTGCACCCCCCAGTGATATCCTAAGAGCCTTCACCCCCCCTCCCAGGGATATCATGAGAGCCTGCACCCCCCCCCAGATATCCTGAGAGCCTGCCCCCCCCAGAGATATCCTGAGAGCCTGCACACCCCCCAGATATCCTGAGAGCCTGCACCCCCCCAGAGATATCCTGAGAGCCTGCACCCTCCCCCCTAGAGATATCCTGAGAGCCCGCCCCCCCCCCCGAGATATCCTGAGAGCCTGCACCCCCCCCCCAGAGATATCCTGAGAGCCTGCACCCCCCCAGAGATATCCTGAGAGCCTGCACCCCCCCCAGAGATATCCTGAGAGCCTTCTCCCCCCCCCCCAGAGATATCCTGAGAGCCTGCACCCCCCCCCCAGAGATATCCTGAGAGCCTGCACCCCCCAGAGATATCCTGAGAGCCTGCACCCCCCCCCCCCCAGAGATATCCACTTCCACCACAGACAAAAGAACAGCCTTGACCCCCCCCCCCCCCCAGAGATATCCTGAGCGCCTGCACCCCCCCCCCCCACAGACACCCTGAGAGCCTGCACCCCCCCAGAGATATCCTGAGAGCCTGCACCCCCCCCAGAGATATCCTGAGAGCCTGCCCCCCCCGAGATATCCTGAGAGCCTGCACCCCCCCCAGAGATATCCTGAGAGCCTGCCCCCCCCCAGAGATATCATGAGAGCCTGCACCCCCACCCTAAAAATCCCCCACCCCCACAGACGCAAGGACAGCCTGAACCCCCCTCCCCCCCTGAGATCCGGAGATATCTTGAGAGCATCCCCCCGATATACTAAGAGCATGTACCCCCCCCTCCAGAGATGTGCTCCCCCCAACCTCACCACAGACACTCCAAGAGCCTGCCCCCCCCCCCCCCCCCAGACCTGAGGATCCGACTTGAAGGCGACTTCCATTATCGTCTATGGGCACAAGTCAGATGAAAGTCGACTTCAAGTAGTACAGGGGCCTTTAAAGTCAGAGTTACTTCAGTAGTACTATTTAAGAGCGCTCATTAACTAACAGGGGGTTTCACATGTCACGTGACTTGGGGGTCTCACAAGTCGCACCCCAAATCGTGGCAGTGTGATCCTTCCTGAACTACTCTGATGCAAATCTCATGTGACTTGAATGCCATAGACTGTAATGTAAACTCTCAAAAGTCAGGGATTCTAATGGAGACCTCAATACAATGGGGACCCTGATATAAGGCTAGAGTCTGATATGGCCTCTGATAAAAGGGGGGACTCTGGTGCAGGTTCTGATGTAAGGAGGGATTCTTATGGGGACCTCAATACAATGGGGACCCTGATATAAGGCAAGAGTCTGACATGGCCTCTGATAAAAGGGTGTCCCTGATGTAAGGGGGGACTCCGGTGCAGGTTCTGATGTAAGGAGGGATCCTTATGAGGACCTCGATGTAAAGGGGACCCTGATATGAAACTGATGTGGTCTCTGATAAAAGGGTGTCCCTGATGTAAGGGGGGACTCTGCTAATGAAGATAACTCTGAAGTAAGGGGGCATTATGATGGGGACCCTGATGCAGGTTTTGATGTAAGGAGGGATTCTTATGGGGACCAACATGTAAAGGGGACCCTGATATAAGGTGAGAGTCTGATATGGACTCTGATAAAAGGATGTTCTTGATGTAAGGGGGGACTCTGCTGTGGACTCTGGCAATGAAGGTAACTCTGAAGTAAGAGGGCATTCTGATGGGGACCCTGATGTAAGGGGGGACTCTGATGTAAGGGGGGATTCTAATGGGGATCTCGATGTAAAGGGGACCCTGATATAAGATGAGAGTCTGATATTGACTCTGATTAAAGGATGTCCTTGATGTAAGGGGGGATTCTGTTGCAGGTTCTAAAGTAAGGTGGGATTCTAATGGGGACTTTGATGTAAAGGGGACCCTGATATAAGGTGAGAGTCTGATATGGTCTGGGGTGCCAAGGTTTGCTTCACAGGTATAGTGGTTGTCATCCTGATCCGTCAGCTCTTAGACCATTTTCGACATATGAATGTCATTTCTATACTCATTCTCAATCTTTATAAATCTGCAGCTTTTATTATACTAATTCATGGAGATTCTGACACAAAGGTCACTTCCTGTTATAGGGTGACAACTCTCTGTCCCTGTCTCCCAATTGTCCTCCTGCGTTGTCACCCTGTCACAGAGGCTTCCAATGGAGACTACAAGTGGCCTTTACAGCACACATTGCACAAGCTTGGTCATCAGGAAACATGCCCAGAGAAATGCCATGCAGCCAGAGGCTTTGCTAGGCCGGTGCAGGGGGTGCGAATCGCACCCGGGTGACACCCGCCAGAGGGGTGACACCCGTGGGTAGCAGCACCACTAACACCGCCCACTGCCCTGATTAGCTGTGCCTTGCACCGCTGTGTACCTCAGCACAGCAGCGTGGAACGAAGCAGCCTCCTCCTCTCTGTTTACATCCACAGACGAGGAGGAGCCTGTGGTCGAGGGACACACAGTGAGTGTATCTGTCAGCTCTGTGCTGAGGTATGTAAGGGGAGGCGTCTATACTGCTGGGGGGGGGTCTGCACTGAGGGGGGTCTGTAATGCTGGGGGGGTCTGCACTGGGGGGGTGTCTGTACTGAGGGGGGGTCTGTAATGCTAGGGCGGTCTGTACTGAGGGGGATCTGTAATGCGGGGGTGGGGTCTGCACTGGGGGGTGTCTTTACTGAAGGGGGGTCTGTAATGCTAGGGCGGTCTGTACTGAGGGGGGGTCTGTAATGCTGGGGGGTCTGCACTGGGGGGGTGTCTGTACTGAGGGAGGGTCTGTACTGCTAGGGTGGTCTGTACTGAGGGGGGGGGGGTCTGTAATGCTGGGGGGGGTCTGCACTGGGGTGGTGTCTGTACTGAGGGGGGGTCTGTAATGCTAGGGCGGTCTGTACTGAGGGGGGGTCTGTAATGCTAGGGTGGTCTGTAATGCTGGGGGGGGGTCTGCACTGGGGGGATGTCTGTACTGAGGGGGGGTCTGTAATGCTAGAGCGGTCTGTACTGAGGGGGGATCTGTAATGCTGGGGGGGTCTGCACTAGGGGGGTGTCTGCACTGCTGGGGGGTGTCTGTACTGAGGGGGGTCTGCACTGAGGTGGGGGGTGTCTGTACTGATGGGGGTCTGCACTTGGGTGGGGGTGTCTGCACTTAGGTGGGGGTGTCTGTACTGATGGGGGTCTGCACTTAGGTGGGGGTGTCTGTACTTAGGTGGGGGTGTCTGTACTGATGGGGGTCTGCACTTATATGGGGGGTCTGCACTGATGGAGTGTTCTATACTGAGGGAGGAGGTCTATATTAATGGAGGGGGTCTGTACTTAGTGGGGGGGTCTGTACTGAGGGAGGGGGTCTGTACTTAGTGAGAGGGGTCTCTACTGAGGGAGGGGGGTCTGTAGTTAGTGGAGGGTGGTCTGTACTGAGGGGGGACTATAGTTGGTGGGGGGGGGGGGTGACACCAACCCTAGTGATGCCACTGCATGCAGCCATCACTGGAGTACATGTAGACAGGAAGTAGCTGCAAATAGGCTGCAGGAGATCAGCCGCACTGAGATGTAACAGATGAAAACAAGGATTTTATTATAAACAGGACAATATTAGTGACACACAAACATCCAATTCAGGTCAACATCTAATGACAAATCTTCCTACAATGTTCCCGATCTGAAGCCGATTGGATGAAACTTCAGAAAGGACAGAAAAAGGCAGCGGAGTGTGCGGCTGGCATGTCACCGCAGATTAGTGGTGACACCGCGCTGCGCTGATTGATGTATGGGGGGGGGGGCTGTGTCACGGCGGGGGGGATTAATCTGCTCTCCTATTATCATGAACCCTCCGGATGGAAATGGCGCATGTAGGTCACACAGACTTTATGTATTAAGATATGCTTTGAGTGCTGCAGCTTATAGTCTCCCTCCTCTAGCTGCGGCACGTGTGTTTTCTGTACAGAGCCAGTAATGGGGGGGTTGGGGGGGGACACAAAGGGAAATCTTATACTGGGCACACATGGAGCAATTCCATCACTGTCTGCCATTACCGTCCTCCAGGTTTCCATCACATAGGCGTGTTTGCCGGCACAGGGATGTAGAGACGTTCCGTGCATCCATGTGCGGGCAGAACCATTCATGTCAATTGGGACGCAGCTGGCGTGCCAACACAGACGCTGCTCCTAATTGGACATCTATGTGGGTGCGTGTCGCCAGACTCACACTGTGTGCGTTTAGGGCCATGCGCCCGTAAGGAATGGGAGCAACGACCGTGTCCGTACAGCCACTGCATCCCGACTGACATTAAAGGGCCTGCCTGCATGGAACACCTGTGCATCCTCATGCGAGCAAACACTGCTATCACATAGGTGTATACCCACTTTGCCGACCACGCAGTGTAACTTTACTGCTATGGTGTGGGCAAGCCAGCGGCGCAGAATCACGTATATACAGTATCTCACAAAAGTGAGTACACCCCTCACATTTCTGTAAATATTTTATTCTATCTTTTCATGTGAAAACACTGAAGAAATTACTCTTTTTCAGCCAACTTTCACCAAATCCCCTTTTTTCTTGAGCTCATTACCGCCACCCTTTGGGCAACTTCTGCTATTGTTGTCTGATCTTTAGCATTGGTTCTGAGCATGCGTGTTTGTACTTTGGACTTAAGTCCGAAAGGACTTGTGTACACACGATCGGATTATACCATCGGACATTTGTTGTCAAAGTTGTCATTTGTTGTCAAAGTTGTCATTTGTTGTCAAAGTTTGTCAAAGTTTGAAAGCATTCACAGCGAACATTTGTCCGATGAAAAACCATACACACGGTCGGATTGTCCAATCAAACAGGTCCGTCGGACATTTGTTGTCAGAAAGTCCGATCGTGTGTATGGGCCTTTACAGTGTACATTTTCTGTCCCCTCAAAATAACTCAGCACACAACCATTCATGTTTAAACCAATGGCAACAAAAGTGAGTACACCCCTGCATGCTCAGAACCAATGTTAAAGATCAGACAACAATAGCAGAAGTTGCCCAAAGGGTGGCGGTAAAGAGCTAAAAAAAAGGGGGGATTTGGTGAAAGTTGGCTGAAAAAGTTCTGCCGTGTGTATGCAGAACAAGTTCACGAGCCAACGCCCATTCGGAGCAAAATCCACGGAAAAGTCAGATGGAAGTCCGATTGTGTGTATGAGGCTTTATACAAGCTGTACACTCACTACTTTACATTGTAGCAAAGAGTCATTGCTTCAGTGTTTTCACATGAAAAGATAGAATAAAATATTTACAGAAATGTGAGGGGTGTACTCACTTTTGTGAGATACTGTATATACGTGATTCTGCGCAGCTGGCTTGCCCACACCATAGCAGTAAAGTTACAGTGCGTGGTCGGCAGAGTGGGTATACACCTATGTGATAGCAGTGTTTCCTCGCATGAGGAAAATGTCCACACTGGGCCCAAAGTATCAATATTTTGTGTGGCCACCATTATTTTCCAGCACTGCCTTAACCCTCTTGGGCATGGAGTTCACCAGAGCTTCACAGGTTGCCACTGGAGTCCTCTTCCCCTCCTCCATGATGACATCACAGAGCTGGTAGATGTTAGAGACTTTGCGCTCCTCCACCTTCCGTATGAGGATGCCTATCAGATGCTCAATAGAGTTTAGGTCTGGAGACATGCTTGGCCAGTCCATCACCTTTACCCTCAGATTCAGGTGTGTTTGGGGTCGTTATCATGCTGGAATACTGCCCTGCGGCCCAGTCTCTGAAGGGAGGGGATCATGCTCTGCTTCAGTATGTCACAGTACATGTTGGCATTCATGGTTCCCTCAATGATCTGTAGCTCCCCAGTGCCGGATTAGTGTCCGATTGTTCACTGCAATATTGCAGCACCACGATAAGTCACTTATTGCCTCCATTACTAGTAATAAAAAACTAAAAATTCAAGTATATATCCCATAGTTTGAAGATGCTATAACTTTTGCGCAAACCAATCAATATACGCTTATTGGAATTTTTTTAACCAGTTGAGTATTACATAAGTACAGGTGAGGGTGGGGGGTGTTCAGGTTGAGTCATACACAAGGAGAATTCAAGGCAGGTTGAGATCCAGTTGAGTATTGCATAAGTACAGGTCAGGGTGGGGGGTGTTCAGGTTGAGTGATACACAAGAAGAGGTCAAGGCAGGTGGTGTTCAGGTTGAGTAGTACACAAGTAGAGGTCAGGACAGGTTGAGATCCAGTTGAGTATTGCATAAGTACAGGTCATGGTGGGTTGTGTGACAGAGTCACTTTGGGTAGCGGGGACCGTGAAACCCAGAATCCCTTGGGGTGGTTGGGAAAACCCTTTTTCAGTTCCCCATGCACCTCCTATGTCTAAGTTACCCTGTGTCTCTAATAGGGGCACAGGGTGACCGAAGTCTGATCTGTACTAATCGGACTCACTGGAATGTTGTGTGTGTGTTTATATATATATATATATATATATATATAGTATATTGTCTCATTTTGTTGTGTACTCTTTGCTGGATTGTTTGGGGTGTGGCTGTATTACCATGTTTCATTGTGTCTGTCTGCCTTGGATATTATGGGATGCGTATGTAGATTAGCTGTGAGATTGGTGGGGCGAATTACTGCAACAGCTCTCACTGCTGATTGGACAGTCGACCCCGCCCGGAATGCAAAGGTGGGGGGATTGTTCAGAGTATTACCCATATACCTGTGTTTTCAGTAAATGGTCCATGTTCAGCAACCAAACGAGTATTGTCTTGTTTTGTGCTTGTTAGCGGTTAGAATATCTGCTATCTATATTGTTTTTAAATATTCATTTTATTTTCAAAAAGATAGGCAGATACATGTTTAAACCAGTCACAATAATAACACCTTGATATATCGTTAACATATACATCAAACCCCTAGGTTAAACAAGAAAAATAACAGAAAAGAAACCCATGGTGTAATCTTCCATATTTAAACCTTAACTTATCAAAGATATTCCTTCCCTTCCTGTTCTCCTACAGTCAGGGGCTATCTTGGCACTGGCTGCCCTTTAAAACATGTATCTCCTACCTAATATCTTAACCCCCTATATCCCCCTTCCCCCAACCCCCCCCCCCTAGTTCCCTCACCCACCCTGAAACCCCCCCCCCCCCTTCATTCGATCCACCTGACGGGAGGTCGGTGGGTGGTGTTTAGGTTGAGTCATACACAAGAAGAGGTCAGGACAGGTGGTGTTCAGGTCGAGAAGTACACAAGCACAGGTCAGGGTAGGTGGTGTTCAGGTTGAGTAGTACACAACTACAGGTCAGGGAAGGTGGTGTTCAGGTTGAGTAGTACACAACTACAGGTCAGGGCAGGTGGTGTTCAGGTTGAGTAGTACACAACTACAGGTCAGGGAAGGTTGAGTGCAGGTTGAGTAGTACACAACTACAGGTCAGGGTAGGTGGTGTTCAGGTCGAGAAGTACACAAGCACAGGCCAGGGAAGGTGGGGTTCAGGTTGAGTTGTACACAGGCACAGGTC
This sequence comes from Rana temporaria, assembly GCF_905171775.1. NCBI lineage: Eukaryota > Metazoa > Chordata > Amphibia > Anura > Ranidae > Rana > Rana temporaria. The sequence goes on from NC_053499.1 coordinate 142,965,750, forward strand.
AGGATATGGGGTGTTTAGGTTGAGTCGCACACAAGTTCAGGTCAGGGTAGGGTATGTTTAGGTTGAGTCGCACACAAGTTCAGGTCAGGGTAGGTGGGGTTCAGGTTGAGTCATAGGCAAGTAAATGTTAGAGCGGGTGGTGGTCAGGCTGAGTCGCACACAAGTTCAGGTCAGGGTAGGGTATGTTTAGGTTGAGTCGCACACAGGTTCAGGTCAGGGTAGGTGGGGTTTAGGTTGAGTCATAGGGAAGTAAATGTTAGAGTGGGTGGTGGTCAGGCGGTGGTGGTCAGACTGAGTCGCAAACAAGTTCAGGTCAGGGTAGGGTATGTTTAGGTTGAGTCGCACACAAGTTCAGGTCAGGGTAGGGTATGTTTAGGTTGAGTCGTACACAAGTTCAGGTCAGGGTAGGGTATGTTTAGGTTGAGTCGTACACAAGTTCAGGTCAGGGTAGGGTATGTTTAGGTTGAGTCGCACACACAAGTTCAGGTCAGGGTAGGTGGGGTTCAAGTTGAGTCATAGGCAAGTAGTGGTCAGGGCGAGTGGTGGTCAGGTTGAGTTGTACTCAAGTAGAGGTCAGGGTGATTGTTTTTTTATTTTTTTCTTTTTTAATTTTTTATTTATGTCAGGGAAATCGGCTCACGCACGAGCCGCAACAGTAACATCAGATCAGTACAGTCCGATAAAACAAAACAATCATTTTGCAAAGTAACGTTAACATACCGAGACAAAACATACGTGTCCCCGAGTCTATAGCGTTTTGACTTCCCTTTAAAAGTACCCCCTCGAGGTCGACTGATATCACTTTCCCCAATCAGGGTTTCAAAGTCGGGGGAGGTCCCTTGTCGGGTTGAACACGGGCGTCTCTCGTCTTGAGCATCCTATGCGGATGAACAGCACCAACTGTGGCATCGCGGGTCGTCCGGGCCAATCCCCGTGTTTTTTTTTTTTTTTTTTTTTTAAAAAGAAGTGAAAAACTAGATTAGAGAAAAGGTAAAGAGAAAGAGAGAAAGGAGAGAGAGGGGGAGAGAGAGGAAGGTAGGGGAGAGCATCGAGGGATAGGGGGGGGGGGGTGTTAGGTGGCAGGGCCCACAGACATGGGCTCAGTCCCACATTCACCTGGAAGTATTGTCAATTTGTGTATAGGGGTTGTCTCGTGCAGGGGCTGCACGGAGTCCATCAGGCTCCGATATTTGCTCCTCTAGTCAGTCCGCATCGGGGGCAGAAAACTGCTCCGCCGCTCAAAGCGTCAGGTCCACTCCCCTCAGAAGTTGCCCTTCATTGGAGTATTTCCAGAGGTTCCAGTGTTGCCAAGTTTTGGTGTACAATTCTTGCCTATTTTGGTTGCTCAAAATCAGGTCTTCCAGTCTACCTATTTCGTCCGCCCTCTGCAGCCACATGGCCACAGTTGGCGGGTGAGGGGACTTCCACAGGATAGGGATGCAGGATTTTGCTGCATCCAGCAGATGACGTACAACTGAGTTCTTGTAAACTTGTGCAGGTGAGTTGTTAGCGTGCAAAAGGAAGTAGGCCGGGTCTTCCGGAACCTCTCGGTCCGAGAATTGTCGAATTATCCTTCGGACCTCGCCCCAGAAGTCCCTGAGCCTGGGGCAAGACCAAAAGACATGTAGGAGAGTGCCACTCTCCTCCTGGCATCGCCAGCACGTATCTGGTGTTGTAGGGAAGAACCTGTGTAGCAGCGCCGGTGTCCTGTACCAGCGTGTAAGGAGTTTGTAGTTCAGCTCTTGGGCCTTGGTGCATAGGGAGGATTTGTGTGTGAATCTTAATATGTTCCGTTTCTGAGCAGTGGTAAAGTGGCAGTCCAGTTCCTGTTCCCACTTAAGAAAGCATGGGGGTTGGAAGTTCTCTGGTGGTGTGATAAGTATACCATATGTCAGGGAGAGCGTATGTGGCAGCGGTCCTGTCTCTATGCAAAGTTCCTCAAACTCCGTAGGGGACTGACTTGTGTCTACGGGAGGGGGTAGACTGGTAAGGAAATGACTAAGCTGTAGTGCTCTCATAAAATCTAGGCGATACATTCCCCCCGGGTCCGAGAGCTCCGCCACTGTCCTCCATCGTCCCTGTGTTCCGAAGTGGGATGCTTGATGCATGCCCGCATCTTTTAGGGTTTGGAAGGGTTTATCTCCCATGCCCGGGGCAAATCGAGGGTTGCCTAAGATAGGTCTCAACGCCGAGTCTCGGGACGAGAGCGAGGGAAGCGTCAGCAGGCGTGCACATGCTTTAATCGTGCAGCCTATTAGGGTGATTGTTTTTAGTGACCAGTATATTAGTCTTGATTTTTAGGGTGCACTACAATTTGATTGGCCAGTGCTTCTTTCTATCAGATCTCCGGCTCCCCCTGCTGTCCATGCTGTGGATGTAGGACATTCTGTACAGGGCTAGCGATGGGGGTCATTCATATTACATGAAATATCCCAAAATCTGAGCGTCAGGTCAGCTCTAATCCCCCCGACAGATGTAATCTGCTCACTAAGGACGGATTAACGTTCCTGTACCGCCAACCATCAACTGTGGATTTCCGTACACGCTTAGCGCTGCCCCTTCTATGTCCCCGGGCTCAGAGATTATAAATACATATATTATATATATATAGTACATCTCACATCCATGGCCTCAGTAAATATATATATACAGAGAGAGAGAGAGAGAGAGAACTGTATATACTGTACACCCCCCATCCATTTCCTCATTATATACAAAGAGAGAGATCTGTATAGACATATCATTTATAGCAGGGTTGACAAATTTGCTTGGAATCTAGGAGCCAGCTAAAAAAGTTAGGAGCCAGAAAACGCACCCCGTCCCGACGAGCTTGCGCGCAGAAGCGAACACATATGTGAGCAGCGCCCTCATATGTAAACGGTGTTCAAACCACACATGTGAGGTATCGCCGCGATTGGTAGAGCGAGAGCAATAATTCTAGCCCTAGACCCCCTCTGTAACTCAAAACATGCAACCTGTAGATTTTTTTAAACGTCGCCTATGAAGATTTTAAAGGGTAAAAGTTTGTCGGCATTCCACGAGCGGACGCAATTTTGAAGCGTGACATGTTGGGTATCAATTTACTCTGCGTAATATTATCTTTCATAATATTAAAAAAAATGGGGATAACTTTACTGTTGTCTTATTTTTTAATTAAAAAAAGTGTAATTGTTTCCCAAAAAAGTGCGCTTGTAAGACCGCTGCGCAAATACGGCATGACAGAAAGTATTGCAACGGTCGCCATTTTATTTTCTAGGGTGTTAGGATAACAAATATATATAATGTTTGGGGGTTCTAATTAGAGGGAAGAAGATGGCAGTGAAAATAGTGAAAAATTACATTAGAATTGCTGTTTAACTTGTAATACCAACGGCCACCACCAGATGGCGCCAGCTTACACATCTGGTGGTAATAACTTGTAATACCAACGGCTCACCACCTGGCGACTTGCAAGCCAAGTCGCCAGGTCCCTATTTCTAGTCGCCATGGCGACCTGGCACCCGGGATTTGTCGAGCCCTGATTTATAGTACATTCCCTGTCTATGTCCTCTCTCTCTCTCTCTCTCTCTCTTTATATATATATATATATATATATATATATATATATATATATATATATATATATATATATATATATATATATATATATATATATATATATATATATATATATATATAAAAAGATCTGAATATACATATAATATATATTACATCCCCGTCTATGTCCTCATTTTATTTATAGAGAGAAATCTGTATGTACATATACTGGACACCAGGAATGGGTCCTGGACAACAGGTATATTTCCCCCCTGTTTGGGTTGTGAACCCTTTAAGGGGGTTTGAAGCTGATGTAGAATACCCGGGTGTTCTCACCCGTGCAGGGTAAGGATTACGGGGTAGTCCTGCAAGAGAGGAGAGGAGTAACTTTCAGTATTCTCCGGATGGCTAAATTCTTATTAGGGACCTGGAATTTCATAGGTTCAAAGAGTTTTGGGTGGGAAGAACCTCCACACCCTGATTACAGGGACTTTGGTCCTGAATGGGTTTACCCAGACGCCTTATGCCCCATACACATGACCGGATTTCCCGTCGGAAAAACCTTGGATGGTTTTTCCGACGGAATTCCGCTCAAGCTTGTCTTGCATACACACAGTCACACAAAAGTTCTCTGAACTTTCGTCCGTCAAGAGCGCGGTGACATCCAACAATGCGATGAGCCGGGAAAATGAAGTTCATTGTGGCTGGAAGAACAGTCTCTTGGAGGGATGCCAGCTTTCTTGGAAGGAATCCATTATTCTCTCTAGTCCCATGTCTCCATTTATTATAGAATTGCCTCAAGTCGTATTATTTTATCAACTCTGCAGGTAAAATGCCAGTCGTGCATACCCACAGCTCCGGGTATCGGCTTTCCCGTACATCGCTGATATGGCTTACTATTTGTTTTCCAAGTGATTGATTTCTGGAGGTGAACCTCAAAGAAACTGCCAAGTGTTGTCCCTATATTCTCCATAGAGAGCTATTATTGCACCCCGGACCTCATTCCACCATATCACCCAACGTAGCCACTCACATCTTGCCTGTGCACATCATCTCCCTCCCCTCCAATGCCTCCATAGTGGAGGGCGTGCAGGCTGTCCAAATATTTATTCTGTAGGTCCTCAGCAACTTACTGAGCATTGTATCTCTTCTCACATCAGTCTCTGCACCAGAAGAGCTTACACTCTAATGCCCCCCCCCCCCCACCACCCAGGACTGGTGATAGGATTTTTGACACCCTAGGCGAAACCTAATTTTGCCGCACCCCCCCTTTGGCTCCACCCCTGACTTCACCCCCTTTGCCCTGCCCATGTATACCCCACCTTTTTAATGAAGCGCCCATCGAATGCAGCCCACCAGCGCCCATCAAATGCAGCCTCACCAGTGCCCATCAATGATTTGCTACCCTCTCCAACACAGACTTTATCTGTCAGGATTTAAATGCTTGGAGCACCCTGGATATACACATTTTGCTGCAGCCTCACCAGTGCCCATCAAATGCAGCCTCACCAGTGCCCATCAAATGCAGCCTCACCAGTGCCCATTAAATGCAGCTTACCAGTGCCCATCAACGAATGTTTGCTTGCTTCCATTCATTTGGGAGTTGGGACACAGACCCAGTCCTCCGCTGATGCTGAGACTTAGTTGCTTGTTGCAGAGAGAAGAGAGTAGGAACATCAGCGGCCCGGTTGCCCCTAGACAGCAGTGGGCTCTAGGCGGCTGCCTAGTTTGCCTAGTGGTAGCACCGGCCCTGCCCCCACCACAGTCACACAGTATGAATATTATACATTATAAAGCTCTGACATATACCGCAGTGTTGTACAGAGAACACTTAGTCAGTCTCTGCACCAGAGAAGCTTACACTCTAATGCCCCCCCCTCCCAGTCACACATTATTATTATTATTAATATTAGATTCCAGTTTTTGGTATGGATTGGTTTGACGCAGGTTTCTGTCCCTATTAAGGAATAATATTGAAGACGAGATACATTTGGGGGGGTTGTCTGTTGGGGACAGGGATTGTTTATATATCAAGTGCCGTACCGTCACCTCTCTCCCCATGGAACGCTCTAATTGTGTTTGTATCTTACAGATGTACTGAATGTACCAGTTGGCAGCCATGCCAAGCAGCAAGCTCCAGGGGCCCCTGAGCTCCCTGCAGGATGTGCCCAGCGAATTCAGCAGCAAAGTCCAGGCACCGCGCAACCCCAAGCTGAGCAGACGTGAAGAGGCCGCTGTAACGGTAATAGCTGCAGCATAAATTGGGTCGGCATTTTATCCGCAGTGGGGAGATTTAGGCGGACAGATGTTGGTGACTGAAACCTGGGATTATCTGGGCACAAACAAATGAAGGGAGACAGCTGTTCATACAAAGTGCCTGCTCCTTAGAGAATTGGCGGCGTGCCAGGGATTGCGCTGCCACTCTGCGACCAAACATGTGCATTGTGAGGAAGAAATTCAGTTTTGTAACAATAAATGAATAAATCAAAAGAGCTACATGAGCCAATCTGTAATGGAGTGGGCTTCCCTTCCAACTGACTCCAACTCTGATTTTCTTATATATACCCTCAGGCAGTCCTGTCACTCCTTCAACTCTGGAGTATAGGGGTAGGGTAGGGGTGAGCAGAGCATCAGGGTGGCATATAATGTGCTGATCCATATTCATGGTGTTTTACATACACTGTAATCACTGTGTCACGTATATCTTCTTTGGCAGCTGACCCCCTCCATGTTCCTGCGAGAAATGTCGCTGAGTACCGAGCAGAGATTGGCCAACACAAGAGAGATGCATCTGCCGAAGATCATTGAACTGCTGGATATGAGTGAGACCACCCATCAGAAGGTGTGGTATTTGCTAGAGCTACGCCCATGAGCTTCCTTTTTTTTTTTTTTATTCTTTATTTTTCCATTGGTCAGCTTCCTGACCAATCACAAGCTTTCCTGTGGTGTCTATTGTGAATTGTATTCATACACATGTTCAGTATTTAAACTCCAAATAAATGTAATCATAGTCACAACTAAGAAACAATTGCCGAGGCTGTGAAGGTCACTGGAATTCTCATCAACAAGGACAGATACATTTCCAACAATACAAGTTACAGATAGTATTTCACAGAATCATCCAAAGTGTATAAACTCCTAATACCAGTATAGTACTGTGACCTTGCCTCTGGATCAGTTCCTTTCTGACTGGGGCGGGCCCAGATATCAGGACCTTGGGGAGGCCCTGGATATCAGGGGAGGCCCCAGATATCAGGAGCAGCTTGGGAAGACCTTGGATATTAGGCCCAGGCCAGGGGAGGCCCCAGATATCAGGAGCAGCTTGGGGAGGCCCTGGATATCAGGTCCAGGCCAGAGGAGGCCCCGGATATCAGGCCCAGCCTGGGAAGGCCCTAGATCTCGGGCCTATCTCTGTGCCTGAGGAGGCCCTGTATCTCAGGTCCAATTCCTTACCTGGTAAGGCCACAGATATGAAGCCCAGCTCTGTCGGAGGAGGCCCTGGATCTCGGGCCCTGCCTGGGAGGACCCCAAATCTCAGGCACAGCTCTGTGCATGGGAAGGCCCTAGATATTGGACCCAGCTTTATACCTAGGGAGGCCCGAAATCTTAGGCCCAGCTCTGTGCATTCGGAGGCCTCGATTCCCGGCTCCATCTCTGTGCCTTGGAAGGCCTCGGATCCCGGGCCCAGCTCTGTATTACTATGCAGTGTGCTGTGTGCCAGGGGAGGCCCAAGATATTGGACCCAGCTTTGTACTTAGGGAGGCCCCAGATCTCAGGCCCAGCACTGTGCATTGGGAGGCCCTAGATGTTAGGCCAAGCTTTGTGCCTAGGGAGGTCCCATATCTCAGACCGAGCTCTGTGTTTGGCGAGGCCCTAGATATTAGGCACCAACTTTGTGACTAGGGGGGCCACAGATCTCAGGTCCACCTAGGGAGACCCTATATCAGTCCCAGGCTGTATGGAGCCCTCTAATTGGGACTAAGCCCCAGTCCCTCTTATTACTATGCGCTGACCCTTGTCATTCAGCTGTCTGTGGCTGGTAGAGATTTTGGCTTTTGGCAGTTGAATGAAAGGGGTTGAGGGATTGGGCAGTTGATGGAGCATAGCCTTAAAGTCGGGGGTAGGTTAGGTCCCAGTAACAAAGTAAAACTAAATCAGAGGAGCACACAGGAGGCTTTCCTGGCTTATAAAGGTAATAGTGGGCATCTTGTGTTATCATTCCTAGGTTATCCTTTTTGCTTTAAAACTTGAAACAGATCCTGTGCTTCGCCCATGCAGGACTTCTTTTGTGCTGTTTTCATTGTTTTAGCTCACTTCCTCATGCCATCAGGAAATTACCAACCCTCCAAGTATTTTTACATTGGTGAATAAACCCTCCTGTCCATAACATCTCTACACAAATTTGCTATTGACAATTTGTCCTTCCTTTTGTTTAGCCCTTTACAATTTAGAGTGTAAGCTTATGTGGACAGGGTCCTCATTCCTAGTGATTGTTTGTGTTATAATGATGACTTGCCCCTGCAGTTCTCGACAGTAGACTTGGACCAAGCCTTGTTCCAGCCCTTCCCATCAGAGATCGTCTTCCAGAACTATGTGCCATGTGAAACGTATGAGGTGCCACTTGTGCTGAGGAACAATGACAAGGTCAGGCTAATTATGTTTTATATCTTCCTTCTTTGTATACATTAAGTGAAGTTGTCCTCCAGAGTGCAGCCCACCTGGCAAAATACTTGACCTTTCCCTCCGATCCAACAATCTTTGCTCTGTGGTCTTACCTGGCACCACCCTGCCTTTATAAGGAAAACATGCCATCTGGGTCCTCTTCCCACTGCACATGCATGCTGCAACCCCATTTGTTCCTAAAACTCCTGTTGGTACCGGGACAGGGTTGTCTAAATCCCAGGGCAAGAATCCAGTACTGCGCCCCCTCCCCCACTGGTAATACATACCTTAGAATGGGTGTACCACCCTGCATCTATTCTTTACCCCCTTCCTTCACTGCGCCCGAGGCAGTTGTCCCTCCTGCCCACTCCTTGTCCCGTCTCTGAATCCAGTAAATAGTTAGAGGCTGCCTTTGGTATAGCTCATCTATAGGAATAAATGAGGCCACGGTGCATTTGTGCAGTAGGAAAAGATCCAGGCCAATACGCCAATGCGATATCTATCAGGACTGTGCAGTGAAGATCATGGAGGCAGGGAGCAAGCTAAGTATTTAACCTACAGTCAGTGGGGCGAGGGGTTTACTTAAGGGGCAACATTTCTAAAACCACAGTTGTCCTTTATTGCATGACAATGGATTCCTGGAGCACTGTGGGTTATCTAAGAAGAAAATGAATGCTCAGCATGTTCACAAATGACCCCAACCAGCAGCACATGCTTGGCACTTCCTACTATGAGGAAGCATGAGACACACTCTCTCCCATGTGATGCTGCTGATGCCCTGTGTCCAATCCTGTTATGGTCACTCAGGAGCTGAAAGTCCGAATGCATTGGTAACATGAATTTAGGCAGCTGACAGGGCAGAACTGTCTGACATCAATGGGGCCTCTCACTATTGACTTTTGGGCTTCAGATATTCTAGGACAGCCTTGCTCGACCCTTTTCCTCCGGTGTAACCCGGAGCCTCAGGGCCTCACAGAGCGCTTGCTAAATATGATATCTATGACATCCAGTATATTAGTGTGATCAGTGTCTTATATTGGTGGTCAGAGGCGAAAGGCCCTGTACATTTGTGAACAGTGAAAGAAAGATTCCATTACATTGGCCACCTGTGGAAGAAGGCCACCACTTTTGTTGCTGGTCAATAGGAATAATACCTGGTTACACTGGGTGTCAGTGAGAAGAATATATCTTACTTTGGGGGTCAGTGGGAAGAATGCTCCTTACATTGGGGGTCATTGGGAAGAATGTATCTTACATCAGAGGTCAGAGGGAACTATTGGTTACATTAGTGGTCAGTGGTAAAATGCCTATTACACTGGGAGTCAATGGGAAAAGGGTTACTTACATTGATAGTCAGTGGAATAATGCCCCCTACATTGATGGTCAGCAGGAAGAATGATACTTAGATTGAGGGACAGAGGGAAGAATGTCCTATGGTGGTTAGTGGGAAGAACGTTCCTTACATTGGTGATCAGTGGGAAGAATGCCCCTTACATTGGGGGTCAGTGGGAAGAATGCACCTTACATTGGGGGTCATTGGGAAGAATGTATCTTGCACTGGGGGTTAGTGGGAAGAATGCCTGGTTACAATAGTAGTCAATGGGAAGAATTCTCCTTACATTGGGGAGTCAGTGGGAAGAGTGGCCCATTAAGGGTCAGAGGCTCTTCTTACAGACAGCTGAAAAGATAATTGCTGTCAGTGATTACTTATTTAAGAGTGAGAGCAGAGGCTCCACTGGTTCCACATCGCCGGCTCTGCCAAGCGATGCCAGCCCTGGACTACATTATGCAGGCCGGAGATCAGTTTGCTACTGCTCAGTCTCTGAAGGAACCCTGGTTAAGAAAAGCTGTTCTAACACATTCCACCTAAACGTGGATTTCAGCATGCCATAACATGACCCCTCTTGGTGTATATATTGTTTTTTAATGTACTAGATATACAACGTGTTTAGTATGTCTATTGCCACCATCTTGTGTCTTTGATTTGGTCGTTGTTGCAGGTGCCGCGGCTGGTGAAAGTTGTTCAGGAGAATTCACCCTACTTCTCAATCATCAGCCCCAGTGATGTTTGTAACAAAGTGGCCCCGGGCATGCCCTCCACATTCCGGATCCAGTTCACCCCCGAGGAGAACAAGGTACCAGAGGGCACAATGATGGACATATAGGGGCGTCTCACATCACTTTGGATTCATGGATTACATTTTTAGATTAGGTTGTATTTCATCTGATTTATAATGTGACATTCTTCCCCATTTTCTCACATCCGCTGGCTCATTCTACTTCTTGTTATGCCGCGTACACAGGATCGAAAATTCGGACAAGAAAACCGTGGATTTTTTCTGACGGAATGTTGGCTCAAACTTGTGTTGCATACACACGGTCACACAAATCTTGTCGGAAATTCCGACCGTCAAGAACGTGGTGATGTACAAGACGTACGACGAGCTGAGATAAATGAAGTTCAATAGGCAGTTCGGCTCTGCTTGATTTTGAGCATGCATTTTTTTCGGAATTGCATACAGACGAGCGGATTTTCCGATAGGATCTTTTTCCGTCAGAAAAATAGAGAACCTGCTCTCAATCTTTTGTTGTCAGAAATTCCGACAGCAAAAGTCCGATGGAGCATACACACGGTCGGATTTTCCAACCAAAAGCTCACATTGGACTTTTCTTGTCGGAATTTCCGATCGTGTGTACGCGGCATAAGTCTTTTGTAAACAGTGTCCCGACATCATCAATACACACAAGTAGCCAGATTCAGAGAGAGTTACTCCGGCGTATCAGTAGATACACCGTCGTAACTCTGAATCTGCGCCGTCGTAAATTTAAGTGTATTCTCAAATTGAGATACACTTAAATCTAGCTAAGATACGACTGCGGGCGCCTTCTTATCTTAGCTGTCTATTTAGGCCGGCCGCTAGGGGCGTGTACGCTGATTTACGCCTAGAACGCGTAAATCAGCGAGATACGCTTATTCACGAACGTACGCTTGCCCGTCGCAGTAAAGATACGCCGTATACGTAAGGCGGTTTCAGGCCTAAAGTTATTCCACAAAAAAAGATGGCGCAGCCAATGTTAAGTATGGACGTCGGAACCGCGTCAAATTTAATATTTTTTACGTCGTTTGCATAAGTCGTCCGTGAATGGGGCTGGGCGTCATATACGTTCACGTCGAAACAAATAAGTCTTTGCGGCATAATTTGGAGCATGCGCACTGGGATATGTCCACGGACGACGCATGCGCCGTTCGTTAAAAACGTCAATCACGTCGGGTCACGATTCATTAGCATAAAACACGCCCACCTCTTCCCAATTTGAATTAGGCGTGTTTAGGCCGGCACATTTACGTGACGCCGCCGTAACTTAGGACACAAGTGCTTTGTGAATACAGCACTTGCCTCTCTAACTTACGGCGGCGTAGCGTATATGAGATGCGCTACGCCTGCCTAAAGTTAGGCTGATCTACCCGAATCCAGTTAAGTGTTTTCATATTCCCCCATCATCTCCACATATACCCAGAGCCTTAATAATACAAGTAAGCTTGTGCAATTTGTTTCGTAACAAATCTAAATTCGGACAAATTTAGCAACTTTTTCAGGGGTTCGGAAGCATTCGAATTTCCGAACAAAGCAATTATGAATAAAACCGAATCCGAAATAAATTATATCACAAATAGCGAATGCCCGAATGCCTTTGGCATAATTCTTTGTTGCGTTAATGCGGCCTAATTCAACAGCAAGTCGACTTGTTGTGATCCCAACCACACATCCAACAATAACACTCTCTGCTCTGCTCCTCCCTCACCGTGCTGAACTCCCTCTCAAAATGGTGTACAGGGGCAGAGGCTATAGCCGCATGTCAAAAAACTAAAGTAAAATACGAGATTTCAAATCGTTACAAATAACTGCAATGTATTTAGAAAAGTACAAATCTATTCGAAGCACGTTAGGCAGCACCATTGTTAGAGAGACACGGAAAATTACCAATCAACGAACCAAAAAAAAATGTATGAATCAACGAAAAACAATGTACTCTACCGAAAGTACGAATTATAAATCAACTAAAAATAAGGCTTACATTAATAAGAATCATTCTGATTCAATGAAAAATGACGCTTGCGAAAATACAAATTAGTCCGAACACGAAAAATCCCGTTTAGCAAAATTACGAATGATTACGAATCAACAGGACGGAAAACTAAACTAAACAAATTTTTGCATTGTGCACAAGTCTAAATACAAGGGGGCAGATCCACAGAGCGAGTACGCCGGCGTATCTACTGTATCTACTGATACGCCGGCGTACTTTCAAATTACCCGCGTCGTATCTTTGGTTTGAATCCTCAAACCAAGGTACGACGGCATCTGGGTTAGATCCGACAGGTGTACGCCTTCGGGTCTAAGATGCAATACTTTGGCGTCCGCTGGGTGGCGTTCACGTCGTTTTCCGCGTCGGGTATGCAAATTAGCTATTTCCGACGATCCACGAACGTACGAGCGGCCGGCGCCTCTAGTCGGCTTTTTCCGGCGTATAGTTAAAGCTGGTATTTCGTCGCGTATAGTTAGACATGCCATGTTAAGTATGGCCGTCGTTCCCGCGTTTATTTTGAATTTTTTTTTTTTTTTGCGTAAGTCGTCCGTGAATCGGGATGGACATAATTCACGTCTAAGTTAAAAAAAATGACGTTGTTGCGACGTCATTTAGCGCAATGCACGGCGGGGAATTTAGAAACGGAGCATGCGCAGTTCATTCGGCGCGGGGACGCGCTTCATTTAAATGAAACACGCCCCCTAATCGCCGATTTGAATTCCGCCGCCAGAGATAGACTACGCCGCCGTAACTTACGGCGCAAATTCTTCCAGGATTCTAACTAAAGCCAGGTAAGGTACGGCGGCGTAGCGTATCTCTGATACGCTGCACGGGTGCAGATCTCTGTGGATCTGCCCCAAGGTTTATGTTTCCCTCTGCTGCATCAGGGTCACCTATTGGTTGCACAGGCAACTGTAGTGCCCCGTACACACGATCCGAAAATCGTACGAAAAATGCCGCTTTCGAATCGATTGTACGATAATCGGATCGTTAGTACAGAGCTTCCGAGAGCCGATCAGGACAGTTCATTCGATTTTATCCTATCGGACATGGACAGAATTTTTTTTCGTACGATGCCAGATCGTACGATTTTCGTTTAATCAGTACAGCTGTCGTTTGAAAATGCATTACAACACATGACATCACTTCCGATTTTTTATTCTGCGGTACGAGAATTTTCGTGACTTTAGTAAACTCATCAGATTCGACGTGAGATTAGCATACAAAAAAAAAAAAAAACGATCATTCGTCCGATAATCGGATCGTGTGTACCGGGCATAGGTGTTAAGTTCTCTTTAAGGAACTTTGTTTGTGTGTAAGTTTGTTTGATAAAACATTCAGTCGCCATGACTCGGCCTTGGGGAAATGCTCCCCTCTGGTGCCGTTAATGTCTTAGAAAGTCTGACAAATTCTGTTGCATCACCTGCACCAATAAACAGCATTCCCCCAGTGACTTGTCTTCCCTCGGATCAACTGCACACCCGAGACAAACGGCATCTGCTGGGACAGACGGTAACCACAATCCTGTGTTTCACCACCTTCACTCTACCCATTGTGACTCTGTCCATGAGTGATGATATCATATAAGAGAACTCTGACCATTTGTAGGAGTGATGACATCATATAAGGCAGTAGTTCTCAACTCCTATCCTCAAGACCCACTGACCAGGTTTGCAAGATAGCGCAAATACATCACAGGTGATATCATTTGCTGCTCAGTGATTGCAATATAATAGTCTGCATCTACCATGGTAATACTTAAAACCCAGCCTGTTAGTGGGTCCTAAAGACAGGAGTTGAGAGCCACTGATATAAGGGAACATTAACCATGTCCAGAAGTGATAACATCTTATGAAAGGACACTGACCATGCCCAAGAGTGATGACATCATATAAAAGAATACTGATCATGTCTAAGGCCCCATACACACGAGAGGATTTATCCGCGGATACGGTCCAGCGGACCGTATCCGCGGATAAATCCTCTCGATAGATTTGCGCGGATTTCCATGCGATGGAGTGTACTCACCATCGAATCGAAATCCGCGCTGAAATCCTCTGGCGATGACGTGTCGCGCTGTCGCCGCGATTATGACGCGGCGACGTGCGCGACGCTGTCATATAAGGAATTCCACGCATGCGTCGAATCATTACGACGCATGCGGGGGATCCCTTCGGACTGATGGATCCGGTGAGTCTGTACAGACCAGCGGATCCATCCGTTGGGATGGATTCCAGCGGATAGATTTGATAGCATGTCATCAAATATTTATCCGCTGGAAATCCATCCCAGGGGATAAATATCCGCAGAAACAGATCCGCTGGATTGTACACACCATAGGATCTATCCGCTGAAACCCATTCGCTGGGATTTTTCAGCGGATGGATTCTATCGTGTGTATGGGGCCTTAGGCCTAGTACACACGAGAGGATTTATCTGCGGAAACGGTCCGGAGGTCCGTTTCCACGGATAAATCCTCTGGCGGATTTTGATCTCATGGTTGTACTAACCATGAGATCAAAATCCCCGCGGAATTCCGTCCGCTGTGACGCGTCGCGCCGTCGCCGCGATGATGACGCGGCGACGTGCGCGACGCTGTGACATAAGGACTTCCACGCATGCGTCGAATCATTACGACGCATGCGGGGGATGGATTCGGACGGATTGATCCGGTGAGTCTGTACAGACCAGCGGATCAATCCGTTGGACTGGATTCCAGCGGATCGATTTCTTAGCATGTTAAGAGATTTTGATCCGCTGGAAATCCATCCCCGGGGGAAAAAATCAGCGGAAAAATATCCGCTGGATTGTACACACCAGGGGATCTATCCGCTGAAACCGGTCCGCGGATCAATTCCAGCGGATCGATCCTCTCGTGTGTACGGGGCCTTGGATTAATGACATCATATACAACCTGAATTTCAAAAAAGTCGAATCTACATAAAAACCGAATGCAGTTATTTGCAGATCTCATAAACCCATATTTTATTCATAATGGAAAACATATCAAATATTTAAACTGGGAAAATGTACCATTTTAAGAAAAAATAAGGTGATTTTGAAATTGATGGCAGCAACACATTAAAAAAAGTCGGGACAGGGCAACAAAAAACTGGCAAAGTAGGTGGCACTAACAAGGAAGAGCTGGAAGAACATTTTTTCAACTAATCAAGTTATATGGCAACAGGTCAGTATGCCCATGACTGGGTATAAAAAGGACATCCTAGGGAGTCAGATGCCGCGTACACACGATCATTTTTCAGCATGAAAAAAAACGTTGTTTTTCAGCATGTCCAAAAAACGACGTTTTCCCAAAACGACGTATTCATTGTAATATTAATCATTATTCATATAACTCTGCTGTACATCCCCCATCCAGCCATGATTAGTGGTAAATGGGATATACTGTACATGGCGTGTCAGTAATCTAATTATTGCTGTATACTTCTTTCCAGGATTATTTCCACCAAGTGATCTGTATTACTGAGCGGGAGAAGTTTGTCGTTCCGATCCAAGCCATTGGTGCTCGTGCCGTGTTAGACTTTCCAGATGAGTTCAGCTTCCAGGTGTGCCCTGTGAAATACAATTCCCAGAAAACATTGCTGGTTCGAAACATTGGGAATCGCCAAGCTTGCTTCCAATTTCTGACAGAGAGGTACGTGTGAGGGCGCCCAATGTGGGGGGTAATATAATATAATATGTGGATAATAATATGTGGAGTACTAACCAATATACTCAGTACACAGTCCCTCAAGTAAATCGAGCACATGGCACACTTAGTATACCGAGTACACAGGGGATATAGTGTACCCACCACACAAAGGTATCCAGTAAACCCAGCACATAGGGGTATCCAGTATACCCAGCACATAGGGGTATCCAGTATACCCAGCACATAGAGGTATCCAGTAGACCCAGCCACAAGAGATCCAGTATACCCATCACACAGTGTAGTTTACTCAGCAAGCACACAGAGGTATCCAGTATACCCAGCCGTAAGGGATCCAGACACAGAACCAGAACACAGGGGACCCTGTATACCCAGCACACAGAAGATGCTGTGTACTCAGCACTCAGTGGTATCCAGTATACCCAGCCGTATGGGATCGAGTATACCCAGCACACAGGGGATCCAGTATAGCCAGGATATGGGCTACCCAGTGTACCCAGGTCACAGCAGATCCAGTATACCCAGCACAC
Source organism: Rana temporaria (assembly GCF_905171775.1). Lineage (NCBI taxonomy): Eukaryota > Metazoa > Chordata > Amphibia > Anura > Ranidae > Rana > Rana temporaria. Next base: position 142,982,238 of record NC_053499.1, read on the forward strand.
TTGGGTAGTCAGTATATCCAGCACATACAGCTTTCAAAATCCCCTGCCACAGGAATCAAAAATGCTGATGCATTATACCCAGAGCACAGGGGATCTGGCATACCCTGCTCACAGGGATCCAATATACCCCGCCCACAGGGGATGCAGCATACCCAGCACACAGGGGTATCCATTACACCCCAGCACACAAGGAAGCATTGGTGGCATCCAATCACAGTCATCTTTTTTGGTGCTGTTTAGAGCAGTGGTTCTCAAACCTGTCCTCATGTATCCCCAACAGGCTATGTTTTCAGAATTTCTCTTAGAGCCCTTTCATGTTTTTCAGGCCTGTAAAATGCCTGAAAAAAGCCTCATCTGCAATCCCAGTGTGAAACCCTGAGTACTTTCACACTGGGGCGAATACACCGCTCATAAAGCAACCCTGCTCATTGAAATCAATGGGCAGCACCGCCAAAGTACCTGCAAAGCGCCTCGGCAGCAGCGCTTTGTGGCCGGTTTTAACCCTTTATTCGGCCGATAGCGGGGGTTGAAAGCGCCCGCTGGCGCCCAAAAAGCGCCGCAAAAACGACAGTAAATCGCTGCTAAAACTACCGGCACTTTACCGCCAATGCCCGGGCACTGGCAGTGTGAAAGGGCTCTTAGATAAAATAGCTGTCCAAAATAACAAGCCATTGACTCTTTTCTAAAGCACCTGTGCAAGATAAAGGAAAACCTGCAAATATGGCCCATTGGGGGGGTACTTGAGGACAGGGTTGAGAATCATTGGTTTAGAGGATGAGAAGAAACTTCTGATCAGTTTCTGTGGATAAACCACATTTGTTTCATTTGTTCTTCATTTATAAATGAGACCCCCTCCATACGTTAACCATTTTGTCCCCATGTGCTGTAGACCATTCAGTGTGGAACCGTTGTCAGGAACACTGGACATTGGGGACAACATGCAGGTGACGGTTGAGTTCCAACCCCTGGAAGTCGGAGATCACAAACAGAATCTACTGATCCACTATGATACAGGTGAGTGACGGAACACCACGAGAGTGTCTAATTGTTTATTGTCAGCCAAAAAAAGGTTGAAGTCAGAAATGACTAAATATGGATGTAGGGAAGGGCCATCTCCACCTATGAATCATAGGTTCCTTAGCGATAGGAAGAATAGATCTGACTATTACGGTAAGATCTGGAAAGATTATTTCCCCACTGTGAGGATAAATTACAAGTTTCCATGAGATTACTGTATCAGAGACGGCACAGAGACTGTAAGGATGCCACACAAAATACAGTCTATATGATAAGTACCCAGTTACAATAGATTCACACTATAGCGCGTCTTGCCTGCACAGGCACAGGAGCCTATTTATCTGAATGGACTGCTGTACCTGCGGGAAATGTTAGATCTAAGTACAACTAAACAAATACCAGATCCAAAAACTATGTGATGCACAATCCTCATAAAGTAACCAAAAACATGGTTTACCTCTCCTGACTGAGCCAAAATCTCCATCTTTTGCGACTCCCCCTTCTAGACACTGCAGCTCACAGTGGGAAAGTTTTAGTAAGAGTCAACCCACAGAGCAGTGGGCAGGACTGGGCATGGTCATGTGCTGACTGACAAGCTACAGGCTTATAAGTTGTAAAGGTAGAAGGTTTTTTTATTTTAATGCATTCTATGCATTAAGATAAAAACCCTTCTATGTGTAGCAGCCTCCCCAGCACTTTCTAATTACTTACCTGAGCCCCTTCTCTCTCCAGCGATATCCACGAGTCCCTCGGCTGTCCGGGACACTCCTCCTGATTGGCTGGGACACAGCAGTGGAGTGCGCCATTGGCTCCTGCCGCTGTCAATCAAAGTCAGTCAGCCAACCAGGGGAGAAAGGGGGCAGGGCCATGTCAGGGGTTCCGTGTCTGAATGGATACACAGAGCTCTGACTCGGCTCTGGTGCCCCCAAAGAAAGCTACTGGCTGAGGGGGCACTCGATAGGAGGGAGGGGTCAGGAGCAGCAAAGAGGGACCTGAGAAGAGAAGGATACAGGCTGCTCTGTGCAAAACCAACTGCACAGAGGAGGTATTTTTTTAAAACAAGACTTTACAATCACTTCAACGCTGAAAGACACTCCCCTGCAACATCTTATCCTCCCACTTTAGTGCAAGTAGTTGTCATTGAAAAAATGGGGGGGGGGGGGGAAGAGTTACAATATATATTAATCCTAAAAATTACCTTCTCTTTTTTTGCTCCCTTTTAGTCTGTTACATATACCATTGAATTTGTTTTTATTACATCTGTATATGATAAGAAAATAAATCCAGTGAGCTTATAACTTCCTGTGCTCTTTACCTGTGCTGCACTCTTATTAGTTACAATGTTCCCAGTTCTCTCTGAGGACTACAGTACACCTCCTGATGAGGAGGATGGGAGAAGTTTGGTTGTCCTCTCCTAGGGTGACGACATTGCTTTTCCATAGATAAAATACAGGGAGGAGTGTTGTTATCCTAAGACAGGAAGTGTGTTACTGGCAGGACCACCATCTAAAAATAAAGGAAAAAGAGGTTAAAGAAAAGTAAATTAATACACCCACCACATGGGACTAGTTAAATAAGAAAAATATAACGGCGGATGTACCCTCAGAATTTGACGCCTTGCTGGATTTTGATCCAGTGTTCTTACATCACTCATGACCTCAGAGCTTCGCCATCTTGGCGCCAATGTCAGGACAAAGTTCTTTAGCACCCAAGGTGAAAAGGCCAAAGTGCGCCCAACCCCCCTTTTCCCCTTTATGAGTTGTGGGCTACTTCAGCCTCATAGTTTACCCTTTTTGCGCCCCCCCCCCCCTGCTGAAATTCCCAAGGCAGCGGCATTTTCTGCTCCCCTCCTTGGCTTGGCCCTGCCTGGCGCTCTTGTTGTACCCAGCTATACCTCGCAGTCGCACTGTAGACTTTTTAGTGGCAGCTCTAGGCTGGCACAACAGATCCAGTTATATCAGGATGTCCAGTGTGATCCTATGATGGGATCAGTGTTATCTCTGCTGATAATTGCCCCTATCAGAGATCACATCAAGCTGTCCGCTTTGTGGGATAAATGACAGTTATCTGGTGACGTTATTTGTGTGACACAGAACAGGAGGGATTGTATGTAATTGTGTGTTACTTGTATGACCTGATCCATCCTATCTAATCCACATAATTCACATGTGTGTATAATCTACAAGTCATTTAGTGATGTCATCACGTTTGTCTTCTTCTCAGGGGAAGATATTTGTGTCGGTCTTCATGGCGCAGCGACTGATATCAACGTGCGGCTAGACAAGAACTCTCTCACCATTGAGAAGACCTTCTCATCTTTAACCAGTCAAAGAACAGTTACCATCTTCAATCGCAGTGACATCATAACGCACTTTCAGTGGAAAGTACTTGCCACCCGTCAAGAGGAGGAGGCTCAGAGACAAAGGTGAGATTTCCCCAAAGTCGTTTGTGTCTCTGCCCCTCCCACAATGATGACATTTCCTGCAGTAGTTTGCGTCTCTGCCCCTCCCACAATGATGACATTTCCTGCAGTAGTTTGCGTCTCTGCCCCTCCCACAATGATGACATTTCCTGCAGTAGTTTGTGTTTCTGCCCCTCCCACAATGGTGAGATTTCCTGCAGTAGCTTGTGTCTATGCCCCACCCACAATCGTGAGATTTCCTGCAGTAGTTTGTGTCTCTGCCCCTCCCATAATGGTGAGATTTCCTGCAATAGGGAGCTATCTTTCTGCAGTAGTTTGTGTCTCTGCCCCTCCCACAATGTTGAGATTTTCTGCAGTAGTTGGTAACTCTGCCCCTTCCACAATGGTAATATTTCCTGCAGTAGATTGTGTCTCTGCCCCTGCCACAATGGTGAGATTTCCTGCAGTAGTTTGTGTCTCTGCCCCTCCCACAATCGTGAGATTTCCTGCAGTAGTTTGTGTCTCTGCCCCTCCCACAATGGTAAGATTTCTCTGCAGTAGATTGTGTCTCTGCCCCTCCCACAATGGTAAGATTTCTCTGCAGTAGTTTGTGTCTCTGCCCCTCCCACAATGGTAAGATTTCTCTGCAGTAGTTTGTGTCTCTGCCCCTCCCACAATGGTAAGATTTCCTGCAGTAGTTTGTGTCTCTGCCCCTCCCACAATGGTAAGATTTCTCTGCAGTAGTTTGTGTCTCTGCCCCTCCCACAATGGTGAGATTTCCTGCAGTAGTTTGTGTCTCTGTCTCTCCCATAATGGTAAGATTTCTCTGCAGTAGTTTGTGTGTCTGCCCCTCCCACAATGGTGAGATTTCCTGCAGTAGTTTGTGTCTCTGCTCCTCCCATGATGGTGAGATTTCCTGCAATAGGGAGCTATCTTTCTGCAGTAGTTTGTGTCTCTGCCCCTCCCACAATGATGAGATTTCTCTGCAGCATTGTGTGTCTCTGCCCCTCCCACAATGTTGAGATTTTCTGCAGTAGTTGGTGACTGCCCCTCCCACAATGGTGAGATGTCCCTGAAGTAGCTTGTGTCTCTGCCACTCCCACAATGGTAAGATTTCCTGCAGTAGATTGTGTCTCTGCCCCTCTCACAATGGTAAGATTTCTCTGCAGTAGTTTGTGTCTCTGCCCCTCCCACAATGGTAAGATTTCTCTGCAGTAGTTTGTGTCTCTGCCCCTCCCACAATGGTGAGATTTCCTGCAGTAGTTTGTGTCTCTGCCCCTCCCACAATGGTAAGATTTCTCTGCAGTAGTTTGTGTCTCTGCCCCTCCCACAATGGTGAGATTTCTCTGCAGTAGATTGTGTCTCTGCCCCTCCCACAATGGTGAGATTTCTCTGCAGTAGATTGTGTCTCTGCCCCTCCCACAATGGTGAGATTTCTTCCTGCAGTAGATTGTGTCTCTGCCCCTCCCACAATGGTGAGATTTCTTCCTGCAGTAGATTGTGTCTCTGCCCCTCCCACAATGGTGAGATTTCTTCCTGCAGTAGATTGTGTCTCTGCCACTCCCACAATGGTGAGATTTCTTCCTGCAGTAGATTGTGTCTCTGCCCCTCCCACAATGGTGAGATTTCTTCCTGCAGTAGTTTGTGTTTCTGCCCCTCCCACAATGGTGAGATTTCCTGCAATAGGGAGCTATCTTTCTGCAGTAGTTTGTGTCTCTGCCCCTCCCACAATGTTGAGATTTTCTGCAGTAGTTGGTAACTCTGCCCCTTCCACAATGGTAAGATTTCCTGCAGTAGATTGTGTCTCTGCCCCTGCCACAATGGTGAGATTTCCCCCCAGTAGTTTGTGTCTCTACCCCTCCCACAATCGTGAGATTTCCTGCAGTAGTTTGTGTCTCTGCCCCTCCCACAATGGTGAGATTTCCTGCAATAGGGAGCTATCTTTCTGCAGTAGTTTGTGTCTCTGCCCCTCCCAGAATGATGAGATTTCTCTGCAGCATTGTGTGTCTCTGCCCCTCCCACAATGTTGAGATTTTCTGCAGTAGTTGGTGACTGCCCCTCCCACAATGGTGAGATTTTCTGCAGTAGTTGGTGACTGCCCCTCTCACAATGGTGAGATGTCCCTGAAGTAGTTTGTGTCTCTGCCACTCCCACAATGGTAAGATTTCTCTGCAGTAGTTTGTGTCTCTGCCCCTCCCACAATGGTAAGATTTCCTGCAGTAGTTTGTGTCTCTGCCCCTCCCACAATGGTAAGATTTATCTGCAGTAGATTGTGTCTCTGTCTCTCCCATAATGGTGAGATTTCTCTGCAGTAGATTGTGTCTCTGCCCCTCCCACAATGGTGAGATTTCTTCCTGCAGTAGATTGTGTCTCTGCCCCTCCCACAATGGTGAGATTTCTTCCTGCAGTAGTTTGTGTCTCTGCCCCTCCCACAATGGTGAGATTTCTTCCTGCAGTAGATTGTGTCTCTGCCCCTCCCACAATGGTGAGATTTCTTCCTGCAGTAGTTTGTGTCTCTGCCCCTCCCACAATGGTGAGATTTCCTGCAGTAGATTGTGTCTCTGCCCCTCCCACAATGGTGAGATTTCTTCCTGCAGTAGTTTGTGTCTCTGCCACTCCCACAATGGTAAGATTTCCTGCAGTAGATTGTGTGACGGTATCGGTATGATATCCCCGTCAACGTTCCCTTCTTCCCATAACGAAAATCACCCCAATATTCCACGAGGAGGGATATCCCTGGAATCGCCCAGAAAGCCACACATGAGACCAGCTTACTGCTTGAACAACACAGAGTTTTAATCATAAGAAACCAGAGCTTATATGTGGTTACAACTGTTACAATGACAAATCTCCGCCCCCCTCACACAGTGGGGGGTCTTCAATACAGCTCCTTTGAAATAAAGATATTTCTTTGAACTACTCAGTAGCTAGCCGGTTCGGCACCGCATATAGAGAGATAATTATCACAAGGAAGCAATTAGCATAATTAACACAAGCCACTTATCTAATCACAGTAACCAGTAAACACAGGGCTAGAACAATTAACATTTGAAACAGGGCTAGCTGCAGAAGAGTAATTACAATTAACAGCCTTAAACAAGCAGGGAGGATTAAACTGAAGCATATAGGTAAAAAGTCCGTCACAATGGCCCCCTTTTTTCTCCCTGCTCCGGCAAACCCGGTTGGACCTTCCCTGGTCCAGTAGGGTTGACGGGTTCAGAGCTTTAAGTCCGAGGTTAACTCCATTTGGCATGACTGACCTCCCTTGACAACTGCTCCCGACTCAGGTATGCCACCGGGTCGTCAGATCACACGCCGGTCAGTCCCCAAGTCTTTGTGCGATCTGCAAAGTCACCAGAAGTCAGTGTGAAGACGGCGAATGGGTCTGTGCGCCGCCATCTAGGTGTCCCACTATGGGAGGGGCAGGTTATGGCTCTGAAGTGACAGTCACAGGAGATTCATAAAAAGAAAAAGTTATATTTGTTGAAATGCTGTAGCACTGGTGCTCAGAGTCCGGGGGGGGGGGGGGAGAGGGGACTCAGAGCCCCATAAGGTCAGCCACCCCCTGCTCCCTCCGCAGCCGCCGGTTCTCCTCTTTGAGCTTCTCCAGCTCCATCTCCAGTTCATGGAGCCTGGGGGGGTCAGCCCGCTGTGACCTCAGGTGGTTGTTCTCCTCCTCCATGCGGCTTATGCACTCCTCCAGCTCTATGTACTCACGGATCAGATCCTGCTTGCTCATGTCCTGCAGGCTCTCCACGTGGTCCTTCATCATCAGGAACTGGGTGGTGGTGTAAGGGGCCACCGGTGGGCCCTTGGCGAACATCTCGGCCCGCATCTGGGGCGCCCGCTGCGATTCCATCTCCTCCAGTCGCTTCTTCTCCTCCCAGGTCCGCTGGTTATATGACTTCCAGGACCTCTTCTTCTTGGAGGGTAGCTGGCGGTGCCTCTTTCTGCCCAGCTCCCTCCAGGGCCCCTCCGGCTCATGGCTGTCGCCCATGACCAGCTGACAATGGTGTTCCCTGTTGTCCGTAATAACAGATTGTACCATGAGGGCTTCGTAAGGGGTGCCCAATGGTTCTTCCTGACCCAGCTCCTGGGGATCCCAAGCCGAGTCTACACAATGGGCTGCTGCTGGCGGGCGGTACCCAGGTTGAGACCAATTTGACCTGGTGTTGTCATTCATGGGGCAATTCTGCTTGAAGTGACCCAACTGTTTGCACCGGAAGCAGCGTTGTTCGTTGTCCTCCTGGCGTGGATAGCGAGGGCTAGATGTCATCGGTCTGTTAGGCGGTTGGTATCTAGCGGCTGGTGGGTGTGAGGGCGCCGTTGGTTGTGGAAGTTGTACCCGTGGTGTGGCCTGGTTTGTCTTGCGAGTATCCGCATATTCATCCGCCAACTTCGCGGCCTCTGGTAGAGTCATGGGCCTGCGATCTCTCACCCAATCTTTGACATCAGTCTGGATGTGATTGTAAAATTGCTCCAGGAGCATTAGTTGCAAAATGTCCTCTGCGGTGGTGGCCTGGCTGCTGTTAACCCAGTTAGAGGCCGACAGGGACAGCTGGCATGCCCATTCCGCGTAAGAGTCTTTCGTGGTTTTGCGTGAGTCCCTGAACTTCTGTCGGTGGGACTCTGGGGTTACTGCATAACGAGCCAGGAGCACTTCTTTAACCCGGGCGTAGCTATGGATATCCTGATCTGGCACGGTCCGGAAAGCATCAGAAGCTTTGCCTGACAGTTTGCCTGACAATATTGCAACCCACTCTCTTCTAGCTATTCGGTGCAGGTTACATTGTCGCTCAAAATCCGCCAGGTAGTTATCAATCTCACAGTCCTTTTCATCAAAAGCTTTAAAAGCGCTAAACGGAATCTTCCTTGTGTCTGCTGTGCTGTACTCACTGTTCGTAGAAGGTGCGGCTGCTTGTTGGACTGCCGCCAGTTTTAACTGTAGCTCTGCGTCCCTTATTTGTTTAGCCTTCTGTAGCTCTGCATCCCTTATTTGTTTATCCTTCTGTAGTTCTGCGTCCCTTATTTCTTTAGCCTTCTGTAGCTCTGCGTCTCTTATTTGTTTATCCTTCTGTAGCTCTGCGTCTCTTATTTGTTTGGCCTCCTCCGCTAACAGGTCCATCACTTTCAGCACCACATCCGGCGTTGGGTTCGGGCCGAACCACGCTAGCTTCTCTCTCATTAGCTTGTTGGTTGGTGACTCCTCCTGAATCACTGGTGTCTCCATCTCTTGTACTGCTGGCGTTGCTGCAATCCCGTCCTCCTGGTCTATCTCCATTGATTCTGCTATGATGACCCGCTTGGTTTTGTTGCTAGCAATCCTTCCACGAACTTCCAGTAGTTCTTCCAGTGTCTGCTTGGAATCCGGGTGTAAAGGAGAGTAGAAGGGAAGATCCCGCTGCTGCCAACCAATTTGTGACGGTATCGGTATGATATCCCCGTCAACGTTCCCTTCTTCCCATAACGAAAATCACCCCAATATTCCACGAGGAGGGATATCCCTGGAATCGCCCAGAAAGCCACACATGAGACCAGCTTACTGCTTGAACAACACAGAGTTTTAATCATAAGAAACCAGAGCTTATATGTGGTTACAACTGTTACAATGACAAATCTCCGCCCCCCTCACACAGTGGGGGGTCTTCAATACAGCTCCTTTGAAATAAAGATATTTCTTTGAACTACTCAGTAGCTAGCCGGTTCGGCACCGCATATAGAGAGATAATTATCACAAGGAAGCAATCAGCATAATTAACACAAGCCACTTATCTAATCACAGTAACCAGTAAACACAGGGCTAGAACAATTAACATTTGAAACAGGGCTAGCTGCAGAAGAGTAATTACAATTAACAGCCTTAAACAAGCAGGGAGGATTAAACTGAAGCATATAGGTAAAAAGTCCGTCACAGATTGTGTCTCTGCCCCTCTCACAATGGTAAGATTTCTCTGCAGTAGTTTGTGTCTCTGCCCCTCCCACAATGGTAAGATTTCTCTGCAGTAGTTTGTGTCTCTGCCCCTCCCACAATGGTGAGATTTCCTGCAGTAGTTTGTGTCTCTGCCCCTCCCACAATGGTAAGATTTCTCTGCAGTAGTTTGTGTCTCTGCCCCTCCCACAATGGTGAGATTTCTCTGCAGTAGATTGTGTCTCTGCCCCTCCCACAATGGTGAGATTTCTCTGCAGTAGATTGTGTCTCTGCCCCTCCCACAATGGTGAGATTTCTTCCTGCAGTAGATTGTGTCTCTGCCCCTCCCACAATGGTGAGATTTCTTCCTGCAGTAGATTGTGTCTCTGCCCCTCCCACAATGGTGAGATTTCTTCCTGCAGTAGATTGTGTCTCTGCCACTCCCACAATGGTGAGATTTCTTCCTGCAGTAGATTGTGTCTCTGCCCCTCCCACAATGGTGAGATTTCTTCCTGCAGTAGTTTGTGTTTCTGCCCCTCCCACAATGGTGAGATTTCCTGCAGTAGCTTGTGTCTATGCCCCACCCACAATCGTGAGATTTCCTGCAGTAGTTTGTGTCTCTGCCCCTCCCACAATGGTGAGATTTCCTGCAATAGGGAGCTATCTTTCTGCAGTAGTTTGTGTCTCTGCCCCTCCCACAATGTTGAGATTTTCTGCAGTAGTTGGTAACTCTGCCCCTTCCACAATGGTAAGATTTCCTGCAGTAGATTGTGTCTCTGCCCCTGCCACAATGGTGAGATTTCCCCCCAGTAGTTTGTGTCTCTGCCCCTCCCACAATCGTGAGATTTCCTGCAGTAGTTTGTGTCTCTGCCCCTCCCACAATGGTGAGATTTCCTGCAATAGGGAGCTATCTTTCTGCAGTAGTTTGTGTCTCTGCCCCTCCCAGAATGATGAGATTTCTCTGCAGCATTGTGTGTCTCTGCCCCTCCCACAATGTTGAGATTTTCTGCAGTAGTTGGTGACTGCCCCTCCCACAATGGTGAGATTTTCTGCAGTAGTTGGTGACTGCCCCTCTCACAATGGTGAGATGTCCCTGAAGTAGTTTGTGTCTCTGCCACTCCCACAATGGTAAGATTTCTCTGCAGTAGTTTGTGTCTCTGCCCCTCCCACAATGGTAAGATTTCCTGCAGTAGTTTGTGTCTCTGCCCCTCCCACAATGGTAAGATTTATCTGCAGTAGATTGTGTCTCTGTCTCTCCCATAATGGTGAGATTTCTCTGCAGTAGATTGTGTCTCTGCCCCTCCCACAATGGTGAGATTTCTTCCTGCAGTAGATTGTGTCTCTGCCCCTCCCACAATGGTGAGATTTCTTCCTGCAGTAGATTGTGTCTCTGCCCCTCCCACAATGGTGAGATTTCTTCCTGCAGTAGTTTGTGTCTCTGCCCCTCCCACAATGGTGAGATTTCCTGCAGTAGATTGTGTCTCTGCCCCTCCCACAATGGTGAGATTTCTTCCTGCAGTAGTTTGTATCTCTGCCCCTCCCACAAGTTAATCATAAATGTAAACTTCTCAGTTATTTGAGATTCCCAGTAATGGAGACTCTGTCACTATTCTTGTGGGGAGATGTGTGAGAGTTCCAAGACGCCAGCTTGTGATTCAGATTACCAGAAACAATGCAATTCTAAATGGATTATTCTGGATGGAGTTGAGTTGGATTGTTAGTCTAGACAGTTAAGGTTCGTCTTTCAGCCTCAGTCACGGCGGCGGTGGCTTCCTCCTATCTTGGGCTGCCCTGTGTAGTCGGGGGGGCACCCAGCGGTCAGTAATTCAGCGTGACTCCATATACACACATTGTCTGATTAGATCACATAAATTGGAGGAACTCCGAACATAAACATAAGAGTCTTAGCGAGTTGCAGCGTATCTGTAGCCATTGTACATGTTAATACAAAGTGGCAACGCTGCACTAATTGCTCTTCTTCTCCATCTAATATTTAACATTCGGATGAGCCATCCGCCCCGTAATTCCTGCAAAGTGCTGCCTGTCAGATCGGGACCTCTCATCCAGGGGATGCGCGATGGAAGCAGTGTGGAAGGGTTAATAGGCGCCCTACATCTGGGCCATGGTGTGCCTTGGAGGTACACAGCTGAGAGACGGCTCCCCTCTGCTCCATATTTAATGACATTAGCCAGAGATGAATGCCCCTGTGCTGAAGAAAGCACTTTAACTAACAGCAAAGTGTCCTCACTTGGCCGGCCGCCGTGCCTGCCATGTGTGTTCAATGTGGGGGTAGGGGAGCGCTGCGAGCTGGCTGCTGCACAACTACCACAAGTCCCAGCATCCCCGCAGCCTGGTCTTCATTCAGAAAGGGAAGGGGCCAGTAAATTACATACTTACTTACTGGTCCCTTCCCCCACTCATTCTAAAACATCCCCACAGTAACAGTCGGCGGGAGAGGAGAGGAGGGAAGCCAGGAGCGCTGTAGGGAGAAGAGGAGGAGCTAGGGCAGTAGGGGAAATTTGTGCTGCACGGGGTGATTAGGGTATGCCTGGGCACCCCTGGCACACCCTGTGTGCACGCCTATGTAAGTCAAACAGCCACCGTTTTAGTGCCTTGATGCTCCATTCTTATGTTGTTAAAATGGAGGTTCACCCGGAATAATGAATTTTTAACCTTAGATTGATGCTCATTTTGTCTAGGGGAATCGGGTAGTTTTTTTAAAATCGAAGCTGTACTTACCGTTTTAGAGAGCGATCTTCTCCGCCGCTTCCGGGTATGGGCTGTGGGACTGGGCGTTCCTATTTTGATTGACAGGCTTCCGACGGTCGCATCCATCGCGTCACGATTTTCCGAAAGTAGCCGAACGTCGTTGCGCAGGCGCCGTACAGAGCCGCACCGACGTTCGGCTTCTTTCGGCTACTCGTGACGCGATGGATGCGACCGTCGGAAGCCTGTCGGAAGACTGTCAATCAAAATAGGAACGCCCAGTCCCGAAGACCATACCCGGAAGCGGCGGAGAAGATCGCTCTCTAAAACGGTAAGTACAGCTTCGATTTTAAAAAAACTAGCCGATTCCCCTAGACAAAATGAGCATCAATCTAAGGTTAAAAATTATTTTTAGAGTGAACTCCCGCTTTAAGGCAGGGCTGCTAATAAATTTTGTTCGTCAGGTATTAATCATCCTGGCTGATTGTTAGAAGATCCTCTGATTCCTCTCCAACTTTAGATTGCCGCACCTTTTTTCTTCTGTCACTAGGTGGCGCTTACTGGTGGCATTAGAGAGACAAGGGTGTAGCAAGGTTAGACTATGTATGGATGGGGTGTCTCAGCCAATTGGCAGGGGTTTCTTTAGTCCCTTGGCCTGCTGGAAGAGCCTGTTTATTTGGGTGGAGTCAGTTGATTGGGGTTCTGTGTCACCTGGACGGCTGTCTGGGTGGACGTGTGTTATGTTGCCCCCGAGCTGCTAAGCCGGAAGCATGAGGCCTATCCCGGACATCTGCTAGGCTGTCTGAGGGCCTATCCAGAAGCAACAGAAGCAGAACAGGGTTGGGACTGCAGGATTGGAGTTCAACTGAGAGTAACGGTTCAACCGAACGGGGAACCAGTTGTGGTCGGAGGTAGAAGGGAAGCTGTCGCCACTAAGAGACCATCCACCTTGTTAATGTAGACCACTGTGAGTAAGCTGGAGTCAGTACAGTACCAGAGCAATCTTCTCACCAGCTGGGGGTGGCGAGGAAGTGGGAAAACTTCAGCGAGTGCCAAGCCAGGGACCCAGCAGGACAGCAGAGGTGACGCCTGAGTAGCATCAGTGAGTGCCAAGCCAGGGACCCAGCGGGACAGCAGAGGCGATGCTTGAGGAGCATCAGTGAGTGCCAAGCCAGGGACCCAGCGGGACAGCAGAGGTGATGCTTGAGGAGCATCAGTGAGTGCCAAGCCAGGGACCCAGCAGGGAAGTGGGGGGGGGGCCCTTAAAGCGGGGGGGGGGTTCACCCTAAAAAAAAAATCTAACATTACATCCAGCATACGAACAACATTTACAGTATGCAGGTCTTTTTTTTTTTCTGATGTACATACCGTTATATTGTGATTTTCTCCCCGGCTTCCGGGTTCTGATTCCGGCGGGACTGGGCGTTCCTATCCCTGGGTTAGATGATTGACGTGTTGTGAAAAAGTTCCCATGTCGCACAAGGCGCGTCACCAGTTTTCCGTAAATAGCCGAGCTGCGAGTCGGCGCTATACGGTGCCTGCGCAGTCAGCTCGACACGGTGGGCGCAGGCGCCGTATAGCGCCGACTCAGCTAAAGCTCATGTTCCGTATCGAACAGAATGACCCTTACTCTCTGTTTGGAAGCAGCGGTTACTCTGCATAGGTCCAAAACACCCCCTACTGAGTCAGAGCTAGAGCTCTCCAATCAGCAAAGCTCATGTTCCCTACTTCACAGAAAGATCTTTGCACTCTGTGTGGAAGTAGTGGTTTAACTGCAGAGTTCCAAATAGGCCTCCTTGTGTAATCAGACCTTGAGCTCTCCAGTTAGACAAGCTCATGCTCCCAGTTGATTGAAGAACTTCAGCTCTGACCCATTAGGCGGACCTCGGCAGAGAAACGGCTGCTTTCATATAGAGAGCAAGGGTCCTACTATGCAGCATGTTAGCAGGGGACAGGCTTTTTTACTCTGGCTGTGGCTGCTTTATGAAGAAAACCAACTGAAAGATTTTTCAGATCCTTTGTTTGATGCACCTGGTATGTATTTAACAAATTTTAACTGAAAGTTCATTTAGTCTTATGTGGTGTGGGATCTGGGAGAAGGTAATGTGGTATCTGTTCTCTGACCTCCAGATTCTGCTCAGACCTAAAGATGGAGGAAGAAGGGGAGACGGATCGTTTTCTGGAAGAATGCAGAGCCGATCCCACCCTCTGCGAGCGTCTTTCCCTCCTCAGCCGCACTTTCTACAACCGCAAGAAGATGGTGGAGACAGACTCCATGCTGTTCTCGGACAGCGTCATCCATATAGAGCCTGTGGTAAGTCTGAGTGTCCAGAATGTTCCCCCACATGTTATCTGTTGGCTGGTGTAAACAGAACAAAGCTTTTCTACACATTAATTGTACTCCTCTCATTGGTCATAATTGACTCTGTGGGGAGGACTGATCAGTTAGTTCCCCCGGATCACCAACTGATATATATCCTGACTGAGCTGAGCATTGATTGTCCAGATCATACAAGGCATGACAATATACATATGTCACTAATGCCGCGTACACACCATCACTTTATGTGATGAAAAAAAATGACGTTTTTAAAAACGTCACTTTAATTGACTGTGTGTGGGGGAAAACGTCGTTTTATGTCTTGTAAAAAACGACCAAAAAAAATTGAAGCATGCTTCAATTTTATGTGTCGTTTTTCAAAAGTGCACTTTTTACTTCACAGAAATTGACCGTGTGTAGCAAAAAACGTCGTTTTGTAAGACGTTTTTTCATCCACGCATGCCCAGAAGCTACTTCAATGGTAAAACGTGGTGGAACGTAACCTCACTTTGCAAGAACATTGTGAGAAAAACGATGGTGTGTAGGCAACTTCGTCTTTGAAAATTGAAGTTTCAAAAACGTCATTTTTTACTTCACAGAAAGTGTCGTTTTTTTTCATCACATAAAGTGATGGTGTGTATGCGGCATAACACTGAAGCCTGGTACACACGGCCTAGAATCTCATCAGGAAAAAAACAGTCGATTTTCCTGACGAGTTTCCTGGCAAGCTTTCTTGCTCGCCGTGTGTACAGACACACCATTCAAAAGAACCGCCATTTTTTTGAATGTCAAGAACGCGGTGACGTCATCGACTACGACGAGCATGCGCTCGTCACATTCGATGCCGTCGCCGCCATCTTGCTTCCCCCTACCTATGCCATGGAAGCTACCGCGCATGCGTCAAAGTCAGTTCGAGCATGCACGGGTTTCCACGGCGACAGGTAAGTATACAGACGCTCGGGTTTCTCGTCGGGAAACAGGCCGACAAGAATCCCGACGAGAAAATAGAGAGCAGGATCTCTATTTTTCTCGTCGAGATTCCCGGCAGTTTTCCCGACGAGAAACCATACACACACACGGTTTTCTCGGCAGAAAGCTCTCCCAGCAGCTTTCTTGACGAGAAAACCATGCGTGTGTACGAGGCTTCAGTCAATATTTGTGATGAGCAGTGCAGAATGTACCGCCATCTGATATCTGCGCTATAGTGGTTGCTATCACTTCCATTTTTATTCCCATACTTCCCCGTAATTCCCTGTCCATACACTTACACCTTGCTGTCTCTGTGCTATACTCAGCCAATGAGCTCTGACCAGAGACCCTGGGTCAGGAGTAGGGTAAGCAAAATTGTGAGCTTTTATTCAATACTGCATTCAATACTACAACCCATGGTTGCTTGAAAGAAAATCGCATCATCTATGACCTGCTTTAGAGCTCCACACTACACTCACTGTTAGTGGAAGAATCTTACTATTTACATACAACTATCATTACAATCCAATTGAGTCCATCCATAACTAAGATTACTTAGTTTCCATCCCAAATTTTTTTTCATTATTGTGCTCATTACACCTAAAAAAGTAAAAAAAAAAAAAAAAACATTTTTTTTTTTACTCATCTGGAAATGCCTGTTGCTATGCGGTCCCACGAAATCTGCCTTTGAAACCACCTAGGATTCTGACATCATCTCCCTCTAATGCTCCTGGGAAATGTGTGTCATAATTTCCCAGGATGCAGTGCGCTGTCCAATTATCACTACCCATCCAAGATTTCCAGGAAGTAAGTGCTTGTAGGCTTCACAATGCCCACAAGCAAAATGACAACTGTGTAGATATAGTTTTATAAACTATCTTTTTTGAATATCTATGCGGATCGGCGGCGGATTGTAAAATAGTAAGTGACCGGATTTATATTATAAAAACGCAGGATGAAAAGACATTTAAAAAATGCTAATTGTGGTTGGAACTCCGCTTTAAGACTTGACGCTGATGAAGAGGCTGTGTCTGAACTCCTGAAACATCTTGAGGTTTCCTATTCTTCTGATTATTTAATAAGATGTTGGACTTTCACCATTGGTGGCACCCTTACTGCTTCATGCATAGTTGGACATTTCTCAAGACCCCCTTTCCTGCCCTGCTCCAGTACATGTAAGCAGCCCCACCAAAGTCAGTTTGCTTAGGCCCCTTTCACACTTGCGCGACTTGTCCTGTTACTTGGGACTGCAAAGTCACATTTCAAGTTGTACCCCATGACTTCCAATGAGTACCATTCATATCTGTACGACTTCAAGTCGCAGTGACCTCAAAGTAGTCCCTGCACCACTTTGGTACGACTTTGATGCTACTTGAGGTCCATAAGATCTCATAGGCATTTCTTCGAGTCACCCCCAAGTGCCTGCAAAATCTTGGAACTTTCAGGTCGCACAAGTGTGAAAGAGGCCTACATGAGAGGGTCTTCCAAAACAGTGGATACTAACAAGGAGGAGTCTAATGCCTCTTATGCATGCCATTGTGCTACACTATTATAAGTTACATTGCTCTCCGCTATCTACCGTATGTTATGGAAAAAAGGTGGATGTGTTCTGTAGTCCTGTACTTGGGTGACAAGGTTCACAGATACAGTACAGTGAGTGAGTTTTGCCATTAGAGGACAGGAAGTGTGTTGCTGACAGGATCACCATGTAAAAATATTAAAGAAAATAAGACAAAAAAAAAATGTATACAACCAACCTCTTCTTAGGACTGTTACGCTGCAGTATAGGACATTTCTGTTGTTGGGTTTGCATATACTTTAGGTTGGATTAAGTCACCCCTCTTGGTCAAAAGTAATGTGTGCTGCACCTTCACACTGCATGAACAATGTCCTCTGTACGATAACCCCTCCAGGATGTCCCCAGAACACCCAAGGTCCACCCAGGACACCTGTGTCGTGGCCTCCAGCTGGTGTAGATTAATTGTGGGATAGTGGCGGGCACAGGCAATCTTTATCACAGCTCTACTATTAATGACAATGCACTGAGCGGTGGGCATGTACCAGGTGGCGGCCCTTTCTCTGGAGCTGTCTGGCAGACAATGGGCCCCCACCTAGACTTCTCCTCCTTTCCAAGAAAAGAGTCCCGGCGGGGGGGATGATAATGGCATTTCACATAATTTCTCCATATTGTTCTGTTCTTTATTATCTGTGCTGCCTGCTAAACTCTGGGGTACACAACACCTCTGCCAGCCAGGAGAGCCCTGCATGAGCCACATGACAAGGGGCTGGATAGGGTCATATTGGATATAAAAGTGGGGATGGTGGGGCAGAGAGAAAGGCAATACCGGGTGATGAAGGAGGATTTGATGTTTTATAGGTTATCACTGACAGGGGGTGGAATGAGATGTGGCATGTATGAGAGCCCCACTGTGCCCCTGACTCCATCATACTTGTTGTGTGTGGTGAGATATATTGTATGTATGTATATGGTGGGATCACAGAAAAGGACCAGCAATAAAAACCAAGGTAGCTTAGGGCAGTATATATATACATATAGAAAGTGCAATATATAAGTGTGTATAGATCTAGCTATAGATGTAGATATTGATCATCATTGTAATATGTTTTGATCTGATGTAATTGTTGTCCTGACAGGAGGGTGATGTCTGGCCGAATTCCTCAGTGCAGGTGACTGTTCTCTTTAAACCTCAGACAGCCAAGATCTATCAGCGTACAGTCTACTGCGACATAACAGGTAACACAGAACATTCCAACTAGCATACTGTGGGCCAGATTCTCGTAGATCAGCGTATCTTTGTGCGGGCGTAACGTATCCTATTTACGTTACACCTCCGCAACTTAGACGGGCAAGTGCTGTATTCTCAAAGCACTTGCTCCGTAAGTTGCGGCGGCGTAGCGTAAATAGGCCGGCGTAAGCCCGCCTAATTCAAATGTGGAACAGGGGGGCGTGTTTTATGTAAATAACTTGTGACCCGACGTGATTGACGTTTAGCAATATGGTTACATTTAATGAAGATACAACCTTTAGCAACTAATTGCTACACTTAGAGGTGACTCTCTTCTCTTTTATACCCTGTAAAAAAAATGCTTTGATATACAACTGCTTTGGATTACAAGCATGTTTCTGGAACAAATTATGCTCGCAAACCAAGGTTTTACAGTATTGGGTCACATGTGTTGGAACAGGGTCATCTCTGAGAATGGGGTCACTTGTGTCATTACAGGGTCCTCTGTGAGAATGGGGTCATCTATGGGAGAATGGGGTCACCATTGTCATAACTGGTTTTCCTGTGTGGGAACAGGGTCCCCTGTGAGAATGGGGTCACCAGTGTTGGAATGGGTTCATCTGTGAGAAGTCACTTGTGCGAGAATAGGGTCACAGGTGCCATAATTGAGTCCTCTGTCAGAAAGGGGGTTATCTGTAGGAGATTGGGGTTATCTTTGAGAATGGGGTCCCCAGTGTTGGGATAGAGCCATTGCTGATAATAGGGTCAGATGTGTTTATAACAGGGTCACCTGGGTGGGAATGAGGTCACCTGCATGAGAATGTGTAAAAATAGGGTCACCTGTGTCATAATTGGGTCCCCTATGAGAATGGAGTCATCTGGAGGACAATAGCACTGTGCAAATGGGGTCACCTGTGTCATAATTGGTTTACCGGTTTGAGAATGGGTCACAAGTGCTGGAATGGGGTCATCTGTGGGGGAATTGTGTCACCTGTGTCATAATGAGGTCCCCAGTGAGAATAGAGTTACCTGTGTGGCACCTTTTACACCCTTGTCCTCTCTCTGTTGTCGCAGGTCGGGAGGCTCGTCTTCCTCTACGCATTCGAGGAGAGGGTCTGGGGCCCAAACTGGTCTTCAGCTTTGACCAGCTGGACATTGGAAAGGTGTTTGTTGGCTCGTCGCATAGCTATGAGGTGAGTGGATGCCGCCCTGGTGAGCCCTGCTGGATATACAGACAGGCTATGTACAAGCCAAGTGCTAATCATTAGTTTATATATTGCTACAACCCAAATCTCATCAGGAAGTCAATTATTGATCTTTATATGGAATCTAGATAGAGATGTGGTCTGATTGATGTGCAGGTATTATCTATGTGTGCAAAGGGTTAAGACTTACCTTCTGACTAAATACATCTAATAATATAAAAGTCCAGCCAGACCGACTGAAACAATAGACTGCATGTGGAGCTACCTGAAACCTGAGGGTGCCATTGTTTGCCTTCTGAAAAGGCTAATTCCCTGGCTACCATGCAAACTCATTACTTTCAATATTGAACTGAAGCAAGCATGCAGATCAAGAGTGACTTTACTGACTTCTGAACTGCATGGTTGTTCCAGGTCACTGACTGTTCCTGTTACTGAAGTAACAAAGCCAAAGAGAGCCAAGCACTTAGCACTTTCAGCAATGGTAGCCTCTAAATTTCTTTCAGGACAGGAAGGAATTGGCTCCTAAACCTGCAGGTGTCAGTACCCACATTTCCTACTGCAGAAGTGGCGGTGTGCCAGGGCATGCACAGTGACACAATAAGAGTCTTTGGGGGTAATCCACAAAAGGGATACGTCGGCGTATCTACTGATACGCCGTAGTATCCCTGTTTCTATCTATGGAACTGATCCACAGAATCATTTTACCATAGATAGGCAGAATATCCGACATGTGTAATTGAATTACACTGTCGGATCTTAAGGATGCAATTCTAGGCCGGCCGCTAGGTGGCGAGGCCATTGCGGTCGGCCTAGAATATGCAAATGAACACTTACGGCGATCCACGAACGTTCCGACGGGCCCGTCGCGATAATTCTACGTCGTTTACGTCGAGTTACGCCGTGTAAAAATAGGGCTGAGTCCTATTTGACTAAGCCCTATTAAGTATGGCCGTCGTTCCCGCGTCGAAAATTCAAACTCTACGTCGTTTGCATAAGACGTCCGTGAATGGCGCTGGACGCCATTTACATTACCGTCTAAGCAAATGACGTCGGAGCGACGTCTGTTAGCGCAATGCACGTCGGGTAAGTTACCCGACGGAGCATGCGCAGAACGTCCGGCGCGGGAGCGCGCCTAATTTAAATGGGACTCGCCCATTTGAATTGGCCCGCCTTGCGCCGGACGGATTTAAGTTACACCGCCGCAAATTTCCAGGTAAGTGCTTTGTGGATCGGCACCTAACTTGGTAACTTTGCGGCAGTGTAACTTAAATGGAAAAAGTTACGTTGCGCTGGCTGGCTGTGGATCTGGCCCTTTGTTGCTGGGTCTGACCTCCAATGATATGATTTGATATCATTCCTTCCAATCCAGCACATCAAAGAACACTCCATACCAGCACCTCTGGTTGACGCGTTTCAACCCCTACTCATAGTCATTGTTTATTTTAGCATTGACATCTCTATCGTATGAGCTAGTGTTTTGTCTTTTGTCTCACTAGGTTGTCCTGACTAACCAGGGAGCCATTGATGGGATCTTCAGTCTTTCCACTCCCACCTCAGCTGTGGCTTCCTGCTTCACTTTTACCCCCAGTGAGGGAATCGTCCTTCCTGATGGACACCAGGCCATCAACATCTCCCTCTGCTGCAGAATCTTGGGAGAGTTTTCAGAGGAGTTCCACTTTAATGTGGACGGAGCTCCTGAGGTCATCACATTGACAGTCAGGTATGGAGACCAGACCCTATCTGCATATAGCCCAATGGCATGTAGATACTGTGTGTATATATATATATATTTATTAACTTTAGTTGTCACTTCACACTTTTATAAACATAATCCTATTTATTTTACTTGGTTTCACATTACACCGTTTTCCACATTTATTTTTTTGTCCCTGTGTAGGGGTTGTGTTATTGGACCCACATTCCACTTCAGTGTCCCGGGCTTGCACTTTGGGGATGTGTCGTTTGGTGAGTATTTTCTTTGTGTCTGTCTGAATACACAAGGACATGGCCGCTTTCCCAATACATCTACAGTCACTGGCCCAGATTCACAGAGAGCAAGGCGCACATTACGCCGCCGTAGAGTAACCAATGTACGCTACGCCAACGCAGCGCAGAGAGGCAAGCATTGAATTCAGCAAGCCAGTGCCCCCAACGCTGCGCCAGCGTAGCGTGGGATTTAAAGGCGTACGCCGGCGTAGGTGGAAGTGGGCGTGACCCATGCAAATGAGGCGTGACCCCATGCAAATGATGGGCCGAGCGCCAGACAGATACGTATCACGAACTGCGAATTCGCCGTGGCGTGGACGCATCCCTCTGCGCTTGCGCACAACCAAGTCGGAACCACTGCCTAAACTATGCCGGATCACTGTGTACGGCGTGAACGTAACCTACGCCCAGCCAGACAAGCGTCCAACGTAAGATACGCCGCCTTGTGTTCCCTGGTGCAGACCTTTGCATGTCTGCTGCTGGGTTGCATCTCCTTTATGGGGCATAACTTTACGCCGGACGTACAACTTACGCGCACCTCGCGTAGCATGCGCTGGGCAAACGCAGGTTCGTGAATCGCTGTATTTGCCTCATTTGCATGTTTATATTGCTAATCAATGGGAGCGGCACTATGCGCCAAGCCTAAATGTGCGCCCACCCTACGCTGGCGTAAGCAAGTTACGTCAGCAGGGTGAAGCCTGTTTTTAGGCGCATATCTGTTCGTGGGTCTGGCGCACAGAAAAGACGGCGCACATTTGCACTTAAGTCGGCGGAACTTGTTATACGTCGGCGTAAGTGCTTTGTGAATCTGGGCCATTGTCTTTAACGTATGTGCTATGTATAATTCAGTCTGTAAGGACAATTCTTGTTTTACAGAACATTCCATTGAATGGTATTCTGTGTAACTTCACATTAGTATTTTTTATTTATTGTTGAATCCGAATATATATAGGTAGTTTGTGTCTGCACACCATTTGACACTATTACATGTCCTACAGGCTTTTCCCACACTCTCACCTGCTCCCTGAATAACACCTCTCTGGTTCCCATGAGCTTCAGTCTTCGTGTCCCAGGAGATGGTAGAGGAGAGTCAAGCGTCACATGCCGCAATTTTGTGCTGGAAGAGAAGACACCGTCCTGGAAAATTCAACACAAAGGAGGTTCCAGACCTCAGGAATTCTCAATCAGCCCTTCTAGAGGCACCATCCGATCCCAGGGCCTTCTAGACATAGAGGTATGGTGCACCACCTTCTTCTTCCTTTTGGAAAGTGAAAAAACTGTACCTAGAGATTCAGTGCTTTCTCTCCTTCCTCCTCTGGAGGGTGACTGAGCCACAAATAGAGGTATGCTGCCTCCTATTGGTCCTCCTCTAAGACCCCTTTCACACTGAGGTGCTTTGCAGATGCTATAATGCTAATAACCTGGAAAGTGCCCTGAAAGAGCCGCTCCTCACACTCCAGTGTGAAAGCCCTCCAGTGCGCTGGCAGAACGCAAAAAAAAGTCCTGCTAGCAGCATCTTTGGAGCGGTGAAGGAGCGGGGTGTATACCACTCCTCCTGCCCATTGAAATCAATGAACAGTGCGGCCGTAGCACCGGCAGGTGCGGGTGGTTTTAACCCTTTTACCCTTTTTCGGCCACTAGTGGGGGTTAAAAGGGCCCCGCTAGTGGCCGATTACCCCCGCAAAAACGACGGTAAAGCGCCGCTAAAATTAGCAGCGCTTTACCGCTGAAGCCCCCACCGCCCCAGTGTGAAAGCAGCCTAAAGGGTGACTGAGCTAGGTATAGAGGTACACTGCCTTTCTCTATCCTCCTCTGGAGGGTGACTGAGCCACAAATAGAGGTATGCTGCCTCCTCTTCAACCTCCTTTGAAGGATGACTGAGCTAGGTATAGAGGTACACTGCCTCTTCTCCTTCCTCCTCTGGAGGGTGAATGAGCCACAAATGATGGTATGCTGCTTTCTCTCCTTCCTCCTCTGGAGCGTAATTGAGCTAGGTATAGAGGTACACTGCCTCCTCTCTGTCCTCTTCTGGAGGTTGACTGAGCCAGATATAGAAGTATGCTGCCTCCTCTCTTTCCTCTGGAAAGAGATTAAGTCGGACACAGAGGTACGCTGCCTCCTCTCCAGAGTGAATGATCCACATATAGAGGTACTGTATGCTTTCTCCTCCAGAGGTTGTCTGAGCCAGATATAAAAGTATGCTGCCTCTTCTTCTTCCTCATCTGGAGGATGACTGAGCCAGATATAAAGGTATGCTGCCTCATATACTTCCTCTTCCAGAGGGTGATTAATTAGCATATACTGTAGATGTACACTGCCTATTCTCTTTCCTCCTCTGAAGGATGATTGAGCCAGCTATAGACATATGATACCTCCTCTAATTTTTCCTCTTGAGGTTGGTTGATCCAGATATAGAGCTACACTGCCTCCTCTTCTTCCTCTTCCAATGGTTGATTTATTACGATATAGAGAAACATTGCCTCCTTATCTTCCTACTCTGGGGGTTGATTGAGCCAGACATAGAGGTACGCTGCCACCTCTTCCTCCTCTTTTGAAGGGTGACTGAGCAGGACATAGAGGTATGCTGCCTCATCTTCTTTCTCTTCCAGAGGGTGATTGATCTGGATGTATAGGTACACTCCCTTATCTTCTTTCTCCTCTGGCGGTGGTTTATCTGGATGTAGAGGTACACTGCCTCCTCTTACTCCTCTGGATGGTGATTGAGCCGGTTATAGAAAAACACTGTCTCCTCTTCTTCATTTTTGGATGGCAATTGAGCCCTACATAGAAGTACGCTGCCTCCTCTTCTTCATACTCTGGAAGGTAATTGAGTCAGACATAAAGGAACTCTGCCTCCTGTTCTTCCCCTTTGGAGAATGGTTGAGCTGGGAGTACCGTATTTATCGGGGTATAGCGCGCTCCCGCGTATAGCGCGCACCCCTAAAGTTGCCCGAAATTCCTTTTGGTGTCTTGCGCGGCATCCATCGGCGGCCTCGTCGGGTTCCGGCGTCCGTCTGCGGCTTCGGGCATCCTCCTCGTCGGGTCCGGCGTCCTTCTGCGGCGTCCTCGCGTCCTCCCCGCTCGTTTCCCGCGCTGAGTTTGAATACTGCGCCGACATATACAGAGCGCAGTACACTCGTTTATGGTCGGGCAGGCTCGGCTACTCTCGCGCTGACGTCCTGTACGTCCAGGACGTCAGCGCGAGAGGAGCCGAGACTGGCCGACTATACACAAGTGTACTGCGCTCAGTATATGTCGGCGCAGTATTCAAGCTCGGCGCGGGAAAGCAGGTATCGGCGTATATCGCGCACACACGATTTTCTGGGGAAAAAAGTGCGCGGTATACGCGATAAATACGGTAGATGGCTTGAAAGAGAACACGATGGTGCTGTGTGATGAATGGACTCCCCTGGCTGAATCTCTGAGCCATAAATATGCAGACATATGGTGACGAGAATTGAATCTCCACGGCGGGCCCGTCAGTAACTTTGTTCCAAAGAGTAATGATTCTGTTCTCCATTTCCTGCACTCTGTTACCAGATCCCTGAGCTTATTGAACTAGGTAGACAGTTACATGTAAAGTGCATTAACCCCGAGCAACAAATCAGAAATCATTTCTCATTGCTCTGACTGAACCAGACTAATAAAAGGAAAAATCTGATTCGTTGTTTGCACTGTATGTCCCTCATAAATAAACTGATTGCTATAGACGATTTACTAGCGCAGTCATTTGTTTCATGATCACAACAAACAATATAAACAGCTGTTTTTATTAAACAGGTTGTAAAAAAAAACGAGAAATAAAAACCTGTAAGACAGAGGCATAATGAGCTAGTATGCATTGTAAACTAGATAATTTTGAAATACTTACCTTAGAACGAAGCCATCTAGCAGCGACCACACACCGCTGAGACGGCAGACATCTTCCCGGTGTTTCTTCCAAGTTTTCGCGGACTCCAGTGCTGTGAGTGGCCAGAGCCGTGATGGCGTAACTACCGCGCATACACTGTTGGTCATAGCACAGGGCTCTGAAGAAACGGCACAGGCGACCATTCCTTCAGAGCGCATGCATCGATGACGTCATTGGCAGTGTATACATTAAATATCTCCTAAACTGTGAAAGTTTAGGAGATATTTACAGTATCTATAGGTAAGCCTTATTATAGGTTGTATTGTACCTACAAACAAACCAGGGGAGTTTACTTCCTCTTTAAACTCACATATCAAACCTGAAATGTAATCCTTGACATAAATAATGTACACTTACTGTACATCACATGTGTCAAACATAAGTCCTGCAGCACCCACCTAGTCTCTGCCTCTACCTAGTCTCAGCAGTCAGCAGCAGAGAGGACAGTAGAGATGGGCACAGGCATGTACAGGATTCCAGTCCCAACCCACCTGCCTGATCCTGCCAGGAAGCCAAAATGAATCAGACATTGAGACATTTCCCGATCTGTGCAGCTGCACACCGGGAAATGCCTCATTGCCTGTGATTAGCGGTTTGCAGTGTCAGCTTCCTGGTGGGATCAGGCAGGTGTGTTGGAACTAGGACCCCCAACATGCCTGAGCCCATCTCTAGAGGACAGAACTCCTCTGCCAAGTCCCACGCTTCTCTGTGCACCTGGGGAGAGGCCCGTTTCTGCCCCCCAGAAAAGCAGTCAGCAGCAGAGAGGAGGACAGAACTCCTGCTGAAGATCCTGCGCCTCTCTGTGCAGCTGTTGCACCCCCTTGTCTCCGCCTCCCCTGGGCTCAGGATTTAGCAGACTCCTTTAGCTGATTCCATCCCTCTTCCGGTCCTCCTTCAGACCCTGCACTTTCACTTCAGTTTCTTCCTGACAGCAGCACAAGGTAAGGGGTGTACTGTAATATAAAGGAGGGTGGGGGGACTCTTGACTTCTGCTGTTGGGGGAGCACTTGACATCTGATATAAGGGGGGGTGGGGTGCTCCAGAAATATAGTCCTACAGATACAACCGGACCTTTGAGGACAACCATAAAGCTGATGTGGCCTGAGATTAACCACTTGGTGTCCGCGCTATAGCCGAATGACGGCTACAGCGCGGACCTGAATTGCCGGGAGGCCATCAATAGACGTCTTCCCCATTGCACGCTCCCTGCGCGCCCCCTGTGATCACTGAGTCGCTGAGACTCGGGTGATCACAGATCCGAGTAAGGGGTCGGTCCCGGCCCCTTACCACGTGATCAGCTGTCAGCCAATGATGTAAACAGAAGCTCGGTAATCGTTTTTTTTCTCCTCACGTTGACAGCTTGAGGAAAAAAAAAAAAGCAGAGCCTTGGCTTTTGTGTAAGGGACATCGGTCCCGAGTGGAAGAGGCTCATTCGCCTCATCAGTGCCCACCAGTACCGCCTGCCAGTGTCCCCTGCCAGTGCCCACCAGTGCAAAACAGTGCCACCTATCAATGCCTACGAGTGCCACCTATCAATGCCCACCAGTGGTACCAATCAGTGCCTCATCAGTGCCACCTAGCAGTGCTGCCTATTAGTCTCACCTACCAGTGCTGATCAGTGCCCATCATTGCCAGTTTGCCACCCATCAGTGCCCACTACTGCCACCTATCAGTGCCAATTATCACTGCCAATTTTATTCAGTGTTTTTTATTTTTTTTTAACAAAAAATTAAAACCGCAGAGGTGATCAAATATCACCAAAATAAAGCTCTATTTGTGGGGAAAAAAATTATAAGAATGTCATTTGGGTACAGTGTTGTATGACCGCGCAATTGTCATTCAAAGAGTGAGAGCGCTGAAAGCTGAAAATTGGTCTGGGCAGGAGGGGGGTTTAAGTGCCCAGTAAGCAAGTGGTTAAATTGAGTTTGACACGCCTACTGTACATGATCAGGTATAGCTGTAGTGCACAGGTGATCCTACTGCTTGAGATCACTATACTGCTGATAACCTAGTATACTGGGAACACCAACTGCTGAGCATTGTAAGACTCCAGGCAAAACATTCCAGACTCCTTCCACTGGGAGGGTGGTGGTGTCTTTCAGACAGAGGGAGTTGGAGAAACTGCGGTAAATTGCAGCGGAATTGATAAAGATTCAGTTTAGGATTAAGTCAGTGAACCTTCTGAGCTTAGCAGCCCAGTTCTTGTTGTGACTTGCTGTCCGGAGTTACTCTTTAAAGTGGATGTACACCCCCAATTTTTTTTTTTTTTTTGATGTCACAATGTAGAGTATAAGATTTCCTTTCATCTGTGCCCAGTCTTGCCACACAGAGTTAATCCAGCTCTGAGCAATCCTCTTTTATTTTTTAGTGAAATACAACAGACTTCCAGATAAAAACCAGAAGTCCTTGCTTCTGAAAAAAAGGGCACAGTTCACATCCCCTCCCCTGTGTTTTGATTAAATGTTTTCAAAATATGGGGTGAGTCACAGTTCAGTGCCATGAGAAAATGCAACAGCCATCAGAATATACATAGAGCTGGAGGGAAGAGGGGAGGGTGATGTGAATCGAGCACTTTTTACAGAAGCTGTGCGTGTCTGCAAGCTAGTGCACGAGATATGTAAATAACCTGTCACTCAAGCAAGGACTTTGGTTTTTATCTGGAAGTCTGTTTTATTTCCCAGAACAATAGAACAATAAAAAGAGGATTGCTCAGAGCTGGATTAACTCTGTGTGGCAAAACTGGGCACAGATGATAGGAAATCTTATACTCTACATTGTGACATAAAAAAAATGGTTTACATCCACTTTAATATAAAATAATGTCCCCATTTACTCGTTTGCGTCTGTTAGGGGCTCAGGATGGCCGCGTTGGTGGAAAGGGGTTGCTGACAGGGAAAGCTTAAACTCCTCTGATAAGCCGGCTGTGTCATCAGTCCATGACTTATTTACCAGCGTACCCTTTTCAATAATAAATGTGTGCAAAGTGTCTTTACAAGATGTGCCGTGTTCCCGGGGATGTGAGGAGGCAGTGTGGGGGGGGGGGGGGGTGATAGACAGGCCGTGTGTCTCCTGTGCTGGAAAACTGGCAGCCGCTGTGAATGTGTTTCCTGAGGCTGCCGCCTCCTGTCCTGCACATAATCCGCACAGACAGATGTGCGTCTCCCCTACCTGTACCTCTCCCCGGCTATCATTACTGCCATTATATGCCATTTCAGTCACTCCAAGCCCCTGGCTATGTTGGCCGCTATTGATTCAGGTGACCCTGCATGTGGAGGATAAACATGGCAAGTGTGGAGGCCCCTGGCCAGCTGATGAATTAATCATGGAGTCGTGTACAGGGCTCCCTGTGCTGTCAGCAGTTCCCACTCAGGAAAACTCACTGTCAGGACTTCAAGTTTTTCTGCACATCTTCAAAGATTGTTCATGTCACGAACATTCCTGAACCGCGGCCTGCGGATTGGAAGTGTCTGCTAGGAAAACTGTTAGCCAGATTCAAGTAGAGTTACGCCGGCGTATCAGTAGATACGCCGTCGTAACTCTGAATCTGCGCCGTCGTATATTTAAGTGTATTCTCAAATTGAGATACACCTAAATCTAGCTAAGATACGACCGCCGGCGCCGTTGTATCTTAGCTGTCTATTTACGCCGTCCGATAGGGGCGTGTACGCTGATTTACGCCTTGAGGCCCAGATTCTCAACCGAGATACAACAGCGTATCTCCAGATACGCCGTCGTATCTCTGCGTTGAGCCGTCGTATCTATGCGACTGATTCTTAGAATCAGTTAGGCCCCATACACACAAGAGGATTTATCCGCGGATACGGTCCAGCGGACCGTATCCGCGGATAAATCCTCTCGAGGATTTGCGCGGATTTCCATCCGATGGAGTGTACTCACCATCGAATCGAAATCCGCGCCGAAATCCTCTGGCGATGACGTGTCGCGCCGTCGCCGCGATGATGACGCGGCGACGTGCGCGACGCAGTCATATAAGGAATTCCACGCATGCGTCGAATCATTACGACGCATGCGGGGGATCCCCTCGGACGAATCGATCCGGTGAGTCTGTACAGACCAGCGGATCGATCCGTGGGATCCGATTCCAGCGGATAGATTTGTTGGCATGTCAACAAATTTTTATCTGCTGGAATTGGGAAATATCCGCAGATAAAGATCCGCTGGAGCATACACACCAGGGAATCCATCCGCTGAAAACGATCCGCTGAGATTTTTCAGCGGATGGATCCTCTCGTGTGTATGGGGCCTAACGCATAGATATCCATTAGATCCAACAGGCGTAAGTCTCTTACGCCGTCGGATCTAAACTGCATTTTTTTTTACCGCTAGGTGTCGCTTCTGTCGAATTCCGCGTCGAGTATGCAAATTAGCTAGATACGCGAATTCCCGAACGTACGCGCGGCCAACGCAGTAAAGTTACGACGTTTCCGTTAGGCTTTTCCCGGCGTATAGTTGCCCCTGCTATATGAGGCGCAGCCAATGTTAAGTATGGCCGTCGTTCCCGCGTCGAAATTTGAAAAAGTTACGTCGTTTGCGTAACTCGTCCGTGAATGGGGCTGGACTTAATTTACGTCCACGTCAAAACCAATACGTCCTTGCGGCGTATTAGGAGCAATGCACACTGGGAGATTTCCACGGACGGCGCATGCGCCGTTCGTGAAAAAACGTCAATCACGTCGGGTCACAGTAGATTAACATAAAACACGCCCCCCCCCCTTCCACATTTGAATTAGGCGGGCTTACACCGGCCGATTTACGCTACGCCGCCGCAACTTACGGAGCAAGTGCTTTGAGAATACAGCACTTGCCTGTGTAAGTTGCGGCGGCGTAACGTAAATCAGATACGTTACGCCGCCGCTAAGATACGCCATTCTACGAGAATCTGGCCCAGAATGCGTAAATTAGCGGGATACGCCTATTCGCGAACGTACGCTTGCCCGTCGCAGTAAAGATTTCAGGCCTAAAGATATTCCACCAAAAAGATGGCGCAGCCAATGTTAAGTATGGACGTCGGAACCGCGTTGAATTTTTTAATTTTTACGTTGTTTGCGTAAGTCTTTCGTGAATGGGGCTGGGCGTAATTTACGTTCACGTCAAAACCAATTAGTCTTTGCGGCGTAATTTGGAGCATGCGCACTGGGATACGTCCACGGACGGCGCATCCGCCTTTCGTTCAAAACGTCGTTTACGTGGGGTCATGCTTTATTTACATAAAACACGCCCACCTCTTCACAATTTGAATTAGGCGCGCTTACGCCGGCAGATTTACGCTACGCCGCCGCAACTTATGGAGCAAGTGCTTTGTGAATACTGCACTTGCACGTCTAAGTTGCGGAGGCGTAGCGTAAATAGGATACGCTACGCCCGCATAAACCTACGTCTCCCTACCTGAATCTAGCCCTGTGTGTTTATTGTAGAAGTCCCATTCGTATTTGTAGGGTGGATACTGATCGGATTCAACCTCTTTTGTGTGCATCTTATGTAGCGGATCACTGACCTATTTTTCTTTTTTATTTCTTTATTGTGTTTTGGCTTCTTGCCGACAGAATGACATTGAATAATGAAATATATAGTGTGCTATAACAATAGAAAGCAACAATTAGAGTCATCAGCACAGTACTACATGAATGGAGAGAGCAGAACGTAGGCTAGCGTAATTGCTCCAGCTATTCTAGCTATTAGGCAAACTACATGCCCCTGAATAACCTCACAGCCAGTGAGTAACAGCAACCGCTGGTACTGTACTTGTAGTCAGGGCCGTCTTAAAAGCGGAGGTCCACTCAAAAAGTGAACCTCCGCTTTTCGGAACCCTCCGGTGTCGCATTTGGCTCCTTTCAGGGGGGAGAGTCACACCCCCCCCCTTCCGTTTTCTGGGAAACACACAGGTCCCAGAAGACAACGGGGACCAGTGAGGACGCGCATGCGCAGTAGGGAACCGGGAAGTGATGCCACAACGCTTTACTTTCTGATTCCATCACCGAGGATGGTGGCGGGGGCAATTGCTCGGCTTCGGCTGCCAACATTGCGGGCACCCTGGACAGGTAAGTGTCCATTTATTAAAAGTCAGCAGCTGCAGTATTTGTAGCTGCTGGCTTTTAATAAAAAAAAATTTAGGCGGACCACTTTAATGTTGATTGGACCCTGGGCAAACATTTTCTTGGGGGCCCCCCATGCAATTTTGCTCTCCACCTGCTCTGAGGCATACAATACATATCAGCTAAACCTAAAATCAGTTTACTGTATCAGATCAGGCAGTGATTGTGATTGGTTGCCAGAGGTTACAGCATATCATTACCACTTACTGACTGGATGCTAGAGGTTACAGCACACATTACCGTTCACTGATTAGTTGCTAAAGGTTACAGCACATGGTTTCTTCTTGTTGATTGGTTGCTAGAGATTACTGTACAGTAATACTGCTCACTGATTGGTGCTAGAGGTTACAGCACATAATTTCTTCACTGCAGAGGGGCATGATATATATATATATGAATACCGCCTTTATTTACATATGAATGCTGCAGCCCTTAGATATTTACATATGAATGACGTCCCTATTTACATATGAATGCTCTTGTTATTTACATATGAATGATGGTTATTTACATGTAAACACAGGGGGCCAGATCCAGAAAGCTTCTACGCCGGCGTATCTCCAGTTACGCCGCCGTAATTTCAAATGTGTGCCGTTGCATCTTTACGCCGATTCACAAAGCAAGATACGTCCAAAAACATGGCTTCAGCCGTCCGACGTAACTTGCCTACGCCGGCGTATCGTGGGCGCATAGTTACGCTGGACACATTCGGCGATCCCACATTCGGCGTTAACGTACTTGCACCCGGCGTATTAATATACGCTGTTTACGTAAGGCGTACGACTGGCGTAACTCTACCCCTCATAAAGCAGGGGTAAGTCATGTTAAGGTATGGACGTCGGAACGAGCGTCGAAATTTACGTTGTTTACGTCGTTTACGTAAGTCGTACGTTAATAGGGCTGTGCGTAAGTTACGCTTACGTCGTAGGCATTGCGCCGACGTATCTTAGGGAGTATATGCAACGTGATTCTGAGCATGCATGCGCATGCCCAGTTCGACTGGCCATTAATATACATGGGGTCACGCTTAATTTAAATAGATGATGCCCACCTGCTTCCTACTTTGAATTAGGCGGGCTTACGCCGGCCAATTTACGCTACGCCGCCGCAACTTACGGAGCAAGTGCTTTGTGAATACTGCACTTGCCTCTCTAAGTTGCGGCGGCGTAGCGTAAATAAGATACGCTACGCCCGCACAAAGATGCGCCTAGGTACGTGAATCTGGCCCAGGGTCTGCAAGTTAGTCATCTGTGCACAACAATAGGGCAGAGCTGGGCAGCATTAGTAGCAGCACTTTACACTGAGATATCGGGAGCCAGCACAGGACTAATGCCGCGTACACACAACCGTTTTTTAAACTGGGATAGTTGGCAAGTATGAGGCAGCTGCTTAGGGCCCAGGGCAGCTTTTCCTTTTGCCCTGCTTTAAAGACGGCCCTGTACAGCACAGTAACTTCCACTCAAAGCCTGATGTCAGATTTCATATGATTAAAATTGCTGGGAGAAAAAAAACAATTTAGTGAAATTAAAGTACAAGGTGTGATCTGGAGAACATTATATCCGTGTGGACTTATTGTTTAGGGTAGTAAATACAGATGATTTGCCCGATGTGCCATCTGTCTTCTACTTTTCCCTCTTTCTTGTGTCCAGGTCACATTCTGCGCCAACCAGGTGAAGAGATATGAGCTGGCATTGGTGGTGGATATAGACGGTATAGGAGAGGAGGTCTTGGCTTTGCCGATCACTGCCAGGTAAATCACACATTGCCGTATTTCATGCTGGTATATAGGGGCGGACTGACCATTGGGACTTTTGGGCACTGCCCGAGGGCCCAATGCCACTTGGGGGCCCCATCAGGGTTGCCAGGCTCAATAAAACCAGGGACAGTATGTAAAAATCTGTGTTTTCTTAAACCGACATGCTTTTGATGTGAAAATCCTGAGATTTTAGCTGCCATGCCTCTGCACTGCCTCCTGGCGTGGTGGCCATCTGTAAGCCCAGGGGGACCATAATCTTCTATTGCCCGGGGGCCCCATGGGTTGTCAATCCATCCCTGCTGGTATATTTGCTCCAGACTTTGCACTTGGTACCATTGTGTTTGTTGTATACAGGTGTGTGGTGCCACCTCTGTTTGTGGATAACCCCTCCGTGAAATTCAACCGCTGTTTCCTGAAGTACCCGTATGAGAAGGCAGTGACCATCACCAATCCCAGCAATCTCCAGGGATGCTATGTTGTTGTGTCACAGGTGGGTTGTCATATGTTTTCTGAAGGATCTGCTAGCTGACCTTCAATGATTGTGTGTAATGTGTGATGGAATCTGAGAAGGTTCATGTGTTCTGTTCTCATTCAACACAGGATCCGGCATGCCTCTCCAGTATCCACTTTTACAGTCCTATTCCCCGTGGTATCATTGAGCCTCACAGCAGCGTGGACGTCCCCATCGTGGTGACAGCCCAGCGAACCGGCGAGCACAGCACCACAGCTGAGATTGCAGTGTTTGGTGGCAGCGAGGCTCCTCTGGTAATAATGGCAACTTTCTCCATCAGCTCGGCAGCACTGTGTACCTGACTCCCCTTCCCCCTTCCAGGACTGTCTGAATAGAAAACTGTAATGCCGCGTACACTCCATAATTTTTCAGCATGAAAGAAAACTTCATTTTTCAGCATGTCTAAAAAAAAACGTTTTCCCAACTTCATCATTAAAACGATGTTGCCTACACACCATCGTTTTTTGCTCTCAAGTGCCGGGTAGACGTCCTGTTGTTTACATTCCCTGTGCGCGCCGCTGGGGGCGCACAGCGGGGAAACACTGTGCCCGGCGCATCGCTGGGGAGCCGATGCGCGTGCCTGGCGGCCGCCATGTCCGCCAAGTACCCGCGATCGGCGGTGACAGCAGGGACGTGGAGCTCTGTGTGTAAACACAGAGCTCCACGTCCTGTCAGGGAGAGAGGAGACCGATGCGGTGTCCCTTGTACATAGGGACATAGATCGGTCACCTCCCCCAGTCAGTCCCCTCCACACACAGTTAGAACACACCCAGGGAATACATTTACCCCCTTCCTCACCCCCTCGTGTTAACCCCTTCCCTGCCAGTCACATTTATACAGTAATTAGTGCATTTTTATAGCACTGATCGCTGTATAAATGTGAATGGTCCCAAAATTGTGTCAAAAGTGTCCGATACGTCCGCCGCAATATCGCAGGCCTGACAAAAAATAAATAAAAAATCGCAGATCACCGCCATTACTAGTAAAAAATAATAATAAAAAAAAAATCATAAATCTATCCCCTATTTTGTAGGCGCTATAACTTTTGCGCAAACCAATCAATAAACGCTTATTGCGATTTTTTAACAAAAATATGTAGAAGAATATGTATCAGCCTAAACCGAGGGAAATTTTTATTTAAAAAAAAAAAAAAATGGGATATTATTATAACAAAAAGTAAAAAATATTGGGCTAGATTCAGATCTTCAGATCCGTGTAACCTATATGATTTACGTTACGCCGCCGCAAGTTTTTGAGGCAAGTGCTTTATTCAGAAAGCACTTGCCTGTAAACTTGCGGCGGCGTATCGTAAATATCGACAGCAAATGTCCAATGGAGCCTACACAAGCTCCCATCGAACATTTGTTGTCGGAAATTCCGATCGTGTGTACGCGGCATCAGTGTTACTTAACATTAAAATTATGATTGGCTGCTTTTTTTTTTGTAACTCCCTTTTTAACCAAAGAAAGTTACACGTGACAGTCAAAGACACCAGAGTTTACAGTATTTCATTTAGTAACATTTAGGCCCCTTTCACACTGACACGTTTTTCAGGCGGTTCAGTGCTAAAAATAGTGCTGCTATACCGCCTGAAAAAATCGTGCCCTGCAGTCTTCAATGTGAAAGCCTGAAAGCTTTCACACTGAAGCGTTGCGCTAGCAGGAGCGCTCCAAAAGTCCTGCTAGCCGCATCTTTGGAGCGGTATAGGAGCGGGGTGTTTACCGCTCTTATACCGCTCCTTCCCATTGAAATCAATGGGAAACCGCGGTAATACCGCCGGCAATGCGCCTCCACAGAGGCGCATTGCCGGTGGTATTAACCCTTTTTTGGCCGCTAGCGGGGGTTAAAACCGCACCGCTAGTGGCCAAATATCGCGGCAAATATGACGGTATAGCGGCGCTAAAAATCGCGCCTCTATACCGTCACCGCACCTCCACTGCCCCGTGTCAAAGGGGCCTTATGATTTGTGGTAGGTGCACCATGCGCTCGCTGGGGCTCTGTATAAAAGTGCTCATTGGAGGAGTATATTATTCTTACAGGAGGTCCTTCTGCTGTGTACCGGAGAGGGGCCCGTGGTCCACGTGCATCCTAGTGAGCTAAACTTTGGCAACATCCCGGCTCTGACTGATGTCTCCAGGACCATCCATCTGAATAATCAATCACTGATTCCTGCCCCCTTCCAGGTCACAATGGTAAGTACCAGGGCTGTCTTAATTCCTGGGCATACTTGGGCACTTCCAGGGGCGGACTGACCATTTGAGCACTCGGGCACTGCCTGAGGGCCCCATGCCACTAGGGGGCCCCATCAGGGTTGACAGCCTCAGTAAAACCAGGGACAGTATGTGAAAATCTGTGTTTTTTTTTTTTTTAAATCCCAAGATTATAGCTGCCTCTCCAGTACTCTTTCAGTGTGTGTATGTGTATTCTGTGTGTATGTATACTGTGTGTGTATATTGTGTGTCTGTGTGTGTATACTGTATGTGTGTGTATACTGTGTGGCCCCATAATCTATTGCCTGGGGGCCCCATAATCTCATATTGCTCGGGGGGGCTTCATAATCTCCTATTGCCCGGGGGCCCCATAATCTTTTATTGCCCGGGGGCCCCATAATCTTCTATTGCCCAGGGGCCCCAGCCCCAGGTGCATGGGGGCACCATGATAGTCTTGCATTACATCATATTTGCCAACTGTCCCACATGTGCTAGGATAGTCATGCATTTTACTAAGTTTTCCCAGAATGATGGCCTTGTCCTGAGCGGCATTCCCAAAACTTGTACTTTACCCTCCTGATGCCCTTCTGCCTCCCCCCATGCTCTTTGTGTTGGTTTAGTCTTTGATTTATTGCACGTTTTCTTATTGTCTAAAATAAATTTTATTGAAAGTACTAATATACTGTATTTATCGGCGTATACCGCGCACTTTTTTGCCCTTAAAATCAGGGCAAAATCGTGGGTGCGCGATATACGCCGATACTCGCTTCCCGCGCTGTGTTTGAATCCGCCACCGACATATACCGAGCGCAGTACACTCGGGTACACTCGGCCATGCTCGGCTCCCCTTGCGGTTATACGAGAGAAGCCGAGCGTGCCCGAGTGTACTGCGCTTGGTATATGCCATCGGCGGCGGCGGTCAAACACAGCGCGGGAAGCGGGAATCGGCTCAGAGACAGCGCGGGACAAGCGGGGAGGACCCCACGAAGGCCGCAGACAGATGCCGGACCGGACAAGGCCGCCGATGGACGCCGGGCAAGACACAAAAACTGTAAATAATAAAATAAAAAAAATCAGGAATTTCACGTCCAGATCAGGGGTGCGCGCTATACGCCGGTGCGCGCAATAGGCCGATAAATACGGTATATATATATATATATATATATATATATATATATATATATATATATGTGTGTTTAATTCTATCAACTATTTATACTTTAATTCTTGAGTAGGTGTGTAAATTTAGGGCAGGCTGGCAGGGACCCCAGTGCATTACTTTGCCCAGGGGCCCATGATGCTATTAAGACGACCCTGGTAAGTACAGCTTAGTAGATACAGGGATGCAGAGACATGTGTGCTAGAGTTGAGCTACCAGATCGTAAGCTTTCATGGCGAGAGCATTATACTTCAGCACAGGCAGGGAGGTGCCAGATCTGTGTGTGTTTTAATGTCTTATGTTCCCATGGTGACTGATAATTATATACCACTGCCATGACTGCCTGATAATTACTACAATAAACAGATTATCATATCCTTCTGTCTGATAGAGAAGATAGGGTAAGATTTACAATCCCCTATCACTGACGGATGGAGATAAAGTAC
Source organism: Rana temporaria (assembly GCF_905171775.1). Classification (NCBI taxonomy): domain Eukaryota; kingdom Metazoa; phylum Chordata; class Amphibia; order Anura; family Ranidae; genus Rana; species Rana temporaria. The sequence goes on from NC_053499.1 coordinate 143,019,602, forward strand.
TGTATATAACAAGTTGCTTCTCTGGCTATGTACCCCAAGTCTGTGCTTTATCCCCAAATACTACACCTCCACTTCCCACCCTGTGCCGTGAAATGCCTTAAAGGGGTTGTAAAGGTACAATTTTTTCCCCTAAATGTCTTCCTTTACCTTAGTGCAGTCCTCCTTCACTTACCTCATCCTTCCATTTTGCTTTTAAATGTCCTTATTTCTTCTGAGAAATCCTCACTTCCTGTTCTTCTGTCTGTAACTCCACACAGTAATGCGAGGCTTTCTCCCTGGTGTGGAGTGTCGTGCTCACCCCCTCCCTTGGACTACAGGGGAGTCAGGACGCCCACTAACACACAGCTCCTTTCTCTATCTGCAACGTAGAGAGCGTCCTGACTCCCCTGTAGTCCAAGGGAGGGGGCGAGCACGACACTCCACACCAGGGAGAAAGCCTTGCATTACTGTGTGGAGTTACAGACAGAAGAACAGGAAGTGAGGATAGCCTCAGCTATTTACATATGAATACTCCCGTTATTTACATATGAATGACGGTTATTTAAATGTAAACACAGGGGGCCAGATTCTCTAAGAAACGGCGTAGGCGTAGTGTAAGTCATTTACACTACGCCACCGCAACTTACTGGAGCAAGTGCCGTATTCGCGAAGCACTTGCTCCGTAATTTGCGGCGGCGTAGTGTAAATGGCCCGGTGTATGGCCGCGTAATTCAAAGGGGGCGGCTTGTATTCAAATTAAGCGCGCCCCCGCGACGATCGAACTGCGCATGCGCCGGGGCTGAAAAATAGCCCAGTGCGCATGCTCCAGCTCACAACGGAAAACGTCAATGACGCCGACGTGAGCGTCATTGACGTAAAGTCGTATTCAAGAACGACTTAGGAAAACGACGTAACCGACGGAAAAAGACGACGCGGACCCGACGCCATACTTAACATGGCATACGGCGGACTGGCGTAAGGTTACCACTCATATAGCAGGGGTAACCTTACGCTTACGGAAACAACGAAAGCGACGCAAATTCGTTCGGGAATCGGCGTATCAGGCTCATTTGCATAGTCAAATGAGACCTGAACGTAAACGCCACCTAGCGGTCAGCGTTGTATTGCATTTAGGATCCGACGGTGTAAGTGACTTACACCAGTCGGATCCGAGCCTAAATCTGGCCTATCTTGTTTTGTGAATACAAAACAATGATACGCCGGCGGGATTTTCGAATTACGCCGGTGTATCTGTAGATGGCGTAACTCTTTTGAGAATCTGGCCCAGGGTCTGCAGGTGAGTCATCTGTACACAACAATAGGGCAGAGCTGGGCAGCATTAGTAGCAGTACTTCACACTGAGATATCGGGACACAGCACAGGACTAAAACTTCAAGGGACATGGGAATTGAATTGGGATAGTTGGCAAGTATGAGGCAGCTGCTTTGGGCCCCACAACAATGACAGGGCCCAGGGCATCTGTCCCTTTTGCCCTGCCTTAAAGATGGCCCTGTATGCAGGTAGATGTTCTCCTTCAGCTAATGATCTGAGTTTGGGCGCTATTACAGCTATTATCATATCCAGGAAGATGTTCTGATACTGTATCATAGCTATTGTCATGTCCAGGTAGATGTTCTCCTCCAGCCAATGATCTGCGCTGTAAGTAATTTCTCCTTCCACAGGCGAAGAAGCGCTCTCTGTGGTGTGTGGAACCCAGCTGTGGTGAAGTCCCTGCAGAAGGAGAGACACGTTTGACTCTTGTAGCTCATCTAGATGACACTGTGGCCTTCAAAGACACTGTTCAGCTGGTGATCACAAACAGCAGCACCTACCTCATTCCTGTGCACGCCTATGGAACTGGAACCACCATAGTCACCGACAGGACTTTTGCTCCAGTGTTGAACCTCGGCGCTCATTTCAGGTAGCAAAATCTATGATGTCCTTCCTGACAAGCTCTCCTATTTATTCATATATAATGTTTGCATTTCCATTTTTTTTGTATCTAAGCCGCCTAAATTATTTTTAAGTGTTTCTATTCCTCTTTTGTGTTGGAAAATTAATTTAAAACCCATTAAATGTTGGGACAAATGAGCAAAGATGGGAAACATTTTGCTGATTTAATTAAAAATGCGGGCTCAGTGGAGGCAGGGTGTAAGATGGTAACCGAATTACTGGTCATTATCTGGGAGGCAGGGTGTCAGGTGGAGGCTGATTGAAGGCAGGGCGTCAGATGACTGCTGAGTTACTGGTATCCAGAAGAGAGGATGTCAGATGGGGGCTGCGTTACCTGTCATTATCCAGGAGGATGGGTATTAAGATGAGGGCTGAGCTGAGTTAAGCCTCGTACACGATCGGATTTTCAGACGGAATTGTGTGATCACAGGCGGAAAACCTGACCGTTTTTGTATGCTCCATTGGACAATTGTTGTCGGATTTTTCGCGGACAAGTGTTGGATAGCAGGCTTTAAAATTTTCTGCAAACAACGGTCTGTTGTCGGGTTTCCTGAACGTGTGTACACAAGTCTGTCAGACAATAGTCAAAAGTACAAACACGCATGCTCGGAAGCAATGCTCACCAAACACAACATTAGCAGAAGGTGCCCAAAGGGTGGTGCTTAGGAGCTGAAAAACCACATAGTTTCGTCTTCGTTGGCCGACGATTGTGTGCCGTTTGTATGCAATACAAATTCCTGGCCAACGACCTTCGGACAAAAGTCCTACGCTTTGTCCGTGGAAAATTTGATTGTGTGTACGAGGCTTTAATGGTCATTATTCCAGAGGCAGGGTGCTAAATGGGGCTGAGTTACTGGTCCTTATTCAGGAGATGGGATGCCAGATGGGGTCTGAGTTACTGTTCATTATCCATGAGTTGCGGTGTCAGATGATGGTGGGGTTACTGGTCATTATCCAGGACATGGGATGTCAGATGGTGGTGGAGTTACTGGTCATCATTATCCAGGAGATAGGGAGTCAGATTGTGGTGGAATTACTGCTCATTATCCAGGAGTTGGGGTGTCAGATGATAGTGGGGTTACTTGTCATCATCCAGTGGGGTGTCAGATGGTGGTGGAGTTAATGGTCATTATCCAAGAGGTGGGGTGTCAGATGGTTGTGAAGTTACTGGTCGTTATCCAAAAGGTGGGTGTCAGATGGTGGTGGGGTTACTGGTCATCATCCAGTGGGGTGTCAGATGGTGGTGGAGTTAATGGTAGTTATCCAAGAGGTGGGGTGTGAGATGATGGTGGAGTTACTGGTCGTTATCCAAGAGGTGGGGTGTGAGATGATGGTGGAGTTACTGGTCGTTATCCAAGAGGTGGGGTGTCAGATGATGGTGGGGTTACTGGTCATCATCCAGTGGGGTGTCAGATGGTGGGGGAGTTACTGGTCATTATCCAAGAGGTGGGATGTCAGATGGTGGTGGAGTTACTCGTCATTATCCAAGAGGTGGGGTGTTAGATGGTGGCGGAGTTACTGGTCATTATCCAAGAGGTGGGGTGTCAGATGGTGGCGGAGTTACTGGTCATTATCCAAGAGGTGGGGTGTCAGATGGTGGTGGAGTCACTGGTCATTATCCAAGAAGTGGGGTGTCAGATGGTAGTGGAGTCACTGGTCATTATCCAAGAGGTGGGGTGTCAGATGGTAGCGGAGTTACTGGTCGTTATCCAAGAGGTGGGGTGTCAGATGATGGTGGGGTTACTGGTCATTATCCAAGAGGTGGGGTGTCAGATGGTGGTGGAGTCACTGGTCATTATCCAAGAGGTGGGGTGTCAGATGGTGACCGAGTTACTGATCATTATCCAAGAGGTGGGGTGTCAGATGGTGACCGAGTTACTGATCATTATCCAAGAAGTGGGGTGTCAGATGGTGGTGGAGTCACTGGTCATTATCCAAGAGGTGGGGTGTCAGATGGTGACAGAGTCACTGGTCATTATCCAAGAGGTGGGGTGTCAGATGATGGTGGGGTTACTGGTCATTATCCAAGAGGTGGGGTGTCAGATGGTGACGGAGTTACTGGTCATTGTCCAAGAGGTGGGGTGTCAGGTGGTGGTGGAGTCACTGGTCATTAGCCAAGAAGTGGGGTGTCAGATGGTGGTGGAGTCACTGGTCATTATCCAAGAATTGGGGTGTCAGATGGTGGTGGAGTCACTGGTCATTAGGCCGCGTACTCTTTAGGGACCAGCCTACATTTTTACTGGCTTATTCCAGCACAGAGAGACAGAACCACGTCAGATGGCTTACAATTACAAACTATACAAGAATTACATTGCAAACTATAAAATAAGAGGCTTTAGGATAAAGCAAAGGGGTGCTTTCTGCAGATCTGGGCCACTTACACATTATTTCCATTCATCTCATCAGATGGCAGAAAAGAGGTCAAAAACCAGCAGACTCCTCCAAAGGAGATAGAAGAATGCCTGACAGTTTGAATAAATCTGATACATGGAGTCATTTATTTCATGTAATACTCTAATATCTGATGTATGTTAGTATTCCAAGAGTCAGTGTTTATCCTGTATGAACAGCCTTTATACACCCCAGTCACCCAAATCTTTTACCGTTATTACAGTAAAATAGTGGCCATGTTGTTCTGCGCCATGTTGTCACATCTCCCCACCTCTGAGCTACTTGTATCTCTTCTCCACATGAAATCACAGCTGATATGGATGTTTGCGGCTCCTTGTGGCACAGAGGATGTTCAGTTCCTCTGCTGACATTGAGGGGCGTTCATGGCTGTGTAATGGGTATCTAGACACCCTGCAATCTGCCTGTGTAGTGAACCGATCGCATTGTGATTACACTGACTGGGCACCGTAGGTGGCTGGTGCCAGGTGCCAGCCTTGGCATTTTAATGAACATGATGCCGGCACATTGTGCCAGCGATGACAGTTAAGACACGCAGTATCCAGTGTCAATGGAAAGTTTATGGGCAGTTGAGCTTGTTGGATGGGGGCTGGCATCTCTGCCTTTGTAACGGGACATAGAATCAGGTTCCTCCTCTCCTTTTCTGAGTCTTTTGTTCGGGAGCTTCATCTGATAACAAACTCTTTGTGCGATACATCAAAGCACTGCACAAGGATGGCAACCTAATGCCAGTATAGAGTACTGCTTAACCCCCCCCAGTCCTTAAACTTGGCTGCCATCACTGAACCGGAATGGAGGCTGCTGGGCACGGCTGGCACAGACATAGTTAATGAGGATATGTAACCTCTTGTTTTGTGTCTCCTGCTGGTTCTGCTTGTCAGCATCTTTGTTATCCTCCCAGCCGAGCATAATAGGCGGCCATGGAATATAAAACCTCTGAAACTTCATCTGAGAAGCCGCAGTAACATTATAAGCCGAAGAGAGCGCAACCTGAGTATAGCGTGACCTCTGGCCGCTTCACCTCTCTCCTGAATGATGGTCAGGCCAGCTCATACACGTGTCTAACTTATTTTTTTCTGTATTCATATGCATGGGATTCCATCAGTGAGAGCTCCACATTTTTTGTGAATTTCCACAATCACAAAAAAAAGAGCACCACAGAAAGACAGAAACGTTCATACTCTATGACAGGGGTCTCCAAACTTTCTAAATAAGGGGCCAGTTTACTGTCCTTCAACATTAGGGGGGTCAAACTGTGGCTAGTGGAAGTAGAAAATGACCTTGTGGGAGTAAACAGTTCCCCATCTTTGGTATTAAGGGGAGAAATAGTGCCTCATCATTGGTGTCAGTGGGAGGAATAGTGCCCCAAATTGGCATCAGTGGGAGGAAGAGTGCCCCATCATTGGCGTCAGTGGGAGGAATAGTGGCCCATTGTTTGTTAGTGTCAGTGGCAGGAATAGTGTCCCATCATTGGCGTCAGTGGGAGGAATGGTGTCCCATAGTTAGTGAGAGGACTAGTGCTTCATCCCTGGGGTCAGTATGAGGAATAAAGAGGCAGGAACTATGGCCCACTGTTGCTGACAGTGGGGGTATAATGCCCCAAGGGCCAGATAAAAGCATCTGACCCCTGGGCCACAGTTTGGAGACAGGAAGTGAGGCTGAGAGAGGACGGCATACAATATGGTGCTGTGCATCTATTAGAAGAAAAAAGCTGCAAAATTTAAATAAAGATTAAACAACAGAGAGATTACCATGCACAGAGATCAATAGGACATAGCAAGTGTACCAAGGACCTGAACCACAATCAAAACCAGGGGCTTTTATAGTTTCTAAATATTAAAGGTTTTTGTTTTTACTTTAATTCATTCTCTGCATTAAAAGAGAAGTATACTTAAAAAAAAAAAAAAAAATCATACTTACCTAGGTGGAGGCAACATCGGTCCAATTCTGTCCTCTGCCGGCTCTAACACTGAGAATCGAGCAATTAAACACAGCTGATCGCTCAGTTCTCAGTGCTCCGCAAGCAGAGAGCCGATGACTGTCAGACACTGGCTCTTAGCTCTGCCCCCGCCCACTTTACTGGAGCACTGGGCTGTGAAATGGGTGGCTGGCTCAGGCTCTCAGTGGCTCAGCTGCCGGTCCAGGCTTCTGTAATGGACCCCAAACATATGGTCGTTATGTTTCCCCAGCTTGGACCGGCTCTGGGACATCAGCCAACAGCGGGCTTCAGGCCACTGTCGGCTGAAAACAGGTCACAGGAGTGCAAAACAAACTGCACTCCTGTGATTCACAGGAGAAGTACAGCCAAACAAGCTTTGGCTGTACTTCTCCTTTAAAGTAAAAAACTTGCACTGTGTGTCCTTCCCACTCCCCTCCCTAACACTTACCTGACTCCTATATCGATCCAGCACTGTGCCCAGCTGCCGGTCTTCTCTCCTTCTCTTCCTGGTCTTACAGGCTTTGCTGTCAATCAAATCCAGTGAGGAGGGAGGTGGGGGCGTGGCCAAGCTGTGCTTTGTGTGGCTATGGATTCACACAGCCTGACACGGTATCGAGCACGCACATCCACCCCATACAAGTGGCTTGCTATGGGGGCAGATACAGAAGAGGAGGAGCCCAAAGTGCTAGTGGAGGACCCTAGAAGAGGAGGTTCAGGGTCACTCTGTGCAATTCCATTGCACAGAGCAGATAAGCAAAACATCTTTGTTATTTTAATTTAATAAAAAAAGTCTTTACAAACACTTTAAGTTCCATCCTTTGACAATTGCCATGTAGGACCCTCCCAGGATAAACATTTTACATAATAAACCATTCCCTTAAGAATTTGCACAAGCAACACATCTTTTTTCACAAGAGAAGTTAATTTCTGTTGTCTCTGAACACCCTATCAACTTGACCAACCTCCAGACTCGTTGTAGAACAGGGAGATCAACAGATTCTATGTTGCCCAACAAGATATAAAAAAAATCCCCAAAACAGTCATCTGTTCTAGCAACATTTTTCATTCTTGCAAGCAAACCTGTTATATAAAGAACTTAACATTAACATATAAGCACATAGTATTGTAATTTAATAATTGGTAAAACATATAATTATTTTCTTTATCAGCAATGACTGTGTGTTATATTTCTGTGTGAATATTGTGCACTCTATGTATTGCAGTGCTGGTCCATGCCGATACCACTTCACAATGACCAACCGTGGCCGGCGTACACACCAGCTGTACTGGACGACAGAGGGATTCCCTCAGTTCCGCAAACACCAACAGCTGCCTAGTCTTAAACCAACAGCCCTTCAATGTGAGCCTCCAGAACCAACCTTCAGACTGCAGCCATCACGCATGGAGCTGCACCCAGGACAGAGCAAAGATGTGGTTCTGGAGGGAACATCTGACATTCCTAAGGTAAGGAACATGGAGGACTTGGCTGGAGGTGGGGGAATTGCCTCCTTGGCTAGTAATAATAGGATACATTGGACTTTTGGTCCTGAGTGGAGATGCTTAAATATAGTTAGACAATGATCACAGGGGACCCACAGTCATCTACACATGGTGGGCATTAAAAAGTTCCTAATCCCCATTCTGAGATGTTATGTGACCGAATGCCAAGAGCCACTATGAACACCAATGCTGGGCAATGTGAAAAGGTGTGTCATCATCAGGGCCGTTTGAAGGAATTTGGGGGCCCCAAGCAAAATGGACATGAAGGTCCCCCAACCGGCCGGACTGAAAGGAAGTGAGCACTCCTGTCAGTCCGGCCAGGAACAGGAAACTGATACTCCTCTACCGCGTGCTACCCGTCCAGACTGACAGGAGGAAGGAAGAGGACCACGGCCATGCTACAGAGAAGGGGAAGTGACGACTTGAGGCAGCAGTGCTGCAGGCTCTCTATAGAGCGCTCAGGCGGCTGCAGTATATTGGAAGCGCGGCAAGGGCCCTTCTTGGGGCCCCAGGTCAGCTTGGGGCCCCAAGCAATTGCTTGGTTTGCCTGCCTTGTAGCAACAGGCCTGGTCACCATAAACCATGTCCATTTACCATGGCCACCAATCAGTATGGCACAATAGCACACTTTCCGTGGTACAGAAATCTAACCCTACCTTGAATGGACTAGTTAGCTGTGCTTGTCTCCCAACACAAGAAATCACAGTTATACTGTATGTGAAAGTATGAGTAACCAATATGGCAGACTATTCAAGTATTGGTACTTTATCAGACTAGGATACTTGATTATCAGTAATTGATCAGAGCAGGATACTTGGGTATTGGTAAATTGATCATAGCAGGATACTCAGGTATTGGTTATTGATCAGATCACGATACTCAGGTATTGGTAATTGATCAGAGTGGGATACTAGGGTGTTGATAATCTATGACAGCATAATAAGTATTGGTAATTGAGCAGAGCTGGATACTCAGCTATTGGTAAATGATCAGAGCAGGAAACTCGGATACTGATATTCTATGAGAGCATATAAGGATAATTCTTCTCCTGTGATCAGTCAAACTCCAGGTGTTTTAAGTTAAAGTGGAGGTCCACCCTAAAAAAAAAAAACAAATTACACCAAAATGCTGCAAAAAAATAGAAAAAAAATGTTTTTTACTTACCAGAAATTGCAGTTTCTAGGCGGATCTTCCTAATCTGCCTCTTCCTAGTCCGTGGCTGGTCTTCATCCTCGCATCGTCTTCTGGGGAATGGAGCATGCTGCTCCATTCCCCAGAAGACATCATATAGACATCATCATAAGTGAGAATGAGGGAGGCATATACCCCCCCCCCCCCACTAATACTTACAATAAAACAGCTATAGTGCTTCTTATTGGCTAAGGAAATGCTGAAGCACTAGGTACAAAATGGTACTTTATCAGCATTTTCCCTTACATTCTGTTAACCATATATGGGTAAGCCTAATCACTCTATACTTACTATGGGGGTTAGTTGACACAAAAGACACATAGCTAGATTCAGGTAGGGGCGTGTATCTTTAAGGCGGCGTAGCGTATCGTATTTACGCTATGCCGCCTTAAGTCAGAGAGGCAAGTACTGTATTCACAAAGCACTTGCCTCCTAACTTACGGCAGCGTAGCGTAAATGGGGCCGGCGTAAGCGCGCCTAATTCAAATGAGGATGGGGGGGGCGTGTTTTATGTTAATGTTTGGTGACCCGACGTGATTGACGTTTTTTACAAACGGCGCATGCGCCGTCCGTGTACATATCCCAGTGTGCATTGCTCCAAAGTACGCCGCAAGGACGTATTGGTTTCGACGTGAACGTAAATTACGTCCAGCCCCATTGACAGACGACGTACGCAAACAACGTAAAATTTTCAAATTTCGTCGCGGGAACGACGGCCATAATTAACATTGGCTAGGCCAGCTATTTGTTCGACTAACTTTACGCCGGAAAAAGCCTTACATAAACGACGTAAAAAAAAAAAGCGCCGAGCATGACGAGATTTGGGAGGAATGGCATCGCCATGAGGATCCGCCCTGAGCCACGGGTCGAGCCTCCCCTTACCCCTTCCCCGCCTTCTCTCTCCCTACCTCCCTGCGTCTGCAGTTCCCCTACCTGTTCTTTCTTTGTTTCCCTTCTGATCCCTTCCCTTTATCTATTTTCTGTCTCTATTATTCAAGAGTTTTTCTTTTTTTGTGTGCTATGTTTCGACTTCCGGCAGGATGTGCTGGTGGTTTAGCCGCTTACGTGGGGAGCCGCCAAGCTCCCCCCTGATGTCTGCCTTGTAATGTGCTGCAACACCACATGCACTGTTTTTGCTAATGTTCTGAAGTTTTCTTTTTGTATTGCCTCCTCTAAGACTCGGGGGTTACCCTGTGTCTAATAAAATTGTTATTTGAAAAAAAAAAAAGCGCCGGGCACACGTACGTTCCTGAATCGGCGTATCTAGTCATTTACATATTCTACGGCAAACTCAACGGAAGCGCCACCTAGCGGCCAGCGGGAAAATTGCACCCTAAGATACGACGGTGTAGGAGACTTACACCGCTCGTATCTTAGCCTAATTTAAGCGTATCTGGCGTAAACGTACCTGAATCTGGCTAACAGCAAATTAATACAACTAAATGCGCTCGGAAGCCATTTTAAAGCCATTTTCTCAGCTCTGTTTAATAGACACACAAACATTTAAAACTTTTCTAACAGTGCAGGATACTTGGATACTGATAACCTATGAGAGCAAGATACCCAGGTATTGGTAATCTATGAGAACAGGATATTTGTATATTGGTCATTTATCAGAGCAGGATGAAAGTGTATTGGCAATCTATAAAAGCAGGATACTTTTGTATTAGCAATGTATTGCTATAGAATCAGTATATGGGGTCACGATCATCTCTTTGTGTGGCAGCTGGTGACGGAGCGTCTGCTGGGACAAGCCATCATTGGGAAGCAGTCTGGGAAAGAGAAGATTATGTCGGTGGACATCATCTGTGAATTCATTGCTCCACTCCTTGACCTGTCTACAAAGAAACTTCACTTCTACGTGGAGAAGGTGACACTTTGTCTCCTCAGTCTTCTCTCCTTGTTATTTAACCATTGTGTGACCCACTTACCTGTCATTCCTCTGTATCTCTTTCAGCAACCGGATGATGAACTGAAAGAAAAATATGAATCCGTGACACTGAAAAACATTTCGTCACTGCCATTGACAATAGTTGTATCTGTGAAACAACCGTTCTCTATTGGCTTTGGTGACACCCCCCACACTGGTAAATTACAGGTAGAGTGAAGAATCTTATAATATTTGTCCACGTATCTTCACTTACACACACATTCCTACAATTATTAGATATTAATCAGACAGTCCGACTCCACGTCAGGCAATGACCTCTTATTGATTGGAACCCTCGGCCAGGGCTGTCTTAATAGCATCATGGGCCCCTGGGCAAAGTAATGCTCTGGGGCCCCTAAAATGATGACAGTGCAGGTAATCGGACATCAAGTAGGTAGGAGGCAGACTGCCTTCCCTGTGTATCTATCACTCTCAGTGCCATCATGGGGCAGCGCGGGCTCAAGGACTAGCTGCTTTGGGGAAAGTGCAGGACCCCCCCGATGCAGCTGGGGCCCCTGGGCAGTGCACAGGTGTGCCCTCTCATTAAGACAGCCCTGCCCTCGGCTATCATGGGGAGAACAAGCAGTCAGGTAGATTGGAGAACTTGACCAATTATCTGTTTCCCACTTTGTGTGATTTAGCATCTATCTGTCCTAGTCAATGTTGGGGTATATCCTAGCCAGTCTCTCTGGAGAGTAGTAGACCCGGTGGAGGAACTTTAGTTGGGTGCGGCGGTCTCTGGCCAAAATTATTGGAATATACTGTTGAATGCCCTCTTCGAAGTCATTGTCGACCAGATTGGGGATATCTGATTGCAATGCCGAAAATACATATGAGACCTTTGAAGTATCAAGTCCCGCCAGAATAGAATAGAGGGTTGAGAGAACTCCACCCACCCCAGAGGCCTTCAATAAGGTTTCAACGTCATGAATCTCCAACCTAATAGTTTGTGGGAATTGGGCCTGGAACGCATGGCGTAACTAGGCAAAGCTCAACGTTTAGAGGCATGAAAATAAACTCTTTTGGTTCGCATTTTCTGATTGGAGCTTACTGACAGAAAAAAAAAACGTAAAACTCTCCTAAACTCGTCTAAACTTTGTACAAAAGATGCTCTATATGAGTGTTTTTACTGCCTAGAGAATGGACCTTTTTTTTGGTCAAACCAATGTGCAATGTCTGGGTCTCCAGTGAGCGTTAGTGGTGTCTGAGGGCCGGCAGGACATGCCCACACATTTCACTGAACTCCAATGGGCATCCTGAAGGATTAGCAGTTTTGTGATTCACCCACTAAAATGATATATAATTCCCTGAAAGTGATTTGAATTGTTTGTCCTCTTTAGAGTTCTCTAGCCTTGCAGAATGGAAAGGAGAAGGAGCTCATCATTAAATTTGACCCAACATACATAACGGATCTGCAGAGTCGGGTTCTGGACGAGGTCCTGTCCATACAATACATAGAACACCCTCACAAGGACTATGTCAGCCTGCAGGCCGAGGTGCACTTCCCCAACCTTCACTTTCCTACCACTCAGATCCACTTTGGCTGCATCCTGAATGACACAGAGAGTATGCAGGAGCTGGAGGTGACCAACTGCAGTCCATTACCTGTTCAGTACCGCTGGTCCTTTATGACGGAGAACTCAGCGATTCAAATCAGGTGAGATAAACATGGTAATGTGTAAGGCCTCGTACACACGACAGAGATTCTCGGCAGAATTCGCCGAGAAACTCGGTCAAAACCCGGATTCTGCCGAGAATCTCTGTCGTCTGTACAGTTTTGGCTCGATGGAGCCGCCGAGGAGCTCGACGAGAAAATAGAGAACATGTTCTCTATTTTCTCGTTGGCCGCGTTGTTCTATAGGAGAAGGCGGCCCGCCGAGCTCTTCGGCGGCTTCATCCCAAAACGAGACGAGGAACTCGACGTGCCAAGCACGTCGAGTTTCTCTGTCGTGTGTACGAGGCCTGAGAGAATAAACTGGAGTCACCAATTAGAATGCAAATTCATCAATAAACATAATCTCAGGATATGTGGTCTTGGACTTTGTTATGTTTGACTGTTGTTATTATTATACAGGATTTATATAGTTCCAACATTTGCACAGCGCTTTACAATATAAAGGGAGATAGTATAGTAATAATGCAATTCAAGAGGGTTAGGAGGGCCCTGCTCCTTAGAGCTTACAATGCAACAGGAAGGGGCAAGTGGAACAAAAGGTATTAACTGTGAGGGGTGAGCTGATGGGAGAAATAAAAGATTGTGGCCCAGATTCTCGTACATGGGCGTAAAACTGTGCGGGCGTAACATATCTGGTTTACGTTACGCCGCCGCAAGTTTTACAGGCAAGTGCTTTATTCACAAAGAACTTGCCTGTAAAGTTGCGGCGGCGTATCGTAAATCCCCCGGTGCAAGCCCGCCTAATTCAAATGAGCCGGGTAGGGGGCGTGGAGCATTTAAATTAGGCGCGTTCCCGCGCCGAACGTACTGCGCATGTGCCGTCCGGAAAATATCCCAGGGTGCATTGCTCCAAATGACGTCGCAAGGACGTCATTGGTTTCGACGTGAACGTAAATGGCGTCCAGCCCCATTCACGGACGACTTACGCAGACAACGTAAATTTTAAAATTTCGACGAGGGAACGACGACCATACTTAACATTGGTTGCCCCTCATATAGCAGGGGCAACTTTACGCGTCGCAAATCTAACGTAAACGTCGTAACTTCACTGCGTCGACCGCGTGTACGTTCGGGAATTCGCGTATTTTGCTAATTTGCATACTTGATGGGGAAAACGACGGAGGCGACACCTAGCGGCAAAAAAAAAAAAATTGCATTTAAGATCCGACAGCGTAAGAGCCTTACGCCTGTCGGATCTAATGGATATCTATGCGTAACTGATTCTAAGAATCAGTCGCATAGATACGACTGCCCAGATTAGGACTTACGACGGCGTACATTGCGTTGTGCCGTCGTAAGCCCTTTAAGAAACTGGGCCTCAGTTTTTAGCTGAAGACAGGATAGGTTTCCCTGAAGAGCTGAGTTTTTAGAGATCGCCTAAAAGTGGAGATAGGAGTAGGAGATAGCCTGACAGATTGAGGTAGGGAGTTGCAGAGGATGGGAGAGGCTCTGGAGAAGTCCTGGAGATGATCATGGGAGGAGGAGACAAGGGAGCTAGAGAGCAGGAGATCTTGGGAGGAGGGGAGAGGAAGGTTTGGGTGATATACTCAAGATTGGTGATGTAGCTTGGGGCACAGTTGTAAATGGCTTTGTATGGTGTTAGTATTTTTAATTTTATTTGTTGGGCAGTTGGAAGCCAGTATAGGGATTGGCAAAATGGGGTCTAATTTCGCCGTCCCCCTGGTTCCATCAAATGTAGCCTCACCAGTGCCCATCAATGCAGCCACACCAGCGCCCATCAAATACAGCCTCATCAGCACCCATCAAATGCACCCTCACCAGTGCCCATCAATGCAGCCTACCAGTGCCCACCAATGAATGTTTGCTTGCTTCCATTTATTCAGGAGTCGGGACACAGACATAGCCCTTCCCCATCGCTGCGCCTCTGACACAATGTGCGAACAGAGCAGTGGCTGCCTGCTGATGCTGAGACTTAGTTGATTGCTGCAGAGAGAAGAGAGTAGGAACATCGGGGCTGGGCGCCCTAGGCGGCTGCCTAGTGGTAGCACCGGCCCTGCTTTGCTGTGTGCTACATCCCTCAGGTTTATCTTGCTAAATTTATTGAGGTTTTCCAGAATAAAGGATACAATACATGAAAAGGTAAAAAGTACAGATTCAGTTATAAAAAATAGTCTCATCCAGAGATGTTGATAAGCAGTGTAGGCTTACGGTTATGTTATATAATTACATCTCATGCAATAGAGATTTAGGGACAGATACACCGGCGTAATTCGAAATTGCCGCCGGCATATCATTGTTTCGTATTCGCAAAACAAGATACGCCGGAATTAGGCTAGGATAGGATCCGACTGGTGAAAGTCACTTACACCGTCAGATCCTAAATGCAATACCACGCTCGCCGCTAGGTGGATTTTACGTCGTTTTCAGCGTTGCATATGCAAATGACCCGAATACGCCGATTCCCGAACGATTTTGCACCGCCTCGTCGTCGTTTACGTCGTTTTCCGTAAGCGTAAGCTTACCCCTGCTATATGAGGGTTAAGTTTACGTCAGTCTGCCGTATCCCATGTTAAGCATGGCGTCGGGTCAGCATCATCTTTTTCCGTCGGTTACGTCGTTTTCCTAAGTCGTCCGCGAATACGACTTTACGTCAATGACGCTCACGTCGGCGTCATTGACGTTTTCCGTCGAGAACTGGTGCATGCGCACTGGGCTATTTTTAAGCCGGTGCATGCGCAGTACGATCGGCACGGGGGCGCGCTTAATTTAAATAACAAGCCGCCCCCTTTGAATTACGCGGGGATACGCCGGCCCATTTACACCACGCCGCCGCAAATTACGGAGCAAGTGCTTTGCGAATACGGCACTTGCTCCAGTAAGTTGCGGTGGCGTAGTGTTAATGACTTACACTACGCCTACGCCATTTCTACGAGAATCTGGCCCTTACAGTTTAGCATCTGTCATGTTGAGGATATGGTAGAGAAAATTATTAACTCAAGCTAGTCTTGGACTAGATTTGAGGGGAAGTTACCGTAGAGTGGGGCATGAGTGAGGGGCAAAGGGGTTGAAGGAATGGAACACATGAGAGAGAAAGCGGGGTTAGGGGAAATCTCAGCCTGGTCCCAGCACCCAACCAAGAAGGGTTGATATGGGTGCCCTTTTAGGGGGGAAGATGGAGAGTATCAAGTGGGCAGGCGCCCATCAGGTTATATGAAGGTAATGTCTTCATTGTTCCTAGTAAAGGAAGACCAGCCATGGAAGTTAAGTAAATTGGAAAGCTTCCGCCCCATGGTGAAGTGACATGGCTGTTCATTCATCACATTTGGTGGTAGGTAAGAGCAGGTTGGAGGTCATGATACAGACTCAGTCAGTCATGTATCTTTTGGATGTGATGAAAAGTCTTGGTTCAGAAATACCAGTCCATGATCAGTTATGTCTCATCTTAGGATGCCGAGTGTCTATCATGTCCTCATTATACAGATCTGACATCGACAGAGACACACACCTTGCTCAGTTGTTTGTTTTTCATCTTTATATACTCTTCATATATACCCATCAGTCTATATTATAGAAGGCACCTTACTGCTACCTGTTTTCCCTTTATACACAGACCTCATTATGACATTAAATATGCTTGTGGTTTTATTCACAGGTCAGATAGTCCACATGTTCCCAGGGCAGTGGACACCGCAACCGACTGTCCTAACCAGGATCATCTACTGGGGTCCCACCTAGAGACAGAGGTAATGTGACCCCTTTTCAGACTCTAACATACAGGTGGTGTTCCTGAAACATCCAATCAAGTATTAGTTTTTTTTATCCTATAACCTGCACAGGAATCTGATTGGTTGCTATGCACAGTCTTTCCTTCAATTACCTTTCTTCCCCCTCCTCTTGGGGTGCCAACACAAAGCCCAATCAAAGGAAGCTGAGGACCATACATGGGTTACCTAAGCTTCTATGGCGAATACTTCTGATCATGATAACATACAAAGATTTTCTTACTGTATATGTGATCAATTGCTTAACATTACATTTTTTATATACTTTTCCCATGTGTGGTTCATAGGACAGGCTGGGGAGGAGATATTGATCGCTGGGAGAGGCAGAGGGAAGGCTTTCTAAGGCTTTATTCACACCTATACTTTTTTTAGTGCTTTTTGCATTTTGTAGATTTACTCTACAGAACGTGTTCCATAGGAAACCATGTTAAATGGGCTGTAGTGCAAATCTGCAAAATGCTAAAAGCACTAAAAATGCATAGGTGTGAATCAAGCCTTAGAACCAACCATGAAATTAGGGTTAGGGTTACCCATGAGCGATCTATGTGTACAGAATATACCTGAGCTGATCTTTTTGTAATCACAGAGATTCTCGTTGAATGAAGCAGATGGCAACTTATCAGCAGAAGACCGAGTCCTGACTGGAGTGGAGGAGGTAAGCTGCAGCCACAGGTTACATGTTCAGATGGCAGTTCTCTAACACACCAAACCACTTGCACTTACTTATTAATGGGTTAGAGCCCTGTGTGTGAATTCAGTGTCATTACACAGAACGGGGGTCAAGTGGAGCACAGTCTACAGATAATTGCTGGATGTCCAGTGAGCTTTATTTCATGGTCGTGTCCATTAATTATCATTCTGTCTTTCAGGTCTTTGATATCTTGCCACAGTTTGGAACCCTACAGCCTGGGGAGAGTCAGGTTTTCTCTTTTACATTTTATGGACACTCTGATATCAGTGCTCAGGCCCGAGCACTCTGTGAAGTGTATGGTGGCCCGGTGTATGAGATGACCCTGCATGGTGAGGCCTCACTTGTCAGATACACCCTGAGTACCAATGACATTGACTGTGGAGTGCAGGTAACCAGCAATACTACTGTGATATATATTTCTGTCTTTCACAGGAGTACTGATAGTAATCCCTCTGTTTATTCTGCAGATGTTTGACCAGGTGGCTGAAGTGAACATTGTCCTTAGGAACACCGGGAGGGTCACTTTCCCTTTCACTGTGCTGACCCAAAGCCCAGAGAGCCTGTACCCACTTCCTGGAGAGCCATTTATAGAGCCCCTAAGTGTGAGTACCCATAACTAGGGGTGTCCTCCCCTTCCTGTCTTCACAATGTGAGTGCCCTTCCCTTCCTCCCTGCACTGTGTGAGTTCTCCCTCTTTCTCCCCATGCAGTGTGAGTTCCCTTTCCCTCCATCTTATCCACTGTGAATTCCCCCCTTACTCCCTGCCCATTGTGAGTGTCTCTCCTTCCTTCCATCCTGCACAGTGTGAGTGCACCCCCTGCTCCTTGTCCAGTGTGATTACCCCCTTACCTCCTGTGCAGTGTGAGTACACCCTCTTTTCCCTGTCCAGTATGAGTGCCTTCTCCTTACTTCCTGCGGAATATGAGATCACCCTCTCCTCCCTGCCCAATGTGAATGCCCCCTTACTTCCTACACAGTGTGAGTGCCCCTTTACTTCCTGCCTATCCAGTGTGAATGCTCCTATTCCTCCCTGCTCAGGGTAATGCCACGTACACACAGTCGGAATTTCGGATGGAAAAAGTCGGATGGGAGCTTTTCATCAGATATTCCGACCATGTGTGGCCCATCTGACTGAATTTCCGACGGACTTAGATAGACAACAGGTTCTCTATTTTTCCGTCGGAAATTCTGACTGAGTTTTTGCCCAGTCAAAAGTCCGACCGTGTGTATGCGGCATGAATGTGCTTCCCTCCTCTCCACCTAGAGTGAGGGCCCACCTTCTTCTTGCCCATTATGAGTACCCTCTTCTACCTCCCTGCAGTGTGAGTGCACCCTCTCCTCCCTGCCCAGTGTGAATACATGCTCACTTCCTGTCCAGTGTTAATGCCCCCCTCCCCTTCTCCTTGTCGAGTGAGCGTGCCCTTTCCTTCCTTCCTGCCCAGTGTGAGTGCCCTTCCCTTCTTCTCTGTACTATATGAGTGCCCCCCTTCCTTCCTGCCCAGTGTGAGTGCTTTTACCTTCTTCTCTGTACTATATTAATGCCCCCTTCCTTCCTGCCCAGTGTGAGTGCCCTTCTCCCTGTCCAGTGTGAATGTCCCCCCCCCCCCTTCATGCCCAGTGTGAGTTCCCCTCCCTGTCCAGTATGAGTGCCCTTCCTCCCTGTCCAGTGTGAATGTTCCCCCCCCCCCCCTTCATGCCCAGTGTGAGTTCCCCTCCCTGTCCAGTATGAGTGCCCCTCCTTCCTCCCTGTCCAGTATGAGTGCCCTATGCTTGCTCTCTGTGACCCTCTCCTTCCCGTCTGCCTTCCCCAGAGTTGTATTTTGGGAAGTAGAGCAGCAAAGACATGAAATAAGACAAGAAGGTATTCTGTGTAACGTTATATAACATCTCATCTTTGCGTTTTTCTGACATTCACTCCCAACTCCAGAGGAAAACACTGCCATCTAGTGTCAGGGTGACCTGCTATGAAAGTGTACAGTGCGCTCTCCATACACGTATTCTGATGTTTGTAAGATAGTAGGTGAACATAAACCTTATATCATAGGAAGTGGATTTATATTGATCTAATCTTTCATAACTCCCCTACTGTGTCCTCTCCAAATCTCATATTTCCACTAATTTACTGTTACATGCCCCTACATTTCTTGCATTGTGTGAGCTCATATAATCATTTATTGTATACCTTCACTTTCAGGGTAACATTCCTGCTGGAGGAGAGGAGATCCTGAAGGTTTATTATTTACCTGGAGTACCTGAATCCTTCCAGAAGGTCATCCAGTTACAGGTGGCCCATCTGGAGCCCGAGAGCATCACTCTGCGAGGAGAAGGAGTGTTCCCCCGAATCTGTCTGGACCTCCCACGGGACATTAATGGTACAGACACAAGACACTGCCGGAGCAAGAGAACTGCATTCTAGTGCCCACCCTACCATTTATAATACCTGCCGCCCAACATCTAAATTTTTTCCCCCCACCATCTCTAATAACCGATCCCTCATCCTGCCACCATCTTCTCTAAGGATTTTCCTCCACCATCTTTACGTCTGCTCCCCTATCACCTCTAATACCTACACCCCCACCATCTATATACTTGCTACCCGCCATCTCTAATACCTGCCCCCCCCCCCCCCCACATCTATATTTCTGCTCCCCATCATCTCTAATACCTGCCCTCACTATCTATATTTCTGCCCCCTCCAACCATTTCTTATTCTTACCCCCCATCTATATTATTATTATTCAGAATATATATAGGCCAACAATTTGCGCAGCACTTTAAAATGTAGAAGGGGGGAGGGGGGGGGAGACAGTACATTTACAATACAGTTCAATACAAAAGGGACAGGAGGGCCCTGCTCATTGAGCTTACAATCTAAAGGGAGGGGGAGGTGGTACAAAAGGTAATAGCTGATTTGATGGGAGTGGCTTAGGTACAGTTCTTAGGTGGAGGTTTGGTAGGCTTCCCTGAATAAGGGAGTTTTCAGGGATCACCTAAAGTGGATAGGGTAGGGGCTGATCAGACATACCGGGACAGGGAGTTCCAGAGGATGAGACAGGCTCTGGAGAAGTCCTGGAGGGGACTCAGGGGAGCATTGGAGGAGGTAACAAGGGAGCTAGAGAGCAGGAAGTCCTGGGAGGAGCCAGGCCTGTAAGGGGCCCTGGGGACCATTGGGCCCCTTACAGGGGTAATGTAGAAAAATAATATATAAAAAAACGGGAGGGGGGCCAGCCGGGCCCCTGCGGACCATCGGACCCCTTACAGGTGTAATGCCTGTACCCCCCTGATGGCGGCCCTGCCTGCCCCCACCATCTAATTCCTGCTCCTTTTAATCTATAATTCCTATCCTCTTTTTATCTACTGTATATTTCCCCCCAACCAAATGTATATTCTTGCCCCCAATGTCGCCAAGTTCTGTTCCTTTTCTATAAATTAAGTAATCTTGCTATCTACATTTTTACCCGCCACGATCCATAGTCCTGCCGCCTGTCATCTGTAATAAATTTTCCTCCCTCAACTAACTATATCCCTGTCCCCTTATCATCTATATTCCTGTCCCCTTGTCATCTATATCCCTGTCCCCTTATCATCTATATTCCTGTCCCCTTATCATCTATATCTCTGTCCCCTTATCATCTATATCCCTGTCCCCTTATCATCTATATTCCTGTCCCCTTATCATCTATATTCATAGGTGTGCGCACAGGGTGTGCCAGGTGTGCCTGGGCACACCCTAATGACCGTGTACTAGGCAAATCCACCCTTCCTCTTGGCTGCAGAGGAAGGTACTGGGGTATCTCTGTCCTCAGTCCCTTTCTCTATCTGGAAAGTGAGACATCAGGGGTCTGTTTTGACCTCTGATATTTCACCAAAACCTACCAATGGGGCACCTAAATAAAATAGTAAAAAAACAATAATTAAAAAAAATATTGTAAAAAAATGATAAAGTAATATTAAAAATATATAAAAAAAGATACTACTGACACCAACCTCTGCCTTACTGACATCGTTTACGGCTCTACCGACACTGTCCATTGCCCTACTGCCCTATATGTATATACACACACGCATGTAGGTACACATGTGTGTTTGAGCTTTGGGGTGCACACCCTAATGCAATAGGCTGTGCACACCTATGTCTATATTCCTGCCCGCTTGTCATTTAAAATTCCTGTCCCCCCCCCCCCACCATCTATACTCCTGCCCACATCTACATCTATGTTCTTGCCACTAACCATCTATATTCCTGCCACTTTACCATCTATAATCCTCATCTCCAATGTCTGCTTCCACTCTCCACAGGAAATGGGAGATTTGAGTCCTACCTGAGAATGGCGGAGGAGAAGACCCAAGGAGAGCAGTGTTTGGATCTCAAGGAATGTGACCCCTCTGTAAGATCACCTACTGCTCTGTTATCATCCTGTGTCTGCTTAATATTATTGCCATGATGGGGACTGGTACAATTCCTTGGCCAAATACAGCTTCCCGCCCACCATTGTTGGCAATTCTCAGCCATCACAATGACACTCAGGCTTTCCTTTATATCTAAGGTGGAGCTATAGCCAGTGTTGTGTGAAATGAAGCTTCAGGAGATATTAGATCTATTGGTGATATCAACGGATAGTAAATCTGTTTCAGGGAATTATGATAAAGAAAAACTTCAGTGTTAATGCTACAGACAGACTGCAGCCATAGGCGTGCGCACAGAGTGTTCCTGGCACACCCTAATCACCCTGTGTGGTTCATATTCCCCCTGTTTAGACCCTTGATATTTCACCAAATAAAAAATAAAATCTTATTTTTTTCCCTAAAATATTGTAAAAAAAATATATAAAATTGTAAGAAATAAAATAATAAAAAATACTGGCACTGTCCACTGCCCTACTTACACCAATCTCTGCCCTTATGACACCATCCACTGCTCTACTGACACATTGGGCCAGATTCACATAGAATCCGCGGCGGCGTAGCGTAAGCCATTTACACTACGCCGCTGCAACTTACTGGAGCAAGTGCCGTATTCTCAAAGCACTTGCTCCGTAATTTGCGGCGGCGTAGTGTAAATGGCCCGTCGTAAGGCGGCGGAATTCAAAGGGGGCGGCTTGTATTTAAATTAAGCGCGCCCCCGCGCCGATCGAACTGCGCATGCGCCGGCCGTAAAAATAGCCCAGTGCACATGCTCCAACTCACGTCGGAAAACGTCAATGAAGCCGACGTGAGCGTCATTTCCGCAAATCCCTATTCGCGAACGACTTAGGAAAACGACGTAAAAAATTCAAATTTCGTTGCGGGACTGACGGCCATACTTAACATTGCCTGCGCCTCATAGAAGCAGGGGTAACTATACGCCGGGAAAACCCTTACGTAAACGGCGTAAAGTGACTGCGTCGGGCCCGCGTACTTTCGCGAATTGGCGTATCTCGCTGATTTACATATTCTCGCCGATTTACATATTCGCGCCGTAAATCAGCCAGAACGCCCCCCAGCGGCCATTTCAAAATTGCAGTTAAGATCCGACGGTGTAACACAGTTACACCTGTCGGATCTTAGGCATATCTATGCGTAACTGATTCTATGAATCAGTCGCATAGATACGACCGACGCAACTCTGAGATACGACGGTGTATCAGGAGATACACCGTCGTATCTCTATGTGAATCTGGCCCATGCAGTGTATATACACATGCACAACACACAGGCATATGTGTTTGCTGCTCTGTTATCATCTGTTTATTCTCTGATGATAAAGACATCTTATATTTTTATAATACAGTGCTTACAGTGTGTGTGTATAAACACTCTATAATCTGTGATTGTCACACCTCACAGATGGATACCTTGGTACTGATGGAGTTGGAGCGTTTGCTCATAAAGAAACATGCAAGTGAGCAGATAGAGGCGGGGCCAACGGGACTGACCAACCAGAAAGATCGCCGACGTCTGCTGAAGTAAGCAATTATTATGTCCCGTCTTCCAATAAAATGTATCCACATTAAGGGGTGTATAAAATGTTCATTGTAATGTCAGAAGCATTTGTGCAAATTGAATGAAATATCACATATTTTTTCCTAAGAGATGAATGCCAGTATTATCAGCTCCATCTAGTGGCCAAAATGCAGTATTGTGCTCAGAATTTAAAATAAACCGTAATCAAAATAGTCAAAATAGTGCATTACAGTCCATTCATATTCCACTGAATTCAATACATAAATCAATTCCGTGGTAAAGTGCTTGTGCTCTATGGACAATATTGATTCCAACTGTGCTCAAGGTGCCCCACATAGAGGTACACTCAGAGGTGGTTCTAGGCTTTGTGAGGCCTTAGGGGTAACTTATGAGGCCCCAATCACGCCTGTAATGGAAAAAATTATTAGAGCGATAAAAATTAACTGCATAAATTGCATATAATAAGAGCCTTAAAGTGCTGGTGTGCTGGTGTCAGTGCACTCTTTCTCAGCACTGGCATCAGCGTGTTCTCAGTGCTGGTGTCGGGGGAACTTTTTCTCAGTGCCCCCCCCCCAGGGGAGAGGATGGGGAGTCCCTGTCCTCAGGGGAGATGATGTACAGCGCTTGTGAATGGATGCAGCCTATTTAGGGGGCGGAGCTCTGGATGGGGAGGACTCTGGGCTGAGCGGTTCTGCATGGGGAAGGATTGAGGGACACGGAGGAGCCGGTGACCAGACGAACACTAGGGTGACCACGTGTCCCGGATTGTCCGGGACAGTCCCGCATTTTGCAGGTCTGTCCCGGGCACATTCATTCCTGGACAATACAGTGTCCCGGAATGAAACTGACACAGCCATCCCCCGGGCCAATCTGATGCCCCCAAAAAAGGCCGCCACATCACCACTTTACTTACTGCTAGTACTTGTCCTGGCCGGGAATGCCTGGAGGAGCACAATCCCCGCCCCCTGCTTGTGATTGGATAAATCATAAATCCCGCCTCTTGTGTCCAATCACTGTGCTGTTTCGTTACAGCACAAGCTAATTTTTGGGAAGGGAGGGTGTCCCTGAATGGTAGTTTGGAAATGTGGTCACCCTAACGAACACACACGTAGGGAATGTGACACAGAGCAGCCAGTGCGGTAGAGGCGGGAGCTCTGCTACTCACCCCGTCCTCCAGCCACCCGGGCGCTGCTATTACTACCCACCTCTAGCTCCTTTTTTCGGCAAATTAGGTGGTCGCGAGGCCCCTGTGAGTGCGAGGCCTTAGGCGACCGCCTTATTTTGCCTAATTAGAGAGCCTCCTCTGGGTACATTCACTGCATTGTATGACCACCTATCTCTAGTGTGGTCAGCTGTGCTTTTAGAGGGATATTCCCTTTGATGGTGTTAATGCATATTGGACCCCACAATCTTGTTTCCTCAGATGGTAAGTAATAGGGGAGGACATAAAGAGGAAGGACTCCTAGTGTAAAACCGTCAATGTAAAATTTAATTAGCAGAAAGGATAACAAGTTTACACTCACATGTCGTGGTGCCCATTAACCTGGCACCCGGTGTTCACAGCAGCCGCTGTTTCAGGTCGGTTTGCAGGCACTACTTTTAGCACGATAGCGCCTGAAAACCGCCCCAGTGTGAAAGGGGTCTAAGTGAAAAAATAGTGGCGCTGGTAACACCATATTATAGTGAATGCACTAATAAAAATATTTGTATAATTACAATAACACCATGTGACAAGTGCAAACAGTAAAAATAAAGAGAATAAATTTAAAAAAAAAAAAAGTTTTTATTTTAATTTTAATTTTTCATTTTCTTTATTTTTATTTTTACTGTTTGCACTTGTCACATGGTGTTATTGTAATTATACAAATATTTTTATTGGTGCATTCACTGTAATTTTATGTTACCAGAGCCACTATTTTTTCACTTACCAATCTGTATTGCTAATTGTGCACAATCACACTGCAGCTAGTATTATTCCCTAATTTACACACATTTTTGCACAATTATTTTCCTTTGGTGTAAAGTTTTTTTTGTTTTTATTCAAAATGCAGTATCGTTTTCTAAAATGGTTCAATGAGAAAACCATACTGCATTTTGGCCACTAGATGGAGGTGACAACGCAGGCGACTTGGTCAACATACATGAGAGCTTCTGATAATTGTGTAGCAAAAGCTTTATAATAAGGCCTCAATGTATCTATTTACACAGATCAACAGTAAAGTGTTAAAATGTATAATAATGAGGGTTTCTTGAATACCAACATGAAATAATGTTACAAGCAGAAAGACAGTGACATATATTGCAGGAGGATTGTGATGGCTAAATGGCAGAAATTTAAAGGGGTTGTAAAGGTAAAAAAAAAATCCCTAAATAGCTTCCTTTACCTTAGTGCAGTCCTCCTTCACTTACCTCATCCTTCCATTTTGCTTTTAAATGTCCTTATTTCTTCTGAGAAATCCTCACTTCCTGTTCTTCTGTCTGTAACTACACGCAGTAATGGCAGGCTTTCTCCCTGGTGTGGAGAAAGCCTCTTGAGGGGGGAGGGGATGTGCAGGAGTGTCAGGTCACTAACACACAGCTCCTTTCTCTATCTGCAAAGTAGAGAGCGTCCTGAAAAAGGGTTACAACTGCCCGTAATGCGCCGCTACAGCGGCGTTTTACTGGCGGTACGGCGGCGCTGCCCATTGATTTCAATGGGCAGAGCGCATTAGGAGCGGTCTAAAAGCAGAGTTCCACCCAAAAGTGGAACTTCCGCTCATTTGTCCCCCCCCCCTCCGGTGCCACATTTGACACCTTTCGTGGGGAGGGGGGAGTGTAGCGCTATTCAGAATTAAGCGATCTCATTCAAACTCATGGTAAATAAGAGTCAGTACACACCTCCTCCTGGAAGTGGTATCCGGTCCCCTCTTCCAGGAGGAGGTGTGTACTGACTCCTATTTACCATGAGTTTAAATGTGATCGCTTAATTCTGAACAGCGCTACATCCCCAGTTATAAGAGGGTGTGCACACTTATGTAACCACATTATTATATTATTTTTTTTACCCCCCCCCCCCCCCCCCACATTAAAGGTGGAAAAAGTTCTGAAATGATTTATCTTTGTCTAATTTTTTTTTTTTTTTACATTACAAAAACCTGATATGGGTGTGTAGACTTTTTTATATCCACTGTAGGTCCAAGGTCAAATATAGGATCAGTATGGGAAGGGTTTTTTACAGTAAGAGCAGTTACGTTGTGAAGTGGTCTACTGTATGATACTAATAGCATAATCAAAATAGGAACATGCAGACTGGGTGCCCTTTTTTCATATAATCATATCCAGAGTTATACTGATAAGGACTGGGTATTTTGATCCAGGGACTTGATCAGACCAGCTTTTTGGGGCAGGAAGGAGTTTGTCTCTTCCTAGGAGGTAATATTGTCTGTTACACCTGGAGGGGTTCTCTGGACCTTAAGTGCTGGATTGTGTGATGTGTCTGTTTTCAATTTATTGTTTAGCTGTATATCTCTGAATCACATGACCTCATTAAAGCGTCCATTACAGAAGTGATCTTGATGTTGGTAAGAAACCAGTTAGGATGGTGGACATTTGAACTCCATTACCAGTGACAACAAGGACAATTTTTCTTCAGGCATTTTGCTGAACAAAGCTTTTTATTATGTATGTATGTCTATATCATAGAATATCTCTATTTGGTAATTCAGGGCAGATCTTCCAGAATACCTCCTGGATTTTGGGTATGTCATTCTCGGAGAGGTCCGTTCACACATCATTAAAATATCCAACACAGGACATTTCCCTGTGTCCTTCCGTGCAGACAGACGTGGGCTCCCGGGCACAGGTAATATACTGTCAGTCTTATTTTAGGGAAGACTGTCCGTGTGGAGACTTCCAAATCTGTTTCTTGTCTGTGCAGAGACTTCATAGTCTGTCTTGTCTGTGCAGAGACTTCATAGTATGTCTTGTCTGTGCAGAGACTTCATAGTCTGTCTTGTCTGTGCAGAGACTTTATAGTCTGTGTCCTGTCTGTGCAGAGACTTTATAGTCTGTGTCCTGTCTGTGCAGAGACTTTATAGTCTGTGTCCTGTCTGTGCAGAGACTTTATAGTCTGTGTCCTGTCTGTGAAGAGATTTCACAGTCTGTGTCTTGTCTGCTCAGGCTTCTCTGTAGAGCTGGACCGTGTCAAGAATCTGCCAAGCTGGCACACAGAAACCTTCCAAGTGAAGTTTGATCCTCAATCAGCCGGCACCAGATTAGGACCTATAGATGTTCTGATGCCAATTCAGGTGACCTTGAGTCTGTCATTGTTCATGTGTTATATGTAACTGTCATTTCCATCCTCCTACTGACCCCTGACATGTTCCCTGGCAGGTGTTTGGGGGCCCCAGGTTCCTAATACGTCTCCGGGCCTCCGTGACGATGCCATCATTGTGTGTATCAGATGAAAGGGTGGAGTTCAGCGCCATGCAGTGCGGTCAGTGTCAGATCAGGTCTATCCAGCTACACAACCAGCTCCCTGTGCCCTGCGAGTGGACCGCTGTCAGCCAGGAGACCAACATCAAGGTATTGACATCTTCTGAAAGGCCAACACATCTGATTGGCTGCCGTTTCAGGGTTAACAAGGTGCAGCTAAGTAGAAAATCCATTTATTAAACAATTCTAGACAGGATGTCAGCTGTGTGTAGGATAATATCTTCCCCCCCATTGTGCCAACTGTAATTTAGTTGTCTTTACTTCTGATGAAATCTTAGTGTTTTACCTCCATGTATGTTACTGACATTGACGTAACGTGTAATCAATGTTTAATGGCCCTGTAAGTTGTCCCACATATATGTGCCGCTTTGTGTATTTCAGGTAGACAAGCACATCCCTATGCATCTCCGCAAGAAACTGCGCCAGGAAGTCAAACCCAAAGCACCCATTTTTGAGGTGATTCCAGCACATGACGTGCTGCTCCCCGGGCAAAAGAAGAACATTGAGATCAAGTTTCAGCCTCAGGAGGAGGTAAAGTACTTTAGGCCTCTGATCTCCATCATGGTGGATGAGAGTGCAGGAGCACAGACTAGCTTGGTACCTGTGTTATGATGAGTGTCAGGGTATGTGACAATAATGAGGTCTGACAAAACCTAAAGTGTGTAGCAAACACAGTCAGCTAGAAATCTGTCTGTTCTAGGCATTATTGTAAGGTGACA
Organism: Rana temporaria; assembly: GCF_905171775.1. Lineage (NCBI taxonomy): Eukaryota > Metazoa > Chordata > Amphibia > Anura > Ranidae > Rana > Rana temporaria. The sequence continues at coordinate 143,047,747 of NC_053499.1, forward strand.
CATTTGATAAAGCACAGCACAGCTTAAGACATCTTTAACAAAAAGCAGAGTTATCATAAAACCCCACTAGCTAAGGTCTCTAAAGACCCCTGATGAGACCTATTTTAAATACCCTGCTGTACATGAAACAAGAAAAGCTTCTCCAGGTGAGTGAATCCCCACACACACTAATCGGGTGCTAGCCCAGCTTGCATGCTGTGTAACGTGAAGAAATAATTCCAGACAGCTTCATATGACAAGTGGTTGACAGATGGAGCAGGGGACAAAGAGGTAGACGCGTTTCGCGCAAATATCAGCGCTCTGGGGCAGATCCACTTAGATCTGCACCCGCGCAGCGTATCTGAGATACGCTACGCCACCGTAACTTAACCGGCTTTGGTTTGAATCCAGAAAGAATTTGCGCCGTAAGTTACGGCGGCGTAGTGTATCTCTGGCGGCGTAACGGCGCGGAATTCAAATGCGGCGAGTAGGGGGCGTGTTTCATTTAAATGAAGCACGTCCCTGTGCCGAACGAACTGCGCATGCGCCGTCCCTAAATTTCCCGCCGTGCATTGCGCTAAATGACGTTGCAAGGACGTTATTGGTTTTGACGTGAACGTAAATGGCGTCCAGCCCCATTCACGGACGACTTACGCAAACGAAATACAATTTTTACAATTCGACACGGGAACGACAGCCATACTTAACATTGCGTACGCCACCAGATAGCAGCTTTAACTATACGCCGAAAAAAGCCGAACGGAAACTACGTAAAAGAATGCGACGGCCGCTCGTACGTTCGTGGATCGTCGGAAATAGCTAATTTGCATACTCAACGCGGAATACGACGGGAACGCCACCCAGCGGACGCCGAAGAATTGCATCTAAGATCCGAAGGCGTACGAAGACGTACGCCTGTCGGATCTAACCCAAATGCCGTCGTATCTTGTTTTGAGGATTCAAAACAAAGATGCGACGCGGGAAATTTGAAATTACGCCGGCGTATCAGTAGATACGCCGGCGTACTTTCTTTGTGGATCTGCCCCTTAGTCATTAACTGCTGTACATAGATCTGGCAAGAGCAGATTAAAGCAATACACATTCTGAGTTTGTTTTGTTTTTTCTACCGGAACCAAACTTTCTTAGTTCATAATTACTGCTATAATGGAATTGCCTCCAAAAAAGTGGTTACAGGAATGTATAGGAAGATATCAATCAGGCAGACACCATATGCGCCTATAATACAGAGTATGTGGCAGTCTATGTGCTTATTGTTGTTTTTCTCTTCTCCTGGCGAGGTAGAAGCTGTACAGCCAGCAGCTGGTCCTGCAGGTGGCACAGAGCAGTCAGAGAGTCATGCTCTTGGTCCAGGGTAATGGTCTGGAGCCCCGGTTGGAATTTACCCCCTCTGTACTGCAGCTGGGCCCTGTCTTACCGTTCAGCCCTGGGGACGATTTGGAGGTTGTGGTGAGAAATCCTTGTGCATTCCCTGTCGAGGTTTACTCTCTGGAGATGGACAAGCAGTACCTGGAAGAAGAGAAGGTACGCTTTCTTCAAACTGTCTTGTTTATATGTTAGACTTTCCAGGCTCTGACGTCTAATTACTTTTAGATCCTGAAGTACCGGTAACTGCTACAATAATATACAATAAACTATATAACTATATCCGAAAGATGGTTACGGATTTCCTCTATCTATTGCATAGTATTAACTTGTCTATCCCTATGATTTGCTAATCTATTAAGACTCTGATAAGCATAATGATATGAGGTCATCTATGAAAGTAAACACACTGCTTAGTAAAACAATATCTTTCATTTATTTCCCAAGAAAATAGGAATATGCTAATATCAAAAAGTATAACAGCAGGACATCAAAAATACTTATCACAATCCTCTAGACATAGTGTCATCGGCTGGGCTCAAAATGGCAAAAGAGGGCCAGAGCCATGAGGCTCAGGCCAAAGCCAAGATGTAACAGGAAAAGGGAAAGGGACATTTCTCTTTTATGTGTATTTTTATACATTCATTCACACCCACTCTTAACCACCCCCACTTACCTCCTGTCCAATAAGATATTGCCAAGAGGTAGTCCTGTTATTATATTATATTGGCCTCTAGGGGCAGCATTGTCCATGTATCATGTCTATGAGCACTGGGCCGTCTTCAGTGTTAGCTAGCCCTTGTTCTCTTTGAAGCCTGTAATCACACATATCACACCAGGTGGGCTTGAGCCAAGCCCTTGTTAAACTTTCAGATGCAGATTCTGATATGCTACAAAGCTTTGATGTTAACTGGTTACATTCCAACTTGGGGGCCATCTGCCTGTATCCTCCAGGGAGGGAAATACCAGAACTATGATATTAAACCACATGTTGCCTTCCAACAGATCCTGAGAATGTTAAAGGGTTATGATGCCCAGAACACCCTGATTCTTCCACCCCGATTGGCTGGGGAGAAATTACCACCTGAAATTCTGGAATTCTATGAGGAGAAAAGACAACATCTGGAAGAGCAAGACCAGGAGCATATGAGGCAGCAAACTGAGCACGGTGAGAGGTGATCCTGCCCCCTTAGAGCCCACCTTGGGTATAAAGGCCATTAGGGATGAGTGTCCATGTGCTCCAAAAAAATAACATGATCACCATATGAGCACTAAAATCTGATAATGTGGAGCTGATTTACTAAAGAATAAATGCTCCAGAGCTCAATAAATTAAGTAAAGCTTAATTTTGCAAAGAATAATACCCAATCACCTGCAAGTAAATAAAAAAACAGCACTTTTGCTTATATGTGATTGGATGATGGAAGTCAACTCATTTTTGCTAAGCTCTGGAGCAACTTTGCAAAGTGCACAATATAATTGCCTTTAGTAAATCAACCCCTGTATTTTTTCCTAGAAGTACACGGTGTGCACCCAACACAAGAAATGTACTGTATTTGCTGGCATATAAGACTACCTTTTAGACTTTAAAAAACTGGCCAAAAAGCAGGGGTCGTCTTATACGCCGGGTCAGCAGCTTGGATGCCTGCTGGATGTGCGGTGATACTGTATGTAGCTTTGGATACATACAGTATATACCGCTTAGGCCTCGTACAGACGGGCAAACATGTACGATGAAAACGGTCCACCGGACCGTTTTCAGCGTACATGTCTGCCCGGAGATTTCTGTATGATGGCTGTACACACCATCATACAGAAATCCGCGCATACTCGATACGCGGCGACGAGGCCTCGACGATGACGCGGTGACGTGCGCGGCCCTGGCAGTTCAATGCTTCCACGCATGCGTCAAAGTCATTCGACGCATGCGAGGGATGGCGGCCGCTCGGACATGTACGGTAGGTCTGTACAGACGACCGAACATGTCCGACGGACAGGATTCCAGCGGGCATGTTTCTAAACATGTTTAGAAATATTTGCCCGCTCGAAAAAGGCCCGGCGGGCAAATGTACGCTGGAATCCTGTCCGCTCGGCTGTACAGACGACCGAACATGTCTGCTGAAACTGGTCCGCGGACCAGTTTCAGCAGACATGTTTGGTCGTCTGTACGGGGCCTTAGCCAATCCTGGTGAGCGATGAATTCAAATGAATACAGAGCCTGCTCGGATTGGAGTAACAACCTCTGCCAATCCGAGCAGGCTACATACAGTAGCCTGCTTGGATTGGCTTTGAGAGTCAGAGAGGCATGGGCTGATGATGTTACAGCCTTTGCCAATCCAAGTAGGCTTTGTATTCATTAATAGAATACATTGCTCGTCGTGATTGGCTCCAGCTCCAGCAAGAAGAAAGAAGAATATGGCTCCAGCTTCATCAAGAATGAAGAAGAATATGGCTCCAGAAGGAAGAAATATCAAGTGTCGGAAGCCTCAGAAGGGGGGTCGTCTTATACGGTGAGTACAGGCAAAAAATCTTAAAAAACTGTAAAATTAGGGGATCGTCTTATACGCCCGGTCGCCTTATACACCAGCAAATACGGTACTTAAAATTAGAAAAAAAAATCTCTTTGGCTTCTTAAGAGTATATACGCATATTGGGTGATACTTTGAGATATGAGTGCCTAATTTACCTAAACTGAGGCTCCCCCACTAAATTGGAGATGGCTCAAATTGAGATGGCTGGTTGAACCCCCTAGGTATTGCCCCATTTCATTTGGTGTCATGCTGCTAGACCCTCCTAAGTGCGCATTTTTTAGCTTTTTTTTTTTCTTTCACTGAAAAAACGCGAATAAAATGCCAATACTCCTAAACATTCTTAAACGCTCCTAAACCGCTACGGCAAAAAGATAGAAGAGGTTTTTTACCTCAATGCATAGAATGCATTGTCCCGGGGGCCCCATGAGTTGACAGTTTGCCCCTGGTCAGCAGGTGTCTCCACAGGTACAATACTTCCCATAAACCTATTTAATCTTGTCTTCATCCTACTAAAATCATCCTGCTCCTGTGTCGAGTGTCATTGTCTGTGAGCACCTAAATGGCCACTTTGTGCAGCAATTAAAACAGCCATAGACGGTTCGAATCTCAGCCCAGATTCAAACCATGTACTGTATGGACAGGCTGAATGTACCCATCTATGGCCGGCCTTAGACTCATTTTCAGCTTTAGTGTGATCTCTGTTGTCTCACAGATGTCATCTACTCCTGTTGTCAGATGTTTGGTTATGTTGGTACATTTCTCTACTTCGTTCTCTGTTTTTTTTTTGTTTGTTTTTTTGCCTTGGTATTCCAAAAAAAAAAATGTATCTTTGCTTTCAGGGCTAATGGAAGATACAGAGGACAAGCAGACATTAGACATTGGTGATAAACAGGACCTTCAAGTACCCCAGCGTGTCCCTTCTACCACCAGTTATGGGGAGAGCCGTTCCTCACATGCTGAAGCCAAAGCTGATGATGCTGAGGAGGATTCTGAGAAGAAGGCTGCATTAGGTAAACAGGGAATAGGGAGGGAGGGGCTGCAGGCTCTGTATCGTCAGCTGGACCTACCTGGGAGCCACAACATGGTTCCAATTTGCTGCAAGTCCATCCCCACCATCGGGGGCCCTGGTAAGGAAGCAGGCTGTGGCTTGGGGAACCCCTGGTTGGCATTCTACAAGGGCTCACTACCACTTGACAGAGACCTTAGGTGAGCAGGAGTTATGTGGTTAGGGGTCTCAGGTGAGCAAAAGTCTTGGTTGTGATTAGGATCTGTGTAGAGTGAGGTCTCAGGTAAGTAGGGGACAAGAGCGCACGACCACTTGCTCAGGTAAGTAGGGGACGAGAATAGAGGGGTCTCAAGTGAAGAGTTGAGAGGAGGAGAAGGACTTTGTGTAAGCAGGGGGCTGACTGAGGGGCCTCAGGTGAACGGAAGACAGGAAGGGGGAGACTTATAGGTAGATTCACAAACAGTTAGGCCGGCTTATCAGTAGATAAGCCTGCCTAACTCTGAATCTACGCCGGCGTTTGTTTAAGCGTATGCTCAAACAGAGATACGCTTAAACAAAGCTAAGATAGGACGGCTTGCGCCATTCTATCTTAGCTTGCAATTTTTTGTATGGCCGCTAGGTGGCGCTTCCATTGCGGCCGGCGTAGATTATGTAAATTAGCTTTTACGCCGATTCCCGAACGTACGCGAAGCCGGCGCAGTCGATTAACGTTGTTTCCGTAAGGCCTTAGGCAGCCTAAAGTTATTCCACCTATGAGGTGGAATAACAATGTTAAAGTATGGCCGCCGTTCCCGCCGCGAGGTTCGAATTTTTTACGTTGTTTGCGTAAGTCGTCAGCAAATCGGGAGTTACGTCGTTTACTTCCGCGTCGAAATCAATAGGCCCGTACGGCGTACTTCGCCACAATGCGCCCTGGGAAATGTAGGCACCCGGCGCATGCGCAGTAAGGAAAAACGTAAAAAAAACGTGAGGTCAAGCCTCATTAGCATTAAACACGCCCCCCCCAACCCATTTGAATTAGGCGCCCTTACGCCTGCCGTGTTTACACTACGCCGACCTAAGTAAGGAGGTAAGTGCTTTCTGAATCATGTACTTTCCTCTCTTACTTAAGGCGGCGTAGTGTAAACACGCTAGGCTACGCCGACCTATTTTAGGCGCCCCTACCTGAATCTACCCATATGTTTAGCAGAAGCTGTGTAGGGAGTTTGTATTAGGTGAACGGAAGACAGGAAGGGATGTAAGAGTTTGGTAAGTAGGGGCATAGGTGAGATTGAGACAGGAACGAAGGGGTCTCAGGTTAGTAGGAACTTGATTTCAAACAAAAAGATTTCAAACAAACTTCTTTCACTTTGTCAATTATGGGGTATTGTTTGTAGAATTTTGAGGAAAATAATGAATGTAATCCATTTTGGAATAAGGCTGTAACATACCAAAATGTGGAAAAAGTGAAGCGCTGTGAATGCACTGACTCCATGTTGATTATCTTTAAGGAATCAATTGTAATTTGATTGACTTGATCAACCATTCAGAAACAGTAGACATGACCATTTTTATTCTGTTTCAGGTGATACTTTTTCTGCCACTGATGGAACCAGGAAAGCTGTAGGAGAGTTGGAGCTCAGTCCCGTGTCTCAGGCTGTGGCTCGCTATATGGGTATTGACACCAGTAACGAGGGGCAGGCAGCAAGGAACCGCCGCGGCATCGCCATTATTGTACATGGAGCACCGCTTACTGGTAAGTATCATATGGCTCCCTGTACAGATTGGGAGATGGATAATAAAGAGGAATGATAAGTGAAGGGTGTAGGAGAGTGCTTGTACTGGTCCTAAACGAAGATTCCTCTCTATCATTCCATTGCTACCATGTGTCAGTGTAATTAATAAGAGTGCAGAACTGAATGAATGATATAATGGTGGATGGGCCTTGGGACAGCCCAACGTGTTAAACAGTATCTAGGACATCCGCCATCGGGGGAGTTGGGTTGTCTGTAGCTTTAGTTGTATTATTTGAAAACAGCTTTTCATGTGACTTTCAGAATTTCTCATAATTTTTCATCATTTCACATGCTTGCTATTCCATATAGTTAGGATCAGAGCTTTTTTTCTCAGAAAATAGGTGCAGGAACTCAACCATGACCCGTTCAGATTTCACAAACAGTAGAAGGGTCTTAAAGGGGCATTAAATACCAGGATTGCATTACATACAGAGTACAGAGTTCAGGGGGGTTACACACAGAGTGCAGAGCTGTCACTTGTAACCACAGAAACCAGACTTCTGTGTTTACAAGTGATTGTGGTGAGCAGGCACCAAAGGGTCTGAGCAAGAGGTGGTGGAACTGAGTTCCCCCAAGTTCCCCCTGAAAAAAAGCCCTGGTTAGGATTGTATTAGATATTATACAACAAAAGGAAAATAGCCCCGGCGGTTTCCTTTTGACTCCATCCCTTCAACATGGTTACCCATGCTACGATAACTCCTGATGAAGCCTTTTTTTATGGAGAAACATGTAGAGAATGTAACATTTGTAGCTTTATTGAATATCGATTGAGCCAACCACTGTTGAATGATACTACACGGTGATTATATTGGTTTAGTCAACATCTATAAAGCTACAGATGTTGCTTAATCAAACTGATAATCACAGTGCAGTATAATTCAACAGTGGTTGGCTCAATCGATATTCAATAACGCTACAGATGTTACATTCTCTGCATGTTTCGCCATAAACATGGCTTCTTCAGGAGTATTTTGGCATTGATAACCATTTATGGGAGAAAATGCAATTATAAGGAGAAAAATCTTCTGTGTATGTGTTGTAGCTTTCCCTCTATGTATACAACAGGGATGCGGCTCATAGGTGACCATAGCAGATGTATGGGTCCTAGATAAGATATTATCGATTTTAATGAAATAAATAAATGGTTTTGTACATTTTTAATAGTGTTCATTGTTTGTGCACCTAAAAAGTTCTACCTGAACATTCTAGTTTTGGGATGGGGGGTGCAAGGCTTGAGTCATCTTCCACCCATACAAACAGTATACCAGGTTTGCATTGAGCTTAGGATAAAGACACAGTTGCTGAGCTGGGAAAACATCCCCCTGGAGACATCTGAAGCTAATGAAAAACCCCAAATCCCCAGAGTGGAACTGGTGTGGTGGTGGTGGTCCAATTTTGAACCAGAGTAAGGGATACCAGTTACAGGGTAGGCTCCCTTAGAGATTGTCTTGTGTAAAATTTTGTCACAGGGAAGTTGTGCCTGAAAAGCTTCATTATCTACCAGCATTTCCCATTTTGTTTCTGTTCTGGCATGTGGATATCTTAGGAACGTGTTTAGGTAGATCTATCTGGGGCATAAAGTCTGTTTTCTTGTTATATGCAGGCAAGTCCTCAACAGCATTGGCTCTGGCCCAGCACTACAGCGTGGCCTGTCTGTCCATTGACTCGGTGGTGATGGAAGCAATCTCTGATGGGAACAGCCGAGCAGGCCTTAGGGTCCGACAATTGTGTGCAAAGGCGGCCATGGATCAGTTGCAGCAAGAAGCCGAGGAGACGGGTAAGTCTATCACATTTGTCTGGGCTAGTAGCTGCAGCCTCAATTATAAGTATATGGGAAAAAAGAACTGTCGATGTTAACTTCCAACAATCAGATTCAGACTTTTAAATCCTAATAGTCAGAGTTGAAGAACCATTTCTGCAGAATTTCATGCATGACTGATCGCAGATTGTCTCTCAGCCTCCCAGGCAGTGGATATTCCCGGCGGGCACCCAGCACTCAGCATGGAGGCCGTGGCTAAACACACAGCCGAGGGAGGGCAAGGTGCAGAGGTTAGAGTTGCACCACAATCTGTTGTCTCCCGTGGTAATCAGACCAGTCTGCAGACAGGAAAAAGTAAACTGGAGAGTCTCCAAACAGCCAGGACAAAGCAGCAGCACCCGTTTGAGCCACCAATGTCATTGGTAAGTGCCTATGACTCATCTTACCAGCTTTACTTTACCTTTCATCAATAGAATAAAAAGGCGAAAATAAGTCTTCCTCTTGGTTCTTTGTACACTTCTGCCCATGTTGTTGAGGCTCATTAGATGAAACCAGTGCTGTGCATGGGTCAGCATTCTGGTTAAGGCCATGTGAATGTTTTAGACACCCATAGCCAGATTCAGTAAGACCTGCCTAACGATAGGCAGGCGTAGCATATGTCATATACGCTACGCCGCCGTAAGTTAGAGAGGCAAGTGCTGTATTCACAAAGCACTTGCGTCCTAAGTTACGACGGCGTATCGTAAATGGGCCGGCGTAAGCCCGCCTAATTCAAATTGTGTTGAGGTGGGCGTGTTTTATGCAAATAAACCATGACCCCACATAAATGACGTTTAAATTGAACAGCGCATGCGCCGAACACTGCCTACTACGTGAACGTAACTTACGCACAGCCCTATTCGCGTACGACTTACGCAAACAACGTAAAAAGATACGCTTGTTCCGACGTCCATACTTTGCATGGGCTGCGCCACCTAGAAACCAGCTTTATCTTTACGCCGGCGTATGTCTTCCGTAAACGGCGTAACTAATTGCGACGGGCGTACATACGTTTGTGAATCGTATCTTGCTCATTTGCATATTCGACGCGGAAAACAACGGAAGCGCCACCTAGCGGCCAGCGTAAATATGCACCCTGAGATACAACGGCGTAGGAGACTTACGCCGCTCGTATCTTAGCCTAATTTACGCGTATCTGGTTTCCAGAATACGCTTAGATTTACGACGGCGTAGATTCAGAGTTACGACAGCGTATCTACTGATACGCCGGCGTAACTCTCTCTGAATCTAGCTACCAGTGGGTGGGGCTTTTTCTTACATTACCCAGAAGTCCCATTTTTTTTCTGCAAAGGGTTATTTACTTATATTTCTATGGAAGCATTACCTGAAAAATTGCTTATTGGTATTATGTAATCCAGTCCTTCCTTCAATGTAAAAGATTTTCTGCTATACATGTTATCACAGGCTGGGAGCTCACCGCTTCCAGGACCGTCACAAAGACGACTGAGTGTGAGTGCAAGTGTGGCCGGAGAACAAGGACTGATGAGCTGTGTACTACCTGATGACCTCCTGATAGAGATCCTGAGTGATCGACTCCAGGTATGAGTTCCAAGTGACCAAGTGTAGACTGATTTTTCAATTGACTGGTGAAGACTGACCACTGAGTGATAGGTGTAAAAGAACTGCTGGGTGAGAGGTACAAGCTGAGTGACAGGTGCAGACTGACTGCTGAGTGACAGGTGCAGACTGACTGCTGAGTGACAGGTGCAGACTGACTGCTGAGTGACAGGTGCAGACTGACTGCTGAGTGACAGGTGCAGACTGATTGCTGAGTGACAGGTGCAGACTGACTGCTGAGTGACAGGTGCAGACTGACTGCTGAGTGACAGGTGCAGACTGATTGCTGAGTGACAGGTGCAGACTGATTGCTGAGTGACAGGTGCAGACTGACTGCTGAGTGACAGGTGCAGACTGACTGCTGAGTGACAGATGCAGACTGATTGCTGAGTGACAGGTGCAGACTGACTGCTGAGTGACAGGTGCAGACTGACTGCTGAGTGAGTGACAGGTGCAGACTGACTGCTGAGTGACAGGTGCAGACTGACTGCTGAGTGACAGGTGCAGACTGACTGCTGAGTGAGTGACAGGTGCAGACTGACTGCTGAGTGACAGGTGCAGAATGATTGCTCAGTGACAGGTGCAGACTGACTGCTGAGTGACAGGTGCAGACTGACTGCTGAGTGACAGGTGCAGACTGACTGCTGAGTGACAGGTGCAGACTGATTGCTGAGTGACAGGTGCAGACTGACCACTGGGTGACAGGTACAGGCTGACCATTGAGTTAGAGGCGAAAACTGACTGCTGGTTGACAGGTACATACTGACTGCTTGGTGTCAGGTGCAGGCTGACTGCTGGGTGACCAGTACAGACTGACCACTAGAGGACAGAATTTAGACTTACCTCTTTGTTTTTTTCCTGTGCAGTTGAATGACTGTTCCCGTGGTGTGGTCTTTGATGGCCTGGATACCCTGTATGCCCGTAACACACCCACAGCTCTACACATTATTCTAAAGGCTTTAAATAATCGCAAGCATATATATCTCATCAATCTGAAGCAAGAGTACAACAGCATGAAGGCTCGTGAGAGAGCACAGAGAGAAGAGGAAGGTATGAGACACCCAGATAGAGAGGAGACACGTGGTGGCCACATTACATAGTTACATAGTTAGTCAGGTTGAAAAAAGACACAAGTCCATCTAGTTCAACCATAAAAATAAATAAAAGAAAAAATGTTGTACAATCCCATATACCAAATTCTATACCCACAGTTGATCCAGAGGAAGGCAAAAAAAAACATTAGAGCATGCTCCAATTTGCCACAGCAGGAAGAAAAAAAGAACCTTTCTGAACCCCCCGAGAGGCAATTGGATTTTCCCTGGATCAACTTTACATAAATGTTAGTACCCAGTTATATTATTATGTACATTTAGGAAAGAATCCAGACTTTTCTTAACCACTTCCGGACCGCCGCATGTACATTTACGTCGGCAGGATGGCACGGACAGGCACATGTACGTACCTGTACGTGCTCTGCTTGACGTGGGTCGGGGGTCCGATCGGGACCCCCCCCGGTACATGCGGCGGTTCCCGTGGCTTTAGGAGCGATCCGGGACGACGGCGCGGCTATTCGTTTATAGCCGCCTCGTCGCGATCGCTCCCCGGAGCTGAAGAACGGGGAGAGCCGTATGTAAACACGGCTTCCCCGTGCTTCACTGTGGCGGCGTATCGATCGAGTGATCCCTTTTATAGGGAGACTCGGTTGATGACGTCAGACCTACAGCCACACCCCCCTACAGTTGTAAACACACACTAGGTGAACCCTAACTCCTACAGCGCCCCCTGTGGTTAACTCCCAAACTGCAACTGTCATTTCTCTTTCGTTCATAGACGGACACAGCCTTCATTGACCTTAGGGTTATGCTTCTTCCTACCAGGAGATTTAGGCAGAATTCTACAGCACTTAAAGTGTTAAAAACCTTTCCTTCATGCCGCTCCTCCCAGGGGGCGTGGCTCCCCCAGGCATAACCCACACCCTGCTTTAGCAGCCTCAGTTTGTTTTCTGCCTAACGACAGGAGGTCAAGGCTATCTCTGGAGTTCCTGGACTCTGGAGTTTTTTTCTGGCGATTTTTCTCGCTTTTTTTTATTATTTTGTTCCTGCATTTTTGAATCCTGCGATTCTTCTATCAACAGCCGACTGGGTGACAGGCTGGGTCCTCGACTCTTGTAGTCCCCCCATGTTCGGCCTTCGAGCGTGTGCCGGCCCTCAGCTCAGCTTTGGGACGTCCACGACAGGCCCCATTGCTCCAGGGGCGGCCGGGGAACTTTGGTTCTAGGGCACACATATGACCGGTCTCTATGGCTTTGTCACAGTGTGTCTGGCCGACAGCCATGCCGTTTACGGACGTTGGTTCTGTCTGGGATACCTCCAGCCGGGTAGTCGCAGGACAGGTAAGTAGTGGCCCCTTACTCAGGTAAGTGGTCTGGCTGGTGGTTTCCCTGGGGAGGTCGACTGAGGGTCCGCCCTGCTTTCCTCTCTCCCCTTCCTCTCCCTCCTTCCCCTGACTGGGTAGTGGCTGTGAAGGGGGGCCTCCTAGGTTTTCTTTGTTACCACCGGGGCCCGTGTGTTGTTAGGGGGACTGTGTTGTTACTCTGGGGGGTGCTGCTGTGTGCTGCTGTGTTCTATGAGGTAATTTTTACCTCAGACAGCGGCCGTCTTGGAAATCTCCTTGGTAACGCTGTGATTCTTTTCTGAGGTAACAGACAAAGCAGTCAGTGCTGCTGTGTTCTATGAGGTAATTTTTACCTCAGACAGCGGCCGTCTTGGAAATCTCCTTGGTAACGATGTGATTCTTCCCTGAGATGACTCGACACAGCCTCTGGTCAGTTTTAGTGCTGTTAGGCCCCATACTCACGAGCAAACATGTCTGCTGAAACTGGCCCGCAGGCCAGTTTCAGCAGACATGTTTGGTCGTGTGTGGGCGCGAGCGGGCCGAATTCCAGCAAACATTTGCCCGCCGGGCCTTTTCCCAGCAGACAAATATTCCTGGACTTGTTTTAAAACAGCCCGCTGGAATTCAGCCCGCTCGGACATGTACGGTCGTCAGTACAGACCTACCGTACATGTCCAGGCGCCCGCCGTCCCTCGCATGCGTCGAATGACTTCGACGCATGCGTGGAAGCATTTTAAAGGCGGGCCGCGCACGTCGCCGCGTCATTGTCGCGGCGACACCGCGTCATCGACGCGGCGACACCGCGGACACGCCCCGCGTATTGTTTACGCGCGGACTTCTGTACGATGGTGTGTACAACCATCGTACAGAAGCCCTCTGGCAGACATGTATGGTGAAAACGGTCCGACGGACCGCTTTCACCATACATGTTTGTCCGTGTGTACCCGGCCTTACAGTTTTAGTGCTGTGAATCTTCCATGAGGTGAATACACATCACAGTCAGCACATCAGAGCACACCTGAGGTTTTTCAGCTCCCTCTGCAGCTGGGTGGGGTGGTGAATACCGGGGGCCCCCATGCTCTGCAATAGCAGCAAGGAGGTGACCAGTGGGGTTTTTTTGTCCTGCCTTGCAGGGTGGGTGACTCAGCGCTGACACTATGGAACTCAAGCTATGCCTGAGTTAACCCTTAACGCCCCTCCCCCTGCCACATCTGTTATGTTGGCTGTCCTGGGTTTCTTGCCAGGTTTGAAGCAGCTAGTGCCCGGATGGGGGGTAAAAAAGCGCCCCCTCCCTGAAGCCTGCTTCTGGGGATGACACAGAATCGCTGTTTTTTTCTGGTTCTGTTATGTCAGAGGCTGCGGGTTTTAACCCTTATGGATAGTGAGGATGACTCTGCTGCAGTCAGTTGCTGGCAAGAATTTGTTGGAGCTCTTGTTTCTGCGGTGCGTGAGGCTCTAAAAATTGAGGATGTGGCGGAGACACCTCCGTGTCAGTACCAGCAGACTACCACGCATCGCTGAAGTGTTTCCTTGTGTTCCTTATTTGGACTATATGTTATACAAGGAATGGGATGCACCGCAAAAAGTTTGTCAAAAAACTTTGCAACCCGTTACCCCCTTGAGGGGGGCTTTAAAAAAAAAAAAAAAAAAAAAAAAAAAAAAAATAAGTAGGTCTCTCCTCCGCCAGTGGACCCCCCTGTGTCCAGACTGCGCAAGGCCACCACATTGCCTGTGGAAGGGGCTCCTGCATTTCAGGATCCCGCTGATAGGAGAGTGGAGGCCGTGGCCCGCTCCCTATTCACGGTGGTGGGTTCGGCGGTGAGGCCGGCTCTGGCCGGGGCCCTGGCAGGCCCCGACTAAAAGGGCGAAGCTCCTGCTGCAGGAGCTGGAAGAAGGACCTCTAAGGTGGCCTTGGTGATCACCGTTAAGGGTGAACGGTCCTTTTGGGTCTTCCCTGACTGGCATCATTGAGGATGCCACAGGTGGTAAGCGCATGCTGTTCCCACGGTTTGGGAAGGGCTAGGGACCTCGCCCTGTGCAAGGACCCTCCTTGCCTACCTCCGAGCGTTTTTTCGCTCGCCCTGTGCGGTGGGGGTAGGTCTACATGGTGCTTGAATCCCCGCTGCGGGGTAGCAGCGCACCGGATACCGCATGCCTAACAAGTCTGCGGACATACCTGCTTCCGCCTGAAGGTCTGCTCCCGCCCGTGTCTCGGGTGGGAGACTGGCTTCGCATTGCGAAGTGTTTTCCTTGGGGTACAAGATTGAGTTTCTCTCTTGTCTGCCAAACAGGTTTTTTCCCTCCGGCTTCTGGCCTCCTCCGGTTCGCCGGTTGACTCCGTCAGGGGCTGTCCAGGATCTTCTGGTCAGGGGAGTGATTGTGCCAGTTCCCTCGTTGGAACGGTCTCAGGGTTTTACTCCATTCTGTTTGTGTCCCCATGGAGGATGGGGCCCGGTCGATCCTGGGCCTCAAGTCCCTCGTTTTGTTTTGTCAGGTTTTTCTGGCATCCTTGGATGTCATGAACGTGTACCTGCATATCCTCAAACCACCAGAGATTCTGTGCTTTGCGGTCGGGGGGGACCATTTTCAATGGTGTCCTTCCCATTCGGCGGGTTTTCGCCAAGGTGCTCGTACCGATACTGGCCCGGCTGTGACAGCGGGGGTTTGTTATCATGGGATGTCTGGACGACATTCTCCTACGAGCTTCTTCGAGCTCTGCATTGGTGGAGCCGTGTCTATCACGTGTCAGGCTCTCCGAGTGTTCGGCTGGTTTCTGGATTGTCCTGAAATCAGGGTTGATTCCGTCTCAGGGATACCTGAGACTGGTCCTGGATTCCTCCGGGGCGGGAGTGTTTTTCTCCTAGCGGAAAAACTTCAGACTCTGCTATCTGCTGTGCAGCAGTTGCCGACCCAGAAGCGGTCATCTCTGCGATTCTGCAGGAAGGTTCTGGGTCAGTTGGTAGCCTCTTTCGAGGCGGTTCCGTATGCCCAATTCCACGCCAGGGTACTACGGAGGGAACTGCTGTCACGATGGGACTAGCTTCCGTCATCTCTGGATTACCAGATTCAGTTGAGTCATCTGATCATGTCTCCCCTGGTATGGTGGCTGGCGTTTCCGGTGCTTCGGGCCGGAAAGTCATTTTTCTGCAGGCCACTGGACAGTGGTCACGACGGATGCCAGCCTCTCCGGTTGGGGAGGGGCGCTTGGGGCACCCAGTCAGCCCAGGGGCACTGGACTCAGGTGGAGTCCTGCCTACTGATCAACGTTCTGGAGCTCCGAGCAATCAAGCTTTGCCTTAGCAGGTGGTCCCTGGATCTACAGGGCCGACCGGTCAGGATCCTGTCCGATAACACCACGTCCGTGGCGTAGGTTGATCATCAGGGAGGCACACGGAGTTCTGTTGCAGCGACGGGGGTCGCGCGCATCCTTTCGGTGGGCCGAAGGGTCCGTTCCGGCTCTATCGGCCGGGTACATTCCGGGAATACGGAATTGGCTAGCCGACTACCTAAGTCGCACTGCACTGGGCCAAGGAGAGTGGTCTCTCCACCCGCAGGTGTTTCGGGATCTGTGCCGAAAGTGGGGCACTCCGGACGTGGACCTTCTAGCGTCCCGTCTCTATATCGGTAGGTGCCACGGTTCGTGGCCAGGTTTAAGGACCCGTGGGCGGACGCGTCAGGCGCGTTGGTGGCTCCTTGGGGTCGCTGTCGCCTACTTTACACCTTCCCTCCTCGGAAGCTTCTTCCTCGCCTGCTGCGCAGAGTAGAAGCTGTAGGGATTCTATCGGTCCTGATTGCCCCAGATTGGCCGCGTCGCTTCTGGTACGCGGACCAGGTGCGTCTGCTGGCAGACGCCCCCTAGCGTCTTCCCCTGGGAATTGATTTTCTGTTACAGGGTCCAATCTTCCACCCTGTTTCACAGCCACCGGCCTTAGCGGCGTGGCTGTTGAGAGCCAGGGGCTTAAGGACCGAGGCCTATTGGGCTCGGTGGTCTCTACCGTGCTGCCTGCACGGAGGTCTACCTCACGTAGGTTTTTTCCTCATACATGGAAGGCCTACTTCTCTGTGTGTGGGGAGATGAACTGGCACTCTCGTACATGCGTTGTGTACAGGATTCTGCTGTCTTTGCAGCAGGGAGTGGTTCAGGCTCTCGCCTTACGTACGGTTAGGAGCCAGATTTCTGCTCTGGCTGTTTTTTTACTTGCAGCGACCCTTGGCATAGCACTCCTGGGTGCGTGCGTTGGGTCAGGGGGTCTGGCAGGTGGCCCCTCCGGTGCGCCCTCCATTACCCCCATGGGACTTGAATTTAGTCCTTTCAGTGCTTCGGGATGCTCCCTTTGAGGACATTCGGGAGGTTTTTTGTTTTATTGTCACAAAAGGTGATTTTATTTCTGGTAGCAATTACCTCGATCAGACGGGTGTCTGTCTGTTCTGGTGGCCTTGTCTTGCAAGGCTCCCTGCTTGGTCATCCGTAAGGATGAGGTGGTGCTGCGGCCGCAGCCGTTTTTTCTCCCTAAGGTCGTTTCGGCTTTTCACTTGGATGTGGACATTGTTCTTCCATCCTTGTGTCCTCAGCCGAAGAACCCGAAGGAGGCCACTTTACATTCTTTGGATGTGGTTCGGGCCCTTCGAGTTTACTTGTCGGCGACAGCTCCGTTCCGGATGTCGGACTCGCTGTTCGTGTCTGTGTCCGGTCCCAGTAAGGGCCTGGCAGTTTCGTCGGCCACCATTTCCAGGTGGATCCGACGGATTGTGCTTCAGGCCTATGCCCTGAAGGGCGGGCGCCCCCCTTTCGGGTCATGGCGCATTCGACCAGGGCGATCGGGGCCTCTTGGGCTTTCCGACACCAAGCCTCTGTGTTACTGGTGTGTAAGGCTGCGACCTGGTCGTCGGTCCACGCTTTTTCAAAGTTTTATATGGTGGATGTGAGTGCATCTTCGGATGCCTCCATTGGCCGCAGGGTGTTACAGGCGGCAGTTTAAGGTTGGAGTTCCTCCGTTGAGTAACTCCGGTTTTTGTTTGGGGTGTAACCTGTTTTTGCTGTGTTATTTTTCCCACCCCTCGAATTTTTTTGACACTGCTTGGGGACGTCCCTAAGGTCAATGAAGGCTGTGTCCGTCTATGAACGAAAGAGAAAAAAGGATTTTTGTACTCACCGTAAAATCCATTTCTCTGAGTTCATAGACGGACACAGCACCCACCCCTCCTTTGTTTGTACTGCTTGTTACGAACTGAGGCTGCTAAAGCAGGGTGTGGGTTATGCCTGGGGGAGCCACGCCCCCTGGGAGGAGCGGCATGAAGGAAAGGTTTTTAACACTTTAAGTGCTGTAGAATTCTGCCTAAATCTCCTGGTAGGAAGAAGCATAACCCTAAGGTCAATGAAGGCTGTGTCCGTCTATGAACTCAGAGAAATGGATTTTACGGTGAGTACAAAAATCCTTTTTTTCACAATAAACAATGCAATTTAAATGCATTTTTTGCTGTGAAAATTACAATGGTCCCAAACATGTGTCAAAATTGTCTGAAGTGTCCGCCATAATGTCGCAGTCACGAAAAAAATCGCAGATCGCCGCCATTAGTAGTAAAAAAAAAAAAATAATAAAACTATCCCCTATTTTGTAAACACTATAAATTTTGCGCAAACCAATCGATAAACGCTTATTGCGATTTTTTTTTACCAAAAATAGGTAGAAAAATACGTATCGGCCTAAACTGAGGAAAAAAAAAAAAAAAATTTTATATATGTTTTTGGGGGATTTTTTTTATAGCAAAAAGTAAAAAATATTGAATTTTTTTCAAAATTGTCGCTCTATTTTTGTTTATAGGGCAAAAAATAAAAACCGCAGAGGTGATCAAATACCACCAAAAGAAAGCTCTATTTGTGGGGAAAAAAGGACGCCAATTTTGTTTGGGAGCCACGTCGCACAACCGCGCAATTGTCTGTTAAAGCGACGCAGTGCCAAATTGTAAAAACCCCTTGGGTCATTTAGCAGCATATTGGTCTGGTCCTTAAGTGGTTAAAGCAATCTATTGAGCTGGCCAGAACCACCTCTGCAGCGAGTCTATTCCACATTTTCACAGCTCTTACTGTGAAGAAACCTTTCCGTATTTGGAGATTCAATTTCTTTTCCTATAGATGTAAAGAGTGCCCCTGTGTCCTCTGGGATGAACTTAGAGTGAATAACTTAACACCAAGTTCACTATATGGACCCCTTATATATTTGTACATGTTGATCATATCCCCCCTTATTCTCCTCTTCTCAAGAGTGAAAAAATTCAGTTCCTCTAATCTTTCCTCTTAGCTGAGCTCCTCCATGCCTCTTATCAGTTTGGCTGCCTTTCTCTGCACTTTCTCCAGTTCCCTGATATCCTTTTTGAGAACTGGTGCCCAAAACTGCATATTCCAGGTGAGGTCTTACTAATGATTTGTACAGGGGCAAAATGATATCTCTCTCTCTGGAGTCCATACCTCTCCTATTACAAGAAAGGACTTTGCTCGCTTTGGAAACCGCAGCTTGGCATTGCATGCCATTATTGAGCTTATGATCTACCAAAACCCCCAGATCCTTCTCCACTACGGATCCCCCCAGCTGTAACCCCCCCCTAGTATGAATAATGCATGCATATTCTTAGCCCCCAAATGCATAACTTTACATTTATCAACATTAAACCTCATCTTTACTCCAACCTTAGGGGTCACTCTGTCTAGGGTGCAGCATAGGATGTGTTTTTTATTCCTGCTGTAGAGTGGAGGCCAATATACTGTTTTCATTAGTTTTTTTAATTGTCATTAATGAAAGTGGGAATCTCTGCTTTACCTGCTCTTCCAAGGACACCATCTTCCCTGTGGTCTTCCTTGCAATACAATGTCCTTGTTTTACTGAGACTGAATTTTTTTTTTTTTGTTGGCTGTTTGTAAACAGAACAGGAAGAACTGCGTGCTCAGGCCGAGCAGAAAGCCATCATGGAGGACATGGATGAAGAAGAATACGATCGCTTACCAGCCGAAGAGCGAGAGCGTATTGATGGACTGCGTTTGCAAGTAGTGCGCGAACGCAAGAAAAGGTCTTGTCTTTGTTTATTGCTTCTCTCTATGGTCTTGTTCACATGGGGCATGCGTAACTGTACTCCTGTGCCCATTCAACCCATGTGTTTCAATTTATATCAATGGGACTGCCTGCATGGGGATGCACACCTGTGCATCCCCATGCAAGTAAACATGGACTTCCATGGGGGTACAGTGATGTACACCCCGTGTAAGTAAGGATTAATCGTCCAAATTTCCTATCTTATAGGGATATTCTCAGTCTAAGTCACTTTTCTCTCCCCCACCAACTCTCTCTCCCTATGCCTCTCTCTTCCATTCTGGACATTTTCTCTCTCCTCGCTGTCTCTTTGCCTTCTTTTCCTTACATCATTGTTTTCCTCCCTCTGTCTGTCTCTTCTTCTTTCTCCCTCTCTCCCCAACTCACTCTTTCTTCCCTATTATTCTATTCTTCTCTATTTATTTTCACTCTCTCTTTGTTTATGCTCTTCTTTTTCTCCTTTCTTTCTTTAATTCTCTTTCTCCCTCTTTCTAATTCTCTTCCTCTGACTTTTCTTTCTTTCTTTCTCTTTTCCTCTCTCTCTCTTTCTAATTTTCTTCCTCCCTCTTTTTTATTCTCTTCCTCTGACCTTTTTCTTTCTTTCTTTCTTTCTCTTTTTCTCTCTCTTTCTAATTCTCTTCCTCTGACCCTTCTTTCGTTCTCTCTTTCTTTCTTTCTTTGTATCGTTATTTCTTTATTTCGTTCTTTCTTTCTCCTTTTCTCTCTCTCTCTTTCTAATTCTCTTTTTCTTTCTGTCCCTCCTTTCTTTATATTTTAGCATCTATCTCCCTTTGACTTGTCTCTCTCTTTCTTTCTCTCTGTCTCTGTCTGTCTCAATCCCCCCTCCTTTCTCTTCCGTTCATAGACGGACACAGCCTTCATTGACATTAGGGTTATGCTTCTTCCTGCCAGGAGATCTCCTAGTGAAAGCGCATATAACCCCTAATGTCAATGAAGGCTGTGTCCGTCTATGAACTCGGAGAAATGGATTTTACGGTGAGTACAAAAATCCTATTTTCTCTTTCGTTCATAGATGGACACAGCCTTCATTGACATTAGGGGTTATATCCGCTTTTACTATGAGATCTCCTGGTAGGAAGAAGCATAACCCTAATGTCAATGAAGGCTGTGTCCGTCTATGAACTCAGAGAAATGGATTTTACGGTGAGTACAAAAATCCTATTTTCTCCATCACCCATCTCTTTCTTTCTCTTTCCCACCCTTTATTCCTCCTCTCCCGTTCTTTCAGTGTCTTTTCACCTATATCTCTCTCTCTCTTTTTCCTCTCGCTCCCACCCTTATTTTCTCCTTTCTCTCTTTCTCTTTCAGTATATTCCTACCTCTGCCCTTTGTCCCTTTCTGTCTTCCCCACCCTCTCTCTCCCACTTCTCTCTCTCTCCCGCCCTTTCTTCTTCCTCTCTGTCTCTTTCACTCTCTTCCTCCCTCTCTGTCCAACCCTTCCTCTGTCTCTTTCAGTATACTTCTCCCTCTGTTTATTTATTTCTCTCTCCCCTCTCCGCCATACCAACCCTCTCTAATTCCCAGTCTTCCTGTTTTGGGGTGCAGGGAGCTGGAGGACCGTCTGGCCAGAGAGGAACAGGAGCGAAAGCTGCAGGAGGAACTGTTAAAGCAGAAAGAAGAAGAGGACCTGAAGAAAAAGATGAAGAGAGGAAAGAGCCGGAATTCTGGAAAAGAGGAGAAAGATGGAAAGAAGAGCCAAGTCGGGAACAAACAGGTGCAGGTCCCTCAGACTCTTTGGCACATATGGCTTTCATGTAGTAAGAAATATGCGGTACTAGACCAGTCTGCATATATATTGTGTATATAATCTATACGTCTCCTGTTTCCCAGGCTACAAACACACTGACAGTGAAGCCAGACCATCATCTGGACTATGGAGTAGAGAGAAAAGTCCTAACTCAAAGATCAGATTCTGCACTCAATGATGCAGAGGACACCAAGAAGAAGAGGAATAAAGACACGGCCCAGCATGTGACAATGTCTGAGGACCCTGAGAACGATTCCCTCAGTGACAGCGAGAAACAGTTGATTCAGAGATTCAGCAACTATGAGTCCTCTAAGAAGGAGATCTCACACATCCTCATATTCTGGGACCGAGTGCAAGGCATCCTTCTGCCACCTCCTGCCGCAGAGGACAGCCAGCGTGAGGGCGAAGAGCCGGCTCCTGAGCGACACGCCCCCTCTGGGAAGAAGTACCGTAAGGAGCGCGAGAGAGAAAGGCAGGAAAAACTGGAGAGAGAAAAGATTGAGAAAGAACGTCAGGAGAAGGAAAAAATGGAGAAGATGAAGAATATGGAGGATGAGGCAGGAATGCGCCAGGTAACAGAGCAGGATGGCCAGGAGAGTCACGAGGACAATCTGAAGCTTTTGAGGACAGAGGTGGGAATCCCTTGCTATGACCTGCAAGTTACCGGAAACCAGGAGCCAATGGAACAGCAGATCTTACGGAGCGGGACATTGCCATCAGTGGAGGAGGTGAGAGCGCTCATCTGTAAGACGCATCATTAAAAGAGCTGTAACCTGAAACAATCAACCAGGAACCAACAGTCTATGTTCTGACTAGCCACTGCCCATTATTTATCTTTGTAATATTTTGTTAATATCTTATTAAATAAGGTCAGCTCCAGGTTTCCTTTTCTATACTAATTTTAGCACACCCAGGATTTAAAATATAACTAAACACAAAACCTTTTTTTTTTTGGACAGAGTTTTTATTGCTGTCTTTGCCCTAATCAGGGAGATTCATCCTCTCTTTTTGCCCTGTTTAGTATTATCATTGAAAGTAAAAGTAAAAGAAAATCCCAAGTTGTGAGTTGGCTTCAGAAAATAATAGGAACACCAGTTCTACCCTCTTTCCCCGAAAATAAGACCTATCGCTATTTTCCAGGAGGACTGCAATATAAGTCCTAAGCCGAAAATAAGCCCTAGTTTAAAATGCTTGTAAAATCCTATAATCCATTCTATTACAGTATATAATGTACAATGTGTGTGTTTCTGTAATATAATTGAAGGGAAGAGAGCTCCGGTGGGTCACAGAAGCGCAGAGCGGCGCTATAACGAAGGTATTTGGCACAATTATATTACAGAAACACACACATTGTACATTATATAATACTGTAATAGAGTGGATTATAGGATTTTACAAGCATTTTAACTCAGTTCACACTGGGGATTCCTTTCACGCAGAGAGAGGGAGAGAAGACAGCACATTACATAGTAAGACCTACCCCGAGGATAAGCCCTACTGTGTCTTTTTTTGCCAAAATTAATATAAGACTCAGGCTTATTTTCGGGGGAAACACAATAGTTACCTGGAGCCTCAAGGGATTGCCTTAATTTGCAGGGATTTCCTCTCACTTCCTGTTTTTGCTATGGGACAGGAAGTGACGGTAATCTCCTCAATGGGACACAGACGGCAGAAAGACTGTGATATATATATAATATAATCTTTTTTTGTCTATAGTTCTACTTTAAGATAGAATTCCAGCCTAAACCTAACTAGTCTTTAAATGCCCCCCCCCCCCCCCCCCCCCCACCAAGACCTATGCTGACTACCCTGTGTCTGCTTTGGTCTGGTCACATGATCTGGCTCCCCTGTGTCAGCCAGTGATGGCTGCATGGAAGAGGAATGAGCGCTGACAATGGCTGGGACATGGGAGCCTATGGGTAATCTCACCGCTCCCAGGTATTTCCAGCTGTTGTTGAGTGCCTTCTCCCCTGCAGCCGCTGCTGGCTAATAGAGTGTATCACGTGATCAGAATGAAGCTGGTTGAGAATAGGTAAGTATCTACATCTTTTTTACACAGGTTACAACATGTGTTGGGGGGGGGGGGGGGCATTTTTAGTACTAGTTAAGTTGAGGCTGGAAGTCTACTTTGTTTGTTTGTCCCTCATAAATTTACAAATCAATGCAAAACAATACTTCCAGCTGTTTCTTCTTTTAATTTGTCTTTAAAAATCCACCTCTTATGCGGGATAGGCAAACCTATGGCATGGGAGCCAGGGTGAGCACATGGTGTCAATTTAAAACAGTATATTATATGTTGTATATAATGGCTTGTTTCTGTACCGTCCTGATCCTAGGTAGTAGTCACTAAGCCAATGATGACACTCTAATCTGGGCAATCTGTACTTTATTCTGTCTTTGTATTTATATCTTCTTCCTTCTGACAGCTCCTTGAAGGCTTTGGCCTAGGCCCCTCTGGTCCTCCAATCCCACCTCCATACATCTTCTCAGTCATCCCATTCCCAGACAGGAGGGGACAACCTGTTGACCAGGAGACCCTTAGCCACTTCACCTTTATAGCAGCCTCCCCAGATGACCCCAATGTAATTGTTGAAGAGAAGAAGGATGCAGAGCTTGAGCCGGACCCGATGTTGACCAACTCAGCATTAAAGGTGAGAAGACAGCTCTACCACTGTGTGTCATTGGGTGGCAAACCAGTGTAGGATCTCACATTCTACGAGAAGAGATGTCTTATTGAAATATTTTGCTGTTTATGAGGAGTAGACTAAACATATGAAATATGTTGTTGTAAAGATACTGTAGAGGTATCAGGTGTATAGATATAGTATAGCTGTATCAGGAGATCTTCATTATGTGTGATCGCAGGAGGAGCAGGTGACACCTACGAAGAGTCGCAGCAGGAAAGAGAAAGGTGGAGACACAGGCCGAGAGAGCCAGAAGGACAAGCGGCGCTCTACTTCTCTCCGTAAGAACCAGCAGAACCAGGACAGCCGTTCACCACCACCACCTGGTGCCAGGACACCCGTCTCTGAGCAGGAGCTCAGCAGCCTGGCAGGAGAGACCCAGCAGGAAAAAATCCAAAAGTAAGATAACGTTCTGTTTTTTTTTTTGCCATTTTGTCATTCTTGTTTCTTTGACACTGAGACTCATCCCCAATATAGCCCCAACTCAGGCTATTCTGCAAACTCTGCCTTGATCAACTTTTATAAATCATTATGTAAGCCCTGAAGAAGGGGGGAGTTCATCCTCTGAAACACATTGGGCCATATTCTTGAAGAAAGTAGGCGGGCAGCGCGTAAGCCATTTACACTCCGCCGCCCCAACCTACAGGAGCAAGTGCTGTATTCCCCAAACACTTGCTCCGTAGTTTGGGGCGGCGGAGTGTAATTGGCCCGGCGTATCCCTGCGTATATCCAAGGGGGCGGCTTCTATTTAAATTAAGCGTGCCCCCGATTCTAACGAACTGCGCATGCGCCGGGCTGAAAATAGCCCAGTGCACATGCTCCAGTTCTTGGCATAAAACATCAATGACGCCGACGTGTGCGTCATTGACGTAAAGTCGTATTCAAGAACGACTTAGTAAAACGACGTACCCGACGGGAAAACACGACACGGACCCGACGCCATACTTAACATGGCCTACGTGGGACTGGCGTAAGGTTACCCCTCATATAGCAGGGGTAACCTTACGCCTACGCAAACGACGTAAGCGACGGTTACGCGACGCAAATTTGTTCGGGAATCGGCGTATCAGGCTCATTTGCATAAACAAATGAGACCTGAACGTAAACGCCACCTAGCGGCCGGCGGAGTAATTACATTTAAGATCCGACAGTGTAAGTGACTTACACATGTCGGATCTTCAGCATATCTATGCGAAAATTATTCTTTTTTTTTTATTTTTTTTCTCAAACAAAAGGTTTTTATTGAACCAAAATGACAGTACACGTAGAGAGCTCCAGAGCTCAAACATTACCCATATTCGACGTGGCGCAGCACGTCCGTACATTAGAGAATAGGTACCCCACCAAAAGCATTTACATGAAATAAGAGCCAAGGAAAAACATTATGCGAAAATGATTCTAAGAATCACTCGCATAGATACACTGGCCAAAAAAGAGAGATACGATGGAGTATCCTGAGATACTCCATCGTAACTTTACTCAGAATATGGCCCCTAGACTGTAACTGACATTCAATAAGAATTTTATATGAATTTTCGAGCACATATCTACAGTTTGATGTTCTGATGGGCGATTTCTCCATTGTGATCAAAGAGGCAGCAGCTTAGAACTTGAACCAGATCTACATACAACATACTATGGGTTTACCTCCCCCAAGTAGGTCCAGCTCTACCACACATCGACAAATATGTCAGCCCCTCCCTATTAGATTGTAAGCTCGCCGCAGCAGGGCCCGCCTAACCCTCTTGTATTGAATTCAATTGTTGCTGTATTGTCTCCCTTTATGTTGTAAAGCGCTGCACAAACTGTTGGCGCTATATACTGTAAATCCTGTATAATAATAATAATATTACATTTTTGAAAGAATACAGCGTATGTGTCTTACGCCATAGATTAGCAATTAAATAAATATACAGAAAATACAGTGATAATACCAGTATAGTGTTCTAAGTAGCAAATGGGTGATTTCACAGTCTCGGGTAACCCCAGTAGGCAGCATAATGCGATGTATTGATCAAATGTCAATGTGTTATAATACCTATCATCTCTGCACTGATCATTGTGCTGTAAATCATCAGTGATTGGTAGCTGCTTGTTTCATTACTGCAACAGCAGAATGTACATAACAGTCGCATCTTCTCCTGTTTCCAGGCTAGGATTGTTCCGGTGGGTGGTCCCGGCTGGAGGACAAGTCCTACTGCGCATTCATTTCCAGTCCAACAATATTGGGAACTTTGACCAAACCCTTAACTTTGAGCTTGTTGGGACCCGCCGCAGGTACCAGATGTACTGCCGCGGCATCTGTTCCTTTCCTACAATCACCCAGGACCCCAAGTAAGTGTCAATAAATGGGAGGACCGACAGATCTACATGGGGACATATGAACCTTCACATAATTGTAATGAACATTGTATCATTGTAATGAACACTGTATCATTCTTTTTAGAATAATACATAATTCCTTGTAAGGATTGTTATATACATGGAAGGATTAAAGGGTTAGTTCACCATTACCAAAAAACTACCTATGCAGGTAAGAGGCAGATGTGAATTAAAACAAACTGTGCAGCTCTGACCAAGGTAAAAGTGGTTCTGAATGCTTGAGTGTTTTTTACATTAATACCTTAATACATTCCCTGCATTAAATCGGAGTTCCACCCTAAAGTCCGCTCATCTGATTTCTTTCCCCTCTGGTTCCACAGTTGGCACCTGTTGGGGGGGACAGGATACCTGTCTTTTACAGGTATCCTTTCCCACTTCCGGGAGTCCAGGCCGCGGCCTGTGATGTCACTGCGGGGCTCCCTTTTCCTCCCCCTGACCGCCGGGCCGATAGGATAGAGGAGCGGGGCCTCGCGCATGCGCAGTAGGGTTCCCGGCGTGAACCTGAAAGAATACACTGCCGGGTTCACTTACCCGCAATGGCGGCGGCAGCTCCAGATAATTGATGGAAATATGAGCTGCAGTGCCAACATCGAGGGACTCTAGGACAGGTAAGTGTCCTATTATTAAAAGCCAGCAGTTGCAGTATGTGTAGCTGCTGGCTTTTACTTTTTTATTTTTTGGCCGGAACACCGCTTTAAGGTAAAAAACACACCACAAACAACCCCCCAAACACTTACCTGAGCCTGTCAATGACCCAGCGCTCTTCTGGCAGCAGTCTTCTTTCTCCTCTCTTCCTCAGGAGCTCAAGCAGCAGCGGGAGCCATTGGCTGTAAGTCAGATCCTGTGATAAGGGTGTGGAGGACGGGGCCGCACTGTTTGTGTCTACGGATGCAGTCAGTGCGGCTCGGGAGCTAGCCTGCAGGTGGGCCCCCATGGGAGCCCACAGAGAAGAAGAGCCAGGAGTGCTGGCAGGGGACCATATAGGTTGAGGGCCACTCAGAGCAGGTAAGTATGTTTGTTGTTTTAATTAAAAAAATATATTTGAATTCATTAACACTTGGTATAGGTGTAGGCCAATTAAATACCTCCTGAAGCCTGGCAGAAAAACTCCCAGAGTTTGCATCATCCCAACCTGCCTTGTTGCTAACACACTCCCAGCCGATTCAAACTTTTTCATGCGTCTCTATCCCCATCACAGTAGCTCTTAGCTCTGAGTTCAGCGATGCTGCGATGGAGGCGATAGTGGGCCACACGCGCGGGGGTTTGAAAGCGCACTCCTGTATTTCTGCAGTAAAAGCTGAGAATGTCTTAGCATCATCCTAGCAACAAGACAGGACAGGATGATGCCATCCCTGGGAGTTTTTGTCAGGTTTTGGGAGGTACCACACCTATAGCAAGGATATCATCCAACTTCAAAACTGCAAAAAAAAAATTTTTATCTAAAGGCATCCCTTACCTGGATAAACAGTTTATTGGTAAAGGTGACCTAACCCTTTACATTTCAGGAACATGGCTGTAATAATAAATTTATTTTTCTTCATTCTGAAAAGCGAGAGACATTCCTTGTGTAATGCTGTTGCCTAATAAATAACCAGGTAAATGGTAAGTGCTTTGATTTTCAGAATCGTTTTCCCCCACCGGAAGAAGGATGCCAAAAGTGATGAAATTGTGCAGAAGAAGTTCGTCCTGAGCAGCAACACGTTTGATTTTGGACCTCTGTTGTGCGGGAAGAGCCGGGAGAAGTGAGTACATGAGATTGTTGCAGCTGACTCTTGATTGAGCAGGTAGATGGTAATAAGCTCAGGGTAAGGTGCTATGGCTCTGTAACGGGTTCATGTATATGAAGCTGTATAAATTATAGGAGGCTTCTATTAAGAATGAGTTCAATGACAACCATCATAGACTGAGATCTCTACCGCCCTCTGCAGGTATAAAGCAGGACAGTACCCAGAGAACATGGAGAAACTCACCATCTATAATGCATCACCTATGGAATCCGAGGTGACTTTCTGCTTCCAACATGATGTCAAAGCTTCCACCTTCATACTGGATCCACCAAGCATGACGCTGAGACCGCACGAGAAGCAGGTTTTCTACTTTTTATGATATCCAGCTATTATGTACCCTAACATATATAATATACACTCACCCCTGTAGTATATGTAGTGTGGGTGTGCTGGTTACCATGTTTATCTACACTGACCATATAGCTGGTCTACTGCAGACTGCTATACTGCTTATCTATACTGACCATATAGACGCCCTGCTCGGGACTGCTGTACTGCTTATGTATACTGACCATATAGACGCCCTGCTTGGGACTGCTGTACTGCTTATCTATACTGACCATATAGGCAGCTTGCTCTGGACTGCTAAATTGCTTATTCATACTGACTATATAGATGGTCCACTCTGGACTGCTGTACTGCATATCTGTACTCACTATATAGATGGCCCACTCTGGACTGCTGTACTGCTTATCAGTACTGACTATATAAAAGGCCCGCTCTGGACTGGCTATCTGTACTGAACATAGAGACGGCCTGGGCCAGACTGCTGTACTGCCTATTCATAGTGACCATATAGATGGCCTTTCTCGCAGTGCTGTACTTCTTACCTGTACAAATCATATAGTTGGTAAGCTCTGCATTGCTGTACTGCTTATCCGTACTGACCACATAGACAACATGCTGCAAACTGCAGTAATTGTGACATAATGGGGTTTATTTACTAAAGCTGGAGAATGCAAAATCAGACTCACTTCTGCATAGAAACAAATCCGCTTCTAACCTCAGCTTGTTCATTTAAGCTTTGGCAATAAAATCTGGAAGCCGATTTTGGTTTCTATGTAGTAGAATGCACTCTCCAGCTTTATTAAAATGAACTTCAATGTGACTTTCTCTGTAGGTGTTCTCATTCTGCATAGATTCAGACAGGCCCCATCGTGAACATTGCTCTATCCCACTATCAATGGTGTTTAATCCGATCTGCAGTAACCCCCACATGTGTTCCCTTCTAGGAGCTCTCTATATGGGCATACCCAACTGCCCCGGGCTTGGTTGAGGATAATATCGTATGCTGCATTAAGGACAACCCTGAGCCTGTCATATTCCACTTGTGTTGTCGTGGCGTGCGTCCAGAACTGGAACTAGACCGCAAGCAAGTTCACTTTGAAAAAATTCTTCTGCATCGGTAAGACAGATGAGGGCCAAATACCCAATGTCATGGGACCCCAAGTTACCTTGGTGTAAATGGGGGCCAGTCTTTGCTGCTTATGATGTTGTTTGCTTCTGCCTTTTGGTGATGTGCAGTCATCAGGTTTTCTGTCTCCTAGTGATGTACAGTCATCTTATATTCTGTCCTCCAGTGATGTGCATTCATCTTGTATTCTGTTTATCAGTAATGTACAGTCGACTTGTGTTCTGTCTCCCAGTAATGTACAGTTATCCTGTATTCTGTCATTCATTGATGAGCAGTCATCCTATATTCTGTTCTCTAGTGATGTGCAGTCATCTTGTAATCTGTCTCTATGTGATGTACAGTCAGAGATGTATTATGGCCTAGGCCGACAAGGCCCAGGCCTAGGGCGGCACTTTGCGGGGGGCGGCGAAAAAGCTGTCCCCCTGTGCTCATCCCACCCTGTCCCCCTGTGCTCATTCCACCCTGTCCCCCTGTGCTCATTCCACCCTGTCCCCCTGTGCTCATCCCACCCTGTCCCCTGTCCTCATCCCACCCTATCTTCATCCCACCCTGTCCCTCTGTGCTCATCCCACCCTGTCCCCCTGTGCTCATCCCACCTTGTCTCCCTGTGCTCATCCCACCCTGCCCCCTGTCCTCATCCCACCCTATCCTCATCCCACCCTGTCCCTCTGTGCTCATCCCACCCTGTCCCCCTGTCCTCATCCCACCCTGTCCCCCTGTCCTCATCCCACCCTGTCCCTCTGTCATCATCCCACTGCATCCCTCTGTCCTCATCCCATGAAAATGACAGGACGGGTCTTAAAAAGGAAGGGGTGCGTCATATATAGTAAGTAGGGGGTGCGCAAGTTTCACCAGGCCTAGGGTAGCACAAAACCTAAATACACCCCTGTGTACAGTCTTGTATAGGTTTCAAGCTCTATGCATGTTGTACATGGATTCTGCACGTCACAATCTCATTCTCTGATTTGCACATTTAACAGGAAAGACACCAAAACCATCTTCCTGAGAAACAGTACTTTCCTGCCGGCAGCATGGCGTGTGACCGGCCTGGAGAATCTGGGGGACGACTTCTCTGTGTCACAGGATCAGGGCATTGTTGCCCCCCGAACAGAGTACGGATTACAGCTCCACTTCAAAGCTGCCAAAGCCACCAACGTCAAGAAGGTTATTCGCTTGGAGGTATTGAAGCCGACTGATTTTTTTAACTCTCCTGTGTATTCTTTGTGTGGGGGGCTCTGTTTTTTTTTAACGTTTATTGGATTACTTGATCTCCTGAAGATGGAACCCTCTCAGTGGCTGACCTGTTGGAATGTTCTTTCTTCTCCCTGCAGGTCTCTGATGTAGAGAACATTCTGGGAATTGTCCAGCTGGAAAACATTCATGTGTTTGCAGAATCATATGATGTGTCCCTGGATATCAGCTTCCCAAAAGGTACTTAAACTTCACCATTCCCATCACTAGATTATCAAACCAGGCATTGTACACTGTGGGCAAATCTAGAATATTTCCATATCAGTGTGTTTTGTATCCGTGTTATATGATCAATGCGTGACTAGGGCAACTTCTTATTATCTACTAACAAAACTCTAAAACTATTTATCTTTCATGAAAGCTACTGCAAGACCTCTCCACCTCTCCCATCTGTTCTCCACCTTTTTAACCTGCCCTCCATCTCACACTTTTGCCCTCCACCTCTTCCAACTGCTCTCCATCTCTCCTACCTGCCCTCCGCCTCTCCTACCTGCCCTCCGCCTCTCCCATTTTCCCTGCAACTCTTCCACCTGCTCTCCGCCTCTCCTACCTGCCCTCCGCCTCTCCTACCTGCCCTCTGCCTCTCCTACCTGCCCTCCGCCTCTCCTACCTGCCCTCCGCCTCTCCTACCTGCCCTCTGCCTCTCCCATTTTCCCTGCAAATCTTCCACCTGCCCTCCGCCTCTCCTACCTGCCCTCCGCCTCTCCTACCTGCCCTCCATCTCACCCTTCTGTCCTTCACATTTTCCTCCTGCTTTCTGCCTCTCCTACCCGCCCTCGACCAATTCCACCTGCTCTCCATCTCTCCTACCTGCTCTCCTCCTCTCCTACCTGCCCTCCGCCTCTCCTACCTGCCCTCTGCCTCTCCTACCTGCCCTCCGCCTCTCCTACCTGCCCTCCATCTCACCCTTCTGTCCTTCACATTTTCCTCCTGCTTTCTGCCTCTCCTACCCGCCCTCGACCAATTCCACCTGCTCTCCATCTCTCCTACCTGCTCTCCGCCTCTCCTACCTGCCCTCCGCCTCTCCTACCTGCCCTCTGCCTCTCCTACCTGCCCTCCGCCTCTCCTACCTGCCCTTCATCTCACCCTTCTGTCCTTCACATTTTCCACGTGCTTTCTGCCAGGGCCATCTTTTCCATTGGGCACGCTGGGCAGTTGCCCGGGGGCCCCGCTTGCCTGGGGGGCCCCACCGGCTGCCCAGCAACCCCAGTAAAAAATAGTGGAGAGTGACGGGTTAGAACTGCCCATGCCCAGTTTGCGGAAATCACAGAGAAGATCTGGTCCTCCACGAATGCTGATGTAAGGGGGGAGTGAATGCAAAAATGTAAGGGGGCACTGATATAAAGGTTCCCCCTCCTATATTAGTGACCACCCTTACTTTAGTGTATTTACTCTACGGAAGGTGGTCTCTGGTCACCAGAGTGCCCCCCACATCAGAGTTCCCCTTTACATCAGAGTCTGCAGGATTCCCCCTTACAATGCAAGGGGGAACTCAGTCTGCGGACCCTGATGTAAGTGGGAGAGAGAAAGCAGTGGACTCTGATATAAGGTGGTCTCTGGTCACCAGAGCCCCCCTCCACATCAGAGTTCCCCCCTTAGATCATGATTTGCAGCGTTCCCCTTTACATAAGAGTTCCCTTTCACTGTAAGGGGGAATCCTGCAGACTCTGTGATGTAAGAGGGAACTCTGTGCTGGCTGGGTTATAGTAACTTGACCTTCATGTCAATGAAGACATTGCTAATAGCACTAGCTATATGTTTATAGTTTAAATACTGACATTTGCATTGTTGGGCACTGAAAACTGTAATTTTAGGTACTTTTTTTTGCAGTGGCAGTAAAAAATGTGGTTCTGCCAGTAAATTTTATAATTTTTGTCAGTAAATTCTCGTGCGTGATTGTGTAGACAGGGCCCCAGTGCGCTGTATTGCCCGGGGGCCTATAATGCTCTTAAGATGACACTGCTTTCTGCCTCTCCTACCCGCCCTCGACCAATTCCACCTGCTCTCCATCTATCATACTTGCCTCTCCTACCTGCCCTCTGCCTCTCCCATCTTCCCTTTACCTCTCTCACCTGCCCTTCATCTCTCCCACTAACCCTTTCTCATTGTGTAAAGTGTAAAGTGTAGCTCAGCCTTCTAGATTGTAAACTCTTTTGGTCAGGGAACTCTTATCCTCTTGTGTCCTGCATTTCCTGTAAGTTGTATTGGACATATTTTTCCTCACCTTGCAGGCACGGATGGTGGATTGGATTTTGGGGTGGTGAAAGTGATGGATGAAGCTAAGCATAGTTTGTCACTGAAGAACAAAGGCAAATATGAGATTGGCTTTAGGTGAGTGGCTCAGACCTTCACAGCTCCTTCTTGCACATGTGTCAGAGTGTAATCTCTTTTCCTGTCCACAGTTTCTCCCTGGAAGCCTCCACTCCTGGAATGCCTGATCTGAACGCCATATTCAGCATATTGCCCCAGAAAGGAACGCTCAGCCCCAATGACCGGGCGACCCAGGTACAGATTGTCTTCCAGGCAAAGAAGGAAGTGCAGATTACAGATAAACCCATCTTGAAATGTCAGGTGAGCAAATTTATATTGGACTCTCTCAGCAGATTTCTTTTGGACTCGCTCAGTAGATTGATGTTGAACTCAGTAGACTGATGTTGAACTCGCTCAGTAAATTTATGTTGAACTCAGTAGACTGATGTTAAACTCGCTCAGTAGATTTATTTTGAACTCGCTCAGTAGATTTATGTTGGACTCATTCTGTTCCTTCTCTTTGAATTTCTATGCAGGTTATTGAACCAAATCTAAGTGAGGGTGGTGAAACAATTGCGAGTATCCCCATTCGATTGTCTGGTGCATCCGCTTTCTCCAAGTACCGTCTAGCGCCATCCTCCGACATCAGCTTTGGCGCCATGGTGATTGGGGTCCGCAAGCTTCATTCTTTCACCTTGGAGAACTGTGGGCAGCTGGAGTTCCGTTACAGCATCAGCAAAATGATCAGGGAGGTGATCATCCAACCTGCTAAGAAGGGGTAAGATGGGGAACGGCCTGTGTATAAAGCACTAATTAACGGCCTGTGTATAAAGCACTAATTCATTGTTGTTCCTATTTACAAAGATGCGGTGGGCAATTTCTAACCGAACTTTAACAAAGGTGACCATAACCCAACCACATCTATTTAGCACATAACTTTACTAGCCTATATAAGGATTTGCTACATTTTTGGTCATGCATAGGTCATATACGGTGCACACAGATAGCTTGCACAGGACCCAGTGATCAAAATTGC
Organism: Rana temporaria; assembly: GCF_905171775.1. Lineage (NCBI taxonomy): Eukaryota > Metazoa > Chordata > Amphibia > Anura > Ranidae > Rana > Rana temporaria. Next base: position 143,081,845 of record NC_053499.1, read on the forward strand.
AGACAAGAAATGAGGATAAACGTGGAATTGTTATCTTTAGCAATCAATGATGTTTTACCTTTCATGTTTTAAAAAAATTAAAGGGGTTGTAAACCCTCATGGGTTTTCACCTTAATGCATTCTATGCATTAAGGTCAAAAACCTTTTGTGCTACAGCACCCCCCCCCCCAGACCCCCCCTTTTTCTTACCTAATCATTCCAGCGACGAGCACAACAGCTCCAGCCACTGTCTCTGATCCTCTTTGAATGGATTGATAGCAGAAGGAGCCATTGGCTCCCGCTGCTGTCAATCAAATCCAGTGACATGGGAGCCAGGAGCGGGGCCGAGTCCCGCTGTCTGTATCAATGGACGCAGCAGCAGGACTTGGGAGCGTGCCCGTGCAAGTGCCCCCATGGAAAGCGGCTCTCTGTGGGGGCACTTTAGAAGAGGAGGAGCCAGGAGCGCTGCTGGGGGACCCCAGAAGAGGAGGATCGTGGCCTATCTGTGCAAAACTCTTACACAGAGCAGGCAAGTATAACATGTTTGTTATTTTGGCCACTGCGAGTAGCAACTCCACCTTTGTGCGCAAATTGCTTTCTCTAGTGTTATTCGGTAAGAGCGCCATGGAGTTGACGCATAGAAAATGAGTTTCATTAACTTCTGTGAGCCTTTTGTGAAATGTGTCCTCTCTGGTCTTAGTCAGTAATACATTATAATGACCTTTGGGGTCATCATTTAATCCATGATGGATTCATTAAAAAGAAGTACCCAATTGGTCCTCCTCTAATACTCTGCACAGCAGTAATCAGACTGGAGGGCGAGGGACAGCACTGGAGCCAATCACCTTCTGCAGCTTTGTGTGACAATCTTACCAGGGTGCTTCTCCTTTTTCATTGTTCAGTTACAGGTTGGGGGCTTGTCCTGGACCAGGCTTTGCTTCTCAATTGCCGGGTAGTCTGCAGAAAGGTCTTAGGAAGGGCGGTACCCAGCAGGGGTGTCTGAATGACAGGCGCGCCTGAAAAGAAATACAAATCCTTCGGCATGTTAGAAAGTTTCTATATACTGTATGTATTGCAACTCTGCATTTAGCAGTTTTTTGGAGTTCAGCTTTACCCATTTGAAAGTTTGGAGCAGGTCTCTTCTAATGATTCATTATCTCTGTTTCAGGCTGACTTACGGCATGAAGAGATCTCGATCCCGGGAGGGTTCTGGATCCAGTAGATCTATTGCTTTAAGCAAAACCAAGCGCTCCGATTCCCAGCTGAGAGAGACAAATGTTTCTGGACAGGTGGGCTGATATCTGTGTGTTTGTAAGATAAGGTATAAGACACATTACACAGAGCATTTCCCAGATCCTTAGTGTGGCTTTTCGTTCCTGTCATTCAGGCCTTCCATAGCTCCTATACTTGGTTCACAGAATGAGAAAATCCGACGAAAAATACTGCTTTTGGAGCAATGGTCCTATAATTTGATCATTAGTACACAGCTTTCGAGAACACAACCGTTCATGCGAAAATATCCGAAGGGACAAGCACAAACATTTTTTTCGTACACTAACATAACACACAATTTTCTTGTAATTTGTATGGTGTTTGTACGAAAAAAACTCATGAAACCAAAACAACGCATGCTTGGAAATTAAAGAATACATTACAGTACAATACATTACATTACACTTCCGAAGTGAAAAAAAAAAATGACAGCGACGCGGGGTAGAAGGGTCTACTTTTACAAGGTGTAAACAGTTTAGGCCTTGTAAAAGCAGCCCTAATTTTGCGACAGCAAACTAATACTTACGGAGAAAAAACGAAGCGTAAAAGCTTTGTGGATCTCCGTAAGTGCTAATTTGCATACCCGAAGCGGCATTTCGCGGTACTGCATCCTAAGATCCGACAGTGTAAGTCCCTTACACATGTCGGATCTTCTGCCTATCTATGTGAAACTGATTCTGTGGATCAGTTCCATAGATAGAAACAGGGATACGACGGCGTATCAGTAGATACGCCGGCGTATCCCTTTTGAGGATCAGGCCCATTGTGTGTACTAGGCTTTAGTGTACATGATATGTATATATGCTACACTATGGACAGCAGTGATGTCTCGTACAGAGCCTGACAATTATCTTCTCCCAGTGGGGCCCTGGAGTGGACAGGGGTAGGCAAGAGTGGGGTGGATAGGAGTTAAGTGGACAGGAGAGGTGTAGAGACCAGTGGAGTGGACAAGAGTGGGATGCACAGGACTGAAGTGGACAGGTTCATAGTGTAGAGGAGGGAAATGGGGCAAACAGAAATGGGGTGGACAGGACTGGAGGGATCAGGAGTTGGGTGGACAGAAGTGGAGGGGACAGGATCATGGTGGATAGGAGTGGGGTGGACAGAAGTAGAGGGGACAGGATCATGGTGGATAGGAGTGGGGTGGACAGAAGTAGAGGGGACAGGATCATGGTGGACAGGAGTAGAGGGGACAGGATCATGGTGGACAGGAGTGAAAGGGACAGGAAGGGGTGGGTAGGATCATTATGGACAGGAGTGGAGTGGACAGGATCGTGATGGACAGACGTGGGATGAACAAAAGTGGGATGTGCAGGATCATGGTGTACAGCAGTAGGTTGGACAAGATCAAACTTAGCAGGAGCAGATTGGCTGCTGTACACAGGGATCCAACTTGTCTCATGCTTGTCCCATGTCCATCTTTCAGGCACGGTTTGCTCTGGGCATGTTCATCATTTCACCCGGCTTTGCAAACATTCCTCCAGGGGGTCAGCAGGTGATCAGTGTGGAGTGTTTTGCTGATCAGCTTGGGAAGAGTGAGGAATTCCTGGCTATAGATATATCTGATCGGAACCCAGAGGATCATCCGAATGGAATCCCCTTCCGACTGGTGACTGAAGGATGCATTCCGGGTAAGGCTGATCTCCCTCCCCTCAGCACACTATTCTTATTTATCATATTGGTAATGCTTCCTTTAGGTGAACCTGTCTCTCATCCACAAGTCACACTGACTATGTACTGCATACAGCTTTAAATAATGAATACACACCAGTATGAACAATCAATTCTATATTCTGAATACACACCTATATAAACAATGCATTCTATAATCTGAATACACAGCTGCATAAACAAAGCATCTTATATTCTGAATGCACAGCTGTAAGAACAATCCATTCTACAGTATTTTTTGACTACACATCTTTATGAACAATCCACTCTATATTCTGAATTAGACATGTGCATTCCTTTTCGTTCCGAATGCATTTTCGTCCGAATTTTGGGTATTTTCGTTATCGTTTTAACAAACGAAAACGAACATGCAGAATTCGAAATCCGAAAGATCCAACATAAAAAAATGCTTTATTTTAGTTTTCGTTGCTACAACAGTTTGATATAGATAGAAGATTCGACATGACGCTGACAATAGCGATCTGTGTCTATTGAACCTGCGGTTGAATGTGCCTAACCTAACTATATTAGTCCAATATTATTCTACATAGAGAGGAAAGATTTGACAGTGTTGGGGTAGATCATTCGACATGAACGACGAAGATTCGACGAAGCAGCGGAAAACATACAAACGTCGAATCTGTCATTGAAGGCTTATGGTGTCTGTCGAAAGTTCTAAGAAGATTCGACAAGCAGCTAAACTGTACGACACCACAATCATATATTTTCTGTCAAATGCCCGGCCCATAGACTATAGAAGAATTTGAATGTTGGTTGACTAGTAATAATAATTTATAAATATAATTATTACTAGTGTCATACAACATTAAAATTCTTCTATAGCTTGTGGGCGGAACATTTGCCTGGAAATGTACGATTGCGGCGTCGTACAGTTTAGCTGCTCCGTCGAATCGTCTTAGAACATTCGACAGACACCATAAGCATTCAATGACAGACTCGACCTTAATTAATTCGGATTTTCGGACAAATGCAGTTTTTAACGAAACAAAATAAATAAAAACGAATTTAGTGAGTAACAAAATTAATTTATTTTTTTGGACGAAAACGAAATTCCGAAACAAAATATTTCAGCGTGCACGTCTATTCTGAATACACATCTGTATGAACAATGGGCCTGATCCTGAAAAGGGATACGCCGGCGTATCCCTGTTTCTATCTATGGAACTGATCCACAGAATCAGTTTCCCATAGATAGGCAGAAGATCCGACATGTGTAAGGGACTTACACTGTCGGATCTTAGGATGCAGTACCGCATCCGCCTCTGGGGGCATTTCTCGTCGAAATGCCGCTTCGGGTATGCAAATTAGCACTTACGGAGATCCACAAAGCTTTTACGCTTCGTTTTTTCTCCGTAAGTATTAGTTTGCAATCGTAAAATTAGGGCTGCTTTTACAAGGCCTAAACTGTTTACACCTTGTAAAAGCAGACCCTTCTACCCCGCGTCGCTGTCAGTTTTTTTTTAAAACATTTTTTTTTCCCGCCGCAACTCGTATTTTTTTTTTTTACGCCCGTCGCTATTCTCAAAACCCGGCGCAACGTAAAACCGCGCAATGCACGTCGGGAAAATGACGTCGGGAGCATGCGCAGTACGTCCGGCGCGGGAGCGCGCCTAATTTAAATGGGACTCGCCCCATTAAATTAGGAACGCCTTGCGCCAGACGATTTTAAGTTACACCACTGCAAATTTCAAGGTAAGTGCTTTGTGGATCGGGCACTACCTAGTGTAATTTGCGGCGGTGTAACTTAAATGACCAAAGTTACGTTGCGCCGGGTCGTTGTGGATTACCCCCAATCCATTCTAAATTCTGTAAGGCTGCTGTACGAAGTTCTCTATTTTCTTGGGCTGGTGTAAATAGCCATTTCAGTTTGTAGAGCTACTAGTTTACATACTGTAGTTGTGACTCATTGTAAGAGAGACAAGTCCACTTTATTTATATAATCGTGTGCTTTGGTCATTGTTGTGCTCTGTATGATCCTCACTCTTTGTTCATTTCAGGATTTGTCACAGATGACATCGGTAGCATTTTTGAGGAGCACAGAATTATAGGAGATGCCAGGATCCTCCAGTGTCTGCCGCCATTGCAGTCCGGTGGAATTTACCTGAAAGACGAGAATCGCTTTCTGTTTTGGAATGTCATTGTAGGACAGACTTCCTGCGCTCGCTTTAAGATCATCAACAGCGGAAAAGTGGCCTGTGATGTGACACTGAATGCCAAACCCATGTCCAGTAAGGTACAGAAGTTTTGTGGCGGGAGATGGTAACATGAATGCCTCACCAATCACCCTTCATTGTTCTAATGCAGGTGTCTCCAAACTATGGCCCTCCAGTTGTTTAGGAACTACAATTCCCATCATGCCCAGTCATGTCTGTGAAAGTCAGAGTTGTACAATGCCTCATGGGACGTGTAGTCCTGCAACAGCTGGAGGGCCGTAGTTTGGAGATCTCTTTTCTAATGGAATCTGAATCTTATTGAGTGCTTGCAGGTTAAATCACTTGGCACTAGCCTATTCAGTTATCCTGTATGTGAATGTAGGGAGGATCTTATGTCAGCACTGTATGGTAAACTAGCCACTCTTCTCCCTCTAGTCCACAGCTCGGATCACTGACATCTTCGAAATCCAGCCATCGCGGATGACAGTCCCGAGTCACAGTCATAGCTTTGTCACTGTGTCCTTCACCCCCCAGAGCATGCAGATGTACCAGTGCGCCTTTGAGGTGGCCGTGGATGGGATGCCAAGGTACAAAGTAATCTGCCAAACATGATGCATGTAGTATGAGGCAACATGGAGGATATGTCAGGAGATCACGGTATATTGTCATATAAAGCAACATGGAGCGTATGTCAGGAGAGCACAGTATACTGTAGTATGAAAAATCATGGGGAATATGTCAAGAGAGCACAGTATATTGTTGTATGAGACATCATGGAGAGTATGTCAGGTGATCACAGTATACTGTAGTATGAGACATCATGGAGAGTATGTTAGGAGATCACAGTATACTGTAGTATGCATCATCATATAGAGTATGTCAGGAGATCACAGTATACTGTAGTATGAGACATCATGGAGAGTATGTTAGGAGATCAGAGTATACTGTAGTATGCATCATCATATAGAGTATGTCAGGAGATCACAGTATACTGTAGTATTCATCATCATATAGAGTATGTCAGGAGATCACAGTATACTGTAGTATTCATCATATAGAGTATGTCAGGAGATCACAGTATACTGTAGTATGCATCATCATATAGAGTATGTCAGGAGATCACAGTATACTGTAGTATGAGACATCATGGAGAGTATGTTAGGAGATCAGAGTATACTGTAGTATGCATCATCATATAGAGTATGTCAGGAGATCACAGTATACTGTAGTATGCATCATCATATAGAGTATTTCAGAAGATCACAGTATACTGTAGTATGAGACATCATGGAGAGTATGTTAGGAGATGACAGTATACTGTAGTATGCATCATCATATAGAGTATTTCAGAAGATCACAGTATACTGTAGTATGAGACATCATGGAGAGTATGTTAGGAGATCACAGTATACTGTAGTATGCATCATCATATAGAGTATTTCAGAAGATCACAGTATACTGTAGTATGCATCATCATATAGAGTATGTCAGGAGATCACAGTATACTGTAGTATGCATCATCATATAGAGTATGTCAGGAGGTCACAGTATACTGTAGTATTCATCATCATATAGAGTATGTCAGGAGATCAGAGTATACTGTAGTATGAGACATCATGGAGAGTATGTCAGGTGATCACAGTATATTGTAGTATGAGACATCATGGAGAGTATGTCAGGAGATCACAGTATACTGTAGTATGAGACATCATGGAGAGTATGTCAGGTGATCACAGTATACTGTAGTAGATGATGTGACCTCGACATAACCAGGATAAAAACATCCCGGCATTAATCCAACAGTAGCTTAGCCAAATTTCTCTGAAGACTCCGTTACATCAGAAACACAGGCATTACTTGTGGAGTGAAGGATTTGTAGTTGATTTGAGGATCTTCCATGGAAAACCCCAACATGATGCTTCTCAGCTCCCTCACAAGGCAATATTGTGCCCATCTCTGAGTTACGAAATGTCATTGTGGGTTTGTGTCCTTGTCTTTTGTATGAACATTTATTTCTTCTCTCCTTCTTTAGTGCTCTTTCCAAGTCCCAAAACTTGACCTTTGACATCTGTGGGGAGGGCAACCTTCCCCGGGTCACCATCTTACGCCCCGTTCTGCGCAGCAAGCATGGAAACCCTGTCTTACTTTTCCAAAGACTTCTGATTGGTCAGAGCCAGCAGCTCCCCCTTGTTTTAAAGAATGAAGCATCCATCCCAGCTCAGGTAACCGTCCAACCTCCAGCACTGTACACACACACTCAGACACTCTGTGGTAATGTAATAGCTGGATATAAATTTTGTATTACACCTTGGGGTTGATTTACTAAAACTGGAATGTGCAAAATCCGGTGCAGCTCTGCATAAAAGCCAATCAGCTTCCTGTTTTTTTTTTTGTCAAAGCCTAATTGAACAAGCGGAAGTTAGAAGCTGATTGGCTCCCATACCCAGCTGCACCAGATTTTGCACTCTCCAGTTTTAGTAAATAAACTCATGTGTTACAGTGTCTTGCTGTGCAGCACAGTACAGATATACACCTTGGGGGAGCTTTACTAAAGCACTCAGAATCTGGTGCAGTATTGTATGGTAGCCAATCAGCTTCTGACTTCAACTTGTTCAATTAAAGCGGGGGTTCACCCTATTAATAAAAAAAAAAAAAAAATTTTCTTCTAGCATAAAATGAGGCATAGTAGCGCGAGCTACAGTATGCCTGTCTTTATTTTTTTATCCCCGTACTCACAGTGTAATCGTAGAGACAAGATTCCGACCCCCCTCGGGGAATGGGCGTTCCTATGGAGAGGGAGCATGATTGACAGCCGGCTATGGCACGTCACGCTTCTCCGGAAATACCCGAAATAGGACTTGGCGCTTCACGGCGCCTGCGCATAGTCTGTGCGCAGGCGCCGTATAGCGCCGTGAAGAGCTGAGACCTGTTCCGGCTGTCTTCGGGGAGCGTGACGTGCCAGAGCCGGCAATCACCTTCCCTCTCCATAGGAACGCCCATTCCCCGCGGGGAGTCGGAATCTTGTCTGTACGATTACACTGTGAGTACGGGGATAAAAAAAATAAAGACAGGCATACTGTAGCTCGCGCTACTATGCCTCATTTTATGCTAAAAAGTTGTTAATAAGGGTGAACCACCGCTTTAAGCTTTGGAAATAAAACCTGAAAGCCAACTTGTTACTATGCAGAAGTGAGACTGATTTTGCACTCTCCGGCTTTAGTAAATAAACCCCTGTGTCAGATAGTATCATACCCCTTTATAATACATTGTAATAGAGGAGAATTATCCAGGGGCCTTGTCTATGTATTCTATCAGTAACTGAATTTCTCACCTGACAGCTGAACATTGACTTACCTGAATGTGGGCAAGTCTTCAATTTAAAACCAAAGCCCAATACACACTGCATCTACCCAGCCTGGAATGAGGGGGGAGAGCCAGGTGAGAAATCATTACCTGAATGTTGTGTATATTGGTGTACAGCCATTCTAAATGATGTGTGCATCAGTGTGGAGTACAGCCATCCTTAGTGCTGTGTGTGGTAGTTGGGGGGGTTATAGAAGTTGTCTTTTATCTCATGTTCTCTTGTGTCCCATAGGGCGCCGGCCACATACCGCCTCCCTGATCCTTCGCCCAGGGGAAGTGGCAGAATTCGATGTGGTCTTTTGTCCCACCGAGCCACTGCGATGTGAGTGCGCCTTACAGATGTCAGTGCTGGACAATCAGTATGAGAAGACCAGTGTACAACTGGTTGGGGAGGGTTACCTAGAAGACCTGACCCTCGACAATATCCACAGCCCGGGAGGACTGTTCACCCCTGAAGGACAGCTGGATGATGATGTTGTGGAAGGTAAAGCTTCAAATGTGAATAAGTCTTTAGGAATGGGGAAAGCTGTTATATCGGCTGACCTTGACATAGAGAGAGGGCCGCGTGTGAGTGTACCCTCCCCACCAGGGGTGGACTGACATCTCATGGGGCCCCGGGCAATAGGAGATTATGGGGCCCCTGGGAAATAGGAGATTATGGGGCCACATAGCACACACACAGACAGACACATACAGTATACATACACAGTATATACTGTGAGGGCTTAGCTCGGTAGCGGGGTGTATGACCCCTTGGATAGGTTCACCACACACTGAATTATACAGACTGGCAGTCGAAGACGGTTGAAAACAACGTTTTTGGTTTATTTTCCATCTTGCTGGAAAACAATTGCAAGCATCCAAACAGCATAAACAAAATTAAACATAAAATAAATCCTAGCCACTCTGGGCGTCTACCTTCCACACAGGAACCTATCTAAGGAGTCTGGCTCAGCCTAGCGCTGGGCAGACAATGCTGGTCATTCAGCACAAACAGTAGTCTTTTGATATTTATAACACAGGAAAAAGTCAATGGTCTCCTCACCTCATCAGGAGACTTTCTGGCACTGCTCTCCTACTCACACAGCCTTAGGAGTGATGCAGCAACCAAGTGGTAACCCTCTGGCTACTTATAAAGGCCTTGATTGCTTTTTTCTGAACAGCTGAAGCTTTTCAACGGCCTTTAGCCTTCCACTGGCTACGTTTGCAGCCGATGCCCGATAACAATCTGTGTATCGTCTAAACAAGGCAGAAATGTATGTCCCATCAGTGACAACACCCACAGATTTACCTGACTTCCTGTCACAATACACACACACACACAGTATAGACACACAGTATACATACACACAGAATACACATACACACAGCTATAATCTTGGTATTTTTTTTAAAAAAACACAGATTTTTACATACTGTCCCTGGTTTTACTGAGGCTGGCAACCCTGATGGGGCCCCCTAGTGGCATGGGGCCCTCGGGCAGTGCCCGAGGGCCCGAATGGTCATTCCGCCCCTGCTACCCACTATACCCAAATACCTCCCAAAATACCCACGCACCACTATTCCACTATGTCCGAGTAACCCCCTTCCACTACACCCAAGAGCACCCCTCCCACTTTAACTGAGTCCCCCCTATTATACCCAAGTGCCCCCTTTTTGCTATACCTGAGCCCCCTCCTCCTCCCGTTATACACAAAGCCCCCCCCCCCACCACTATAACTGAACTATTTCCCCTATCCCCTGCTATACCTGAATGACTCCCATCCCCCCAGCATACCTTAGTGCCCTTTCTATTACTGTAATGTTCTGTGTTTTGTGTAACAGCCACCCGGACCGAGCACGTTGTTTTTGGAGACTGTCACATCGGTCAGCAATACCAGGTGACGTTCACCATGACAAACCGCAGCCTGACAGACACCATGAGGTTTGAGTGGCCTCAGGAGGCTCCTCTGGACTTCTCCCCTCAGGTATGATATGAAGGGATCAAATTGTGGCCACCTACCATAGACAAGAGATACGAGAATCACTGTGTTTCCTTCCGACAGGTTGGACATATCCATGCCGGCTGCACCAAGGACATTACACTCACTATGAAGTCTGGCGTGGCTGTGGTGCTGGACAAGTCTCCGGTGAAGTGCAGAGTGTGGCGGATATCGTTCGCACTTCCCGTGGACCAGGTTCCAGACTGGGATGTCAGAATGAGGACAGTGAAGTGGGTGGATGGCGGGAAAGGGGTGCAGCGCCCTGCCAAGAAGAAGGTGAGCTGGGAGAAACCAAAATGAGCATCCACTCTGACAGTGACATGATGAGATTTCATTCATATCAAGATGTGAGGTTATCAGGGTTTATTGTACAGAGCCATCTTCATGTCATGGAGCTCTAATAACATCACTATATGGGCTTAGGTCTGCGGGAGGACAGGGCAGGAGGCAGGGTTATACAACACCACCCACAACAACTGTCCATCATACTGGAGAATCTCTGGTACCAGTGGGCAATGAGTCCCTCCCTGAGAGTATAGGAGCCGAACGGTCAGATATTGGCCGGTTCAGAGGGCAGGGGTGGGTCTGAGATGGCAGGATATACAGCAGAATTCCCTTAGAGCAGTACCACTTACATAATGGACATCTGTCTGTAGGTGATAGAGACAGATCCGGAACCGGCACACACACTTCTGGATGATGGGTCTCGCCAAGTGGAGCTGCTGGTGAGCGCTGCTGTGGACCATGCTCAGTACAAGGCCAATTCTGCGGACGTCCATTTCCGAGATACTCTCCTGTATCAGACACTAGTGTACAAGTGAGTGCAGAGAGAAGCAGAGACCTTTGAGAGGAACTGACTTCTTTCTTATCTGTATGCAGAAACTAACCTCCTTTCTATTTCTATGTGCAGGAACTGACCTCTTCTCTATCTCTATGTGCAGGAACTGACCTCTTCTCTATCTCTATGTGCAGGAACTGACCTCCTCTCTATCCTATGTGCAGGAACTGACCTCTTCTCTATCTCTATGTGCAGGAACTGACCTCCTCTCTATCCTATGTGCATGAACTGACCTCCTCTCTATCCTATGTGCAGGAACTGACCTCTTCTCTCTGTGTGCAGGAACTGATCTCCTCTCTATCTCTATGTGCAGGAACTGACCTCTTCTCTCTGTGTGCAGGAACTGACCTCTTCTCTCTGTGTGCAGGAACTGACCTCCTCTCTATCTCTATGTGCAGGAACTGACCTCTTCTCTATCTCTATGTGCAGGAACTGACCTCCTCTCTATCTCTATGTGCAGGAACTGACCTCCTCTCTATCTCTATGTGCAGGAACTGACCTCTTCTCTAACTCTATGTGCATGAACTGACCTCCTCTCTATCCTATGTGCATGAACTGACCTCCTCTCTATCATATGTGTAGGAACTGACCTCTTCTCTCTGTGTGCAGGAACTGACCTCTTCTTTATCTCTATGTGCAGGAACTGACCTCCTCTCTATCTCTATGTGCAGGAACTGACCTCTTCTCTAACTCTATGTGCATGAACTGACCTCCTCTCTATCCTATGTGCAGGAACTGACCTCCTCTCTATCTCTATGTGCATGAACTGACCTCCTCTCTATCCTATGTGCAGGAACTGACCTCCTCTCTATCTCTATGTGCAGGAACTGACCTCCTCTCTATCTCTATGTGCAGAAACAGACCTCCTCTCTATCTCTATGTGCAGGAACTGACCTCTTCTCTATCTCTATGTGCAGAAACAGACCTCCTCTCTATCTCTATGTGCAGGAACTGGCCTCTTCTCTAACTCTATGTGCATGAACTGACCTCCTCTCTATCCTATGTGCATGAACTGACCTCCTCTCTATCCTATGTGCAGGAACTGACCTCCTCTCTATGTGCAGAAACAGACCTCCTCTCTGTTTCTATGTGCAGGAACTGACCTCTTCTCTATCTCTATGTGCAGGAACTGACATTCTCTCTATCTCTTTGTGCAGGAACTGACCTCCTCTCTATCTCTATGTGCAGGAACTGACATTCTCTCTATCTCTATGTGCAGGAACTGACCTCTTCCCTGTCTCTATGTGCAGGAACTGACCTCCTCTCTATCTCTATGTGCAGGAACTGGCCTCCTCTCTATGTGCAGAAACAGACCTCCTCTCTGTTTCTATGTGCAGGAACTGACCTCTTCTCTATCTCTATGTGCAGGAACTGACATTCTCTCTATCTCTTTGTGCAGGAACTGACCTCCTCTCTATCTCTATGTGCAGGAACTGACCTCTTCTCTATCTCTATGTGCAGGAACTGACCTCTTCTCTATCTCTATGTGCAGGAACTGACCTCTTCTCTATCTCTATGTGCAGGAACTGACATTCTCTCTATCTCTATGTGCAGGAACTGACCTCCTCTCTATCTCTATGTGCAGAAACGGACCTCCTCTCTGTTTCTATGTGCAGGAACTGACCTCTTCTCTCTGTGTGCAGGAACTGACATTCTCTCTATCTCGATGTGCAGGAACTGACATTCTCTCTATCTCGATGTGCAGGAACTGACATTCTCTCTATCTCTATGTGCAGGAACTGACCTTTTCCCTATCTCTATGTGCAGGAACTGACCTCTTCCCTGTCTCTATGTGCAGGAACTGACCTTTTCCCTATCTCTATGTGTAGGAACTGACCCCCTTTTATCTGTGTTCAGGTTCCTCTTACAGAACAGTGGTTCTGTCCAGCTTGAGTTCTCCTGGCAGGTCCAGATGGAAGGACAGAGCAGAGTCACGGAACAGGGTAAATGGACACTGTGTAGCCTTGCATTAAGCTGGGTGGGGTAGTGCTTATTTGCTGTCTGGGGTGTTTACTCATACTTGTCAGTCCCTAGATTTAGATTTGATATATTGGAGATACAGGAGAGGCGGGGCTGCATGAGTTTATGACTTGTTCAGAGACAATAGTGAGCAGCAGTAAGTGTCTCCAGGACCAGATAACATGCAGCATGTTCATTCTATTATTATACCTTAATCAGAGTTTTTTTCTATGAATTTCCATTTCCTACAAGTTAAAAAAGACATTAAAAATTACAAAAATAATTTTCCATTGTACTCCTCTATACTCCCCATGCACTGCTGGGATTATACTGACACAGCCAGATGAAACCATACTGAACTGATCCCACTGCAGTGTTTGTTCATCTTCATTTATCACTGGAATAAGAACAGTGGGGTAGATTCAGAGAGCAATTACACCGGCGTATCCATAGATACGCCGTGTAATTGCTAAGTTGCGCCGGCGTATCTACTTTCTGTATTCAGAAAGCTAGATACGCCGACCTTAGCCTAAGATACGACTGGCATAAGTCTCTTACGCCGTCGTATCTTAGGGTGCATTCTGACGCTGGCCGCTAGGTGGCGCTCCCGTAGTTTTCAGCGTAGAGTATGCAAATTGCCTACTTACGCCGATTCACAAACGTACGCGCGCCCGGCGTTTGTTTTTTACGTCGTTTGCGTTAAGGCTTTTCCGGCGTAACGTTGTTCCTGCTATTAGGAGGCGCAGCCAATGTTAAGTATGGACGTCGTTCCCGCTTCGAAATTAGATTTTTTTACGTCGTTTGCGTAAGTCGTTCGCGAATAGGGCTGGACGTAAATTACGTTCACGTCGAAACCAATACGTCGTTGCGCCGTACTTGGAAGCAATGCACACTGGGATATGTACAAAACGTCAATCACGTCGGGTCATCAGAAATTTAAATAAAACACGCCCCCCTTCCACATTTGAATTACGCGTGCTTACGCCGGCCCCTTTTACGCTACGCCGCCGCAACTTATAGGGCAAGTGCTTTGTGAATACAGCACTTGCTCCTGTAAGTTATGGCGGCGTAGCGTTAATACGATACGCTGCGCCGCTGTAACATTGCGCGCCCGTACCCAGGGGTGTATTTAGGTTTTGTGCTGCCCTAGGCCTGATGAAACTTGCGCACCCCGTACTTTATATATGACGCACCCCTTCCTTTTTAAGACTCGTCCTATCATTTTCATGGGATGAGGACAGAGGGACAGGGTGGTATGAGGACAGGGGGGGATGAGGACAGGGTGGGATGAGCACAGGGTGGCATGAGCACAGGGGGACAGGGTGGCATTAGCACAGGGGGACAGGGTGGCATGAGCACAGGGGGAAAGGGTGGCATGAGCACAGGGGGACAGGGTGGCAGGGGGACGGGGTGGCATGAGCACAGGGGGATAGGGTGGCATGAGCACAGGGGGACAGGGTGGCAGGGGGACAGGGTGGCATGAGCACAGGGGGACAGGGTGGCATGAGCACAGGGGGACAGGGTGGCATGAGCACAGGGGGACAGGGTGGCATGAGCACAGGGTGGCATGAGCACAGGGGGACGGGGTTGCATGAGCACAGAGGCACAGGGTGGGATGAGCACAGGGTGGGATGAGCACAGGGTGGGATGAGCACAGGGGGACAGTATGGGATGAGCACAGGGTGGAATGAGCACAGGGTGACAGGGTGGGATGAGCACAGGATGGGATGAGTACAGGGTGGGATGAGCACAGGGTGGGAAATTTGTGGGGGGCGCCTTTTCGCCGCCCCCCACAAAGTGCCGCCCTAGGCCTGGGCCTTGTCGGCCTAGGCCATAATACATCTCTGCCCGTACCTGAATCTACCCCTATCTGTATTGCCAACATCAACCAGTTGCAAACTTTCTTCTGTTATTCTACAGAACAGGATCTAAACTGAGCCATTGCTGTGAGACAACACAGACAGTTTTCTATTTCAGGCACCTTCATAAATGAGGCCCATTCATTGTATACCATACACACATTGCTGTAGATGGTCATATTCTTGTATGTATCATTGGCTGTGAGATAACACAGACCATAGGCGTGCGCACAGGGTGTGCCGGATGTGCCTGGGCACACCCTAATCATCCCATGTGAATTAGCATTATCCAGGGGTGGCACGAGGTGGGTGGTTGGGGGATGTCAGTGGCCAGTGTAAATGCCGCCATTATATTAAAGGCAAGGTTCAACTTTAGGAACACATTACACTCGTATTTAGGGTGTAGCGTAATATGCTCCCAATCAACTGTCTCCCACCACCAGAGCCTCCTCCCTGTGACAGCAGGTGGCATCCATGTGTGTTTGAGCTTTGGGGTGCACACCCTAATGCAATAGGCTGCGCACACCTATGACACAGACAGTTCATAGAAACCTTGCTAAATGAGGACCATTCCTCGTATAACACACACACATTGCAGTATTTGGTCACATTCCTGTGCGTATTGTTGGCAGATTCCCTGAGCAGTTCACGCAGCTCTTCCAACCACAGCCGTCCTTCCAGTGCCTTGGAGAGTGTGACGTCTCTGCTGTCTATAGGAACAGATTCATCCCCGTTCTGCATTCAGCCAAGCGCTGGCACCATACCGACCGGGCACAGCCAGGAATTTCTCATCAAGTTCTCTCCAATAAAAGTTGGTGAATTTGAGGGTCACCTGATCTGCAGGTGAGGAGTTGGTCTGTGGGATTGTTAGCGTTAGATACGATGAAATGATTGACCCAGGATGATCTCACTTCTTCCTATCTTGCAGCATCCCTAATCTTCTCCCCGGGCAGCCAGAGCCACATCTCCTGGTCAGAGGCTGTAGCCTGCGGCCATTCTGTCACTTCCAGTTGGAGGAATCTGACTATATCAGCAGCGGAAAACGCAACCCAGAGCTATGTGGACCCCGCGGAGCCCCTTCAGGGACTACTTTGGATCCAAACACCCGAGTTGTGGAATTCACCTCGGTGGGGGTCAGGACCAAAAATGTCAGGTAAGCAGGAACACAAAGAAGTCACAGTGGTCCATGTAATATACAGTACTGGTAAAAAAAAATGTAATTTTGTTTTATTGCATTATATTAGGAGCTTCAGTATTGTGAATCCCACCAACAGTCCTTACTCCTTCCTGTGGACATGTGAGGACCCCTCAGCTATCCAGTACCCTCCAACCTTTCGCTGTCTGAATGAGCAGGGGCTGATCCAGCCAGAGAAGAAGGTAGAGGTAGGTTATGGCACCAATGTATCAAGGGGGGGAATATGTGTTCTGGCACCAGCCTATTGGGGAATGGGGGAGGGGGGTGTTATGGTAGTAGTGTATTGGTGGAGGTGGTAGGTATCATGGGGGGGGGGGGGTTGCATGGTGCCAGTGCATCATGGAAGGGGTTAGATGTCATGGTGCCAGTGTATAGGGTATGGGAGGGTTGGATGTCATGGCACCAGTGTTTCAGGGGAGGAGTAATGGTCTTGGTTTCATGGTACCAGTGCATCCTGGGACGAAGTAAGTGTAATGCCATTAGTGTATCAGGGAAAGGGGTAGGTGTCATGGTACCAGTGTCCCATGGAAGAAGGTAGAAGTCATGTCACTAATGTTAAAGGAAGAGGGTAGGTGTTATGGCTCCAGTTTAGTGGGGTAGGGGGTAGGTGGACAGGAAAGGTATCCTACTTAACTCAAGAAAGAATAATGCAGAACTCTGCAACCACAGATGTTGGTGGTCATACACATGGCCCGAGGGGCACAGGCAGAATTCAGCCCTCCATCCGCTACTTGATACCACCATCCCATAACATTTGATTGATTTGTCCTCAGATCACATTCGAGTTTGTCCCTCAAGTCCTGGACATCAGTGAGTCCTTCTGGTCCTTCACAATCCCTGAGCAGAACATCTCTGTCCCATTTCTGCTGGTTGGAAAAGCTCTAGAACCTTCTGTATCCCTGGACCGGTCCCACCTCAACTTCCGATCTCTGATGACTGGTAGGTGACCTCCCAATATCCCGGCCAGTCATTGTGGAGTTTTCTCCATCCTGTACCAAGTGTCATCCATTATGTTCCATGCCCAGACTTGAAAAATTTAAGGAAATATGTTTCTTGACCTGCTCTTCCAAAGGGGTCCCAAAGAAGCAAACAGTCATACACATGCAGGAGAGTTAAAAACCAGTAGGTAGATTCAGGTAGAGTTAGGCCGACTTATCAGTAGATAAGTCGACCTAACTCAGAATCTACGCCAACGTATGTTTAAGCGTATGCTCAAACAGAGATACGCTTAAACATATCTAAAGTTACGGCGGCGTAGCTTAGAGTGTTTAGGTTACGCCGCCGTAAGTTATCTAGGCAAGTACATGATTCTCAATGTACTTGCCTGCTAATATACGGCGACGTAGCCTAAAGCGGGCGGGCGTAAGGGCGGCGGATTCAAATGTCTTGGAGGGGGCGTGTTTGATGGTAATGAGGCTTGACCTCACGTTTTTTACATTTTTTTGTCACTGCGCATGCGCCGGGCGACTACATTTCCCAGTGTGCATTGCGGCTAAGTACGCCGTACGGGCCTATTGATTTCGACATGGACGTAAACGACTTACGCAAACGACGTAAAAATTTTTAATCTTGCGGCGGGAACGGCGGCCATACTTTAACATTGGGCCTGCTAATGCCTTACGGAAACGGTGTAAATCGACTGCGGCGGCCGGGCGTACGTTTGTGAATCGGCGTAACAACTAATTTACATATTCTACGCTGACCGCAATGGAAGCGCCACCTAGCGGCCATCCAAAATATTGCAATCTAAGATAGGAAGGCGCAAGCCGTCGTATCTTAGATATGTTTAAGCGTATCTCTGTTTGAGCATACGCTTAAACATACGTCGGCGTAGATTCTGAGTTAGGTCGACTTATCTACTGATAAGTCGGCCTAACTCTACCTGAATCTACCTACTTGTCTTTTAGCACACTTTCTATGAAAAGTTTCTCTTTGATAAGAATCTTCATGTGTTCCTCATTGGTGTTTAGTGTATTTTCTCTTTATTAATGAATTTTCTTCCTCGTTTTCTGTTCCCACTCTGGACAGGTCAGGAAGTCGAGGAATCCGTCTACCTCATTAATAATGAGAAGAAGGCGATCAGTTTCTGCTTCCGGGAGCATTCTTGTTTCTCAGAGAGTCACAACCAGAGTCTATCGGTGATACCGCAGGAAGGAGCTGTCCCTCCGCTGGACAGGTAAAGATCGCATCTGTTCTGTCCTCTGGTGACAGTGCGGTCCCACCAGGACAGTGCCGGTACTCTGCAAGCGCAGTGTGCTACTCCTGTATATGCCACATATTGTCACCCACACTAACAGACACACATAGACCCCCATAATTTCAGAGTCAGGTGTAATGTTCCAATATACATAATGAATGGCAACAGATACAGTCAGGAAAGAGTCTCCTGTTCAGATGAGGGACATGCCATTATCATTTTTTTTATCGTAGCTCCTCGGTCAAGCACCCACAAAGTTACAGCAGTATGCTGTGCCTTTGTGTGCCCACCTCACCAGTCACCGGCTGTACCCTCACTCAAAAAAGGTCCCTGCATTCTAAATGCCTGTCCCCCCTCATTCTGGACCCCTGTGCAGCTCCCCAGGCAGTATGTTTCTGCACCCAATACCTAACGTGAATCTGCCTTCCCTCCAGTAATGGTACAAGTGCACCCCCCCCCCCCCTTCACACACACACTCACGAGATGTGAACTACTTCAGCAACCGAAGCTGGATATACACTATACAAATTTTGTTCAATTTCCTTTAGATTTACCTTCAACTATGTAGTACAAGGACCTTAGATAGTTTTAGTAAATCTGAAGGAAAAAAGTTAAAGAAAATGATATAGTGTGTATCCAGCTTTATTTTGCAGGTCCTGTTCTTTTTGCAACCCCCTCCTGCTAAAGTGTTCAAGGGAGCCTCCATCCCTGCCTACCCCTCAGTCCCAGCCTCCCCCAACACCACTGTGACACTGGAATAAATAGAGGGGTCTCAAGGATTCCCCAATGAACCCTGAAACTCCAGTGAAATAATGTGGGCAGGGAGGACTATACCGGTACTTGATAATTAGGTTCAAAAGCCTGAATAGTTCATGTTTAAGAAAATATTTATTAACAAATAAACATTAAAGACAAGAGTAAAATTACAATACATAAAAACATTACAGAAATACAAACTTGACCACAATCAGGTCACCGGTTGTGCAATCCCCATTTAACAGACGGGGTAGAGTATCGGTGAAAAAATTGAAATCATGAGACCAGCAGTCTCGAGTCTCGACTAGTTTCGCTTTCGCTTCGTCAGGAGACGGTCTAAAAACATAACATAGAACAAACATCAGGCATTTAAAAAACAACACAATTGTTATTAATGACGGGGGTCTTTTGTGTACTCTGCACTTTGCAGAAGCTCCTTGATAACTTAGACTCACATACGCAATCAACTCATTATGTATTATTTTATTATCCAGGTCTGTTTCATTAGACTTGGTCGTAGTTCACATGCACTTACCGTCCAACTGGGACCCTCTCTCTGGGAACAAGAGACCTTGTGCCTCTAGGTAGGAGACATGATCTGACAAAAATTCCCCTTCGGTACTATAGTATGTTTCGGGTAGTCTTCTTACACAAAAGACCCCCGTTATTAATAACAATTGTGTTGTTTTTTAAATGCCTGATGTTTGTTCTATGTTATGTTTTTAGACCGTCTCCTGACCGTCTCCTAAGCGAAAGCGAAACTAGTCGAGACTCGAGACTGCTGGTCTCATGATTTCAATTTTTTCACCGATACTCTACCCCGTCTGTTAAATGGGGATTGCACAACCGGTGACCTGATTGTGGTCAAGTTTGTATTTCTGTAATGTTTTTATGTATTGTAATTTTACTCTTGTCTTTAATGTTTATTTGTTAATAAATATTTTCTTAAACATGAACTATTCAGGCTTTTGAACCTAATTATGAAGTACCGGTATAGTCCTCCCTGCCCACATTATTTCACTGGAGTTTCAGGGTTCATTGGGGAATCCTTGAGATCCCTCTATTTATTCCATAATACTAGGACGATGGTACACCCCCTATCAATTTGTATAATCCTAAAATAAAAAGGTTTAATCATACCACTGTGACACTGATTACCTCTCTGTGCTGTCAGGTTTCCCATCTGCATCCAGTTCAAACCATCACAAATCGGAGAGGTCAACTTCAACCTAATCTGTGACATCAAGACCAAGACTGAGCCGCTATATCTAAATGTGAAAGCTGACAGCCACGCCACAGAAGTCTTCATACAGTGCCAGGACAACACTGGGACAGTCACAACCCTGTCTGCCCAGCAGCCCAATGAGATTGACCTAGGACAGGTGAGAACCTGTTATATGGAAAACATAGGGAATAGCTATAGTTCTGGTGTATTTTTTGGGGGGCTGATAGAGACCTTAGTGCTGCCCATCTCTACACCCAGATGTTCTGCTTGTCACTAATTATGTTTGTCTTTGATCCATAGGTGGATATTAACGACAGCTCCACTCTTCAGTTCCACATCAATAATAATGGAAAGTTCCCCTTTAACTTCATCTGCACGCTGTCCACACCACGAGTGCTGCAGGAGTACCTGAACCTGACTGCAAGCAGTGGGTGTGTGCCGCCTGGAGGACAAGCCCAATCTTCCCTGACCTTCTATCCTACCAAGAGATGCATGATCAAAGATACCCAGCTAGTTATCCAGGTATGAGCCATGTATGTTCTGTATGGAGATTTGCAGTCCATCACATAGCAGTCAGTTGTCCTGTGACCTGAACAAGTAAAGATTTTTGAATCAGCAGGAACCAGAGACCAGTGAAGGTAAGGAGATGCTGGGAATGTGCATGGTGCAGTGGGCCAGACCCTGCATCATATTCCCCAGTGGGACTCTAACTGGCTTGTATAATGATATATGGACCATCGTTATGAGTCCTTGTAGAAAAAAATTGAGGCCCTCCAGAGTCAGGAGAAGGCAAGGGACTTAAATACCAGCGTGTCCGTGAAGGAAACTCAGGGGCTCCATATTGTACTGTATTGGTCTTGCGTATTATAGAGGTAGGTCATCAGGTTTCCATCTTCATACCTGTGTGTGGTACGGGGTGCCACTGCATGACACATTAACCTTGGTCCTGGCAGGATACAGGCATACACAGATCATCCACCATATAATAATGTGTATTCTGCCATCTTACAGATAGAGAACGGGCCAAAGCTGATGTGCCAGATACAAGGAGGTGCGGTGCGTCCCGGGATACACTTTTCTTTTACAGAATGTAACTTTGGCCATTGCTTCATCTTCCATGATGGGATGAAACCGGTCAGGAAATCACTCTTCATCACTAACAAGGATGACCGAGATGTCAGGTGAGCTGAAATACCCCAAAACCTTATTCTTCGAGTGCCACAATGACAATGAACCCACTGACCGCCACATTGACACCAAATTCGCCAACCGCCACAATGACAGAAGCCGCCGACTGTCACAATGATACCAAATCCTCAGACCACCACAATGACACGGAATTCACTGAACTCCACATAGACACCAAATCCACTGACCTCCACAATGACACTGAAGCCATCGGCCATCACAATGACACAAAATCCACTGATTATTACAATGACACAGAGCCATGGCAACAGATATCAATATGCTGAGACTGAACACAAAAACCTCAGTGTCCTTGCAGGCTCATGTTTCCATTAGATTTACAGTTCTCGGTGCTCTCTGGCAGAATCATGTGTTCGTGAGCAGAGGTGGAAAGCATGACCTGTTGGTGGCCACTGTAGACTGGAGTGGAAGGACATGGGTCTGGCAGGAGTCTGGTTGTCTCCTCCTCGTTGTCATGTGACACTTTGTCTTTCTTCCTTGGTAGCATCGACTGTCTGTACAGTAACACGGCTCACATGGTGGTTGAGTTCTCCTCAGATGTTCTTCCCCCTGGTGGCAAGATGGAGGTGCCCATCACCTTCTATCCCCGGGCGGCCATCTTGTACCAGGAGATGGTTGTCTTTCAGCTGAACAGTCACTCCAGGCAGGATCTTCGGCTCCAGGGCCAGGGGATCGAAATGAAGGTATGGAATCTATATGTACCACACTGGTGAGACCTGAAAATCCTCCATCAAACCTCACTTCTAAGACGTTGAGCAAAAATTTGTGTTTGTTGCAGGTTGAAGTCGCAGATCCCAAATATAAAGTCACCAACTTTGGTGCAGTCAGCATCGGTCAGACAGTGAAGAAGAACGTCAGTGTAGTGAATAGGAGTGCAGCCCCAGTCACCTGTAGCCTGAGTCTGACTGCCAATGTCCCCGCACTGCAGGACCCCAAGGTACAGTATGCCATGCAACGCCGCACATCCACAGGACATGTAATACTGCCACAGCCATACACTGATAATGAACTGCTATGATAGGGTATACATATAATACTACGACATCCATACATTGATAGTACACAGCTATTATAGGGTACACGTATAATACTACGACATCCATACATTGATTGTACACAGCTATAATAGGGTACACATATAATACTATGACATCCATACATTGATAGTTCACAGCTATGATAGGGTACACATATAATACTACGACATCCATACATTGATAGTACACAGCTATGATAGGGTACACATATAATACTATGACAACCATATATTGATAGAATACCGCTATGATAGGGTACACATATAATACTACGACATCCATACATTGATAGTACACAGCTATGATAGGGTACACATATAATACTATGACATCCATACATTGATAGTACACAGCTATGATAGGGTACACATATAATACTACGACATCCATACATTGATAGTACACAGCTATGATAGGGTACACGTATAATACTATGACATCCATACATTGATAGTACACAGCTATGATAGGGTACACGTATAATACTATGACATCCATACATTGATAGTACACAGCTATGATAGGGTACACATATAATACTATGACATCCATACATTGATAGTACACAGCTATGATAGGGTACACGTATAATACTATGACATCCATATATTGATAGTACACAGCTTTGATAGGGTACACATAAAATACTGCCACATCCATATATTGATAGTACACAGCTATGATAGTGTGCACGTATAATGCTGCCACAGCCATACAATAATAGTACACAAGGATGGTGTGCCCACCTGTGCCTATACATTGAATATGGGGACACATCATTCTACACTACAGTTTTCCTCCAGGTGAATACAGACTCTCTAAGTATACAAACTTTCTATAC
The DNA here is from genome assembly GCF_905171775.1 of Rana temporaria. Classification (NCBI taxonomy): domain Eukaryota; kingdom Metazoa; phylum Chordata; class Amphibia; order Anura; family Ranidae; genus Rana; species Rana temporaria. The sequence goes on from NC_053499.1 coordinate 143,105,402, forward strand.
TATATATGTCATCCTCTGCAGGTTCTCAGCTTGTCCCCCAGCTCAGTGGTGAGGATTCCCGCCCATGGTGGGGAATGTAAGCTGGAGCTGCAGTTCTCCCCTCGCAGTCGCATTGCTCCATTCGCAGAGGAGGTGGTGATGGAGTGTGAAGGCGCAGTGCGTTCACTCCTGGTGGTACGCGGCAGCGGCCAGGGCCTGGAGCTGAGCCTGGACCAGGAATACGTCACATTTGGAGCTGTGGTGCTGCAGAGTCAGGCCACACGTCGGATCGTCCTGAGCAACAGTGGAGAGCTGGGAGCCAGGTACTGTGCAGCGCTATGATAGGAAGAGTACCTGTCACAAGACACATCCACTTTACCGTCTCATTTATTCTCAGGTTTCAGTGGGACATTAAGAAGTTCCAGCCCGACTTTTCCATCTCTCCAGTGTCTGGTTACATCACGGCAGGCAGCGAGGTCACCTTTGATGTCACCTTTCACCCCCGAGAGATCCGTACGGATATTCATTATGAGAACCTACCCTGCCTCATTGAAGGGAACAAAACACTAACTCTGACTCTGTTTGGATCCAGTGTGGAGTTGACAACCACCAAAGAGGTAGGTAATGTCCACCTACCTCACCCAGTATGAAAAAGAGAAATCACCGCTCTAGGATACTAATCAGAAAGTCTCCTCACCCAGTATGTGCTGATCTATTATCGCATTGGTCATAGGGTAGCTTAGTTGTTGGTGCTTACAGCATTGGAGTTTGGGGTTTCCACCAGTGATAGTGTATTGTGTTACTTAGGTGGGACATTAAGCTTCTCTGGTTCAGAGACTAATGTTACTTGGTCAGTGTTGTACAACACTGTGGAGTATGTCATTGCTATACAAATTAGGAAACGAATTTAATAATTTTCCTTGGAGCTGCTGTGTTTGGTTAAGGTTGGTTTGCTTATTTTTGTGATAAATCTCCTGTAGACCATTGTTCTCAACGTTACAACGTGTGAATGCTTTGCTGAATGTCTCAGTGAGTACATTTTCCAACTCCCAACCACCTTTGCCTATGACCTTCAAATTTCATCATTCTGCAGGTAGTGAACTTTCAATGCCAAGTACGAAGTAAACAGACTCAAAGCATCAATCTGTCAAACAAGACCAATGAGACATGGAACCTGCATCCCATCATCGATGGTGAATACTGGAGGGGTCCAGAGACTATTACAGTGGAAGCCCACCAGCAAAACAAACCCTATGAGGTCACCTACCACCCGCTGGTCATGAGCCCTGAGGGGAAGAAGCACCAGGTAAACATTTGGAGAATGGTGCAGTTCTATTACGGTACTGTGTCTGATTGCCGTGGGCAGCAGCTCCATGAGCAGTCTTATGCCTCCCCGTCTGGAAAACTGCCGTGACAGCTTTTGGCTGGGAAAACTGGCTGTGTGTATGCTCCATGGCAGTTTTCCCGACAGGAAAACCACAGGGAGTCGCGACAGGAAAAATTAGAATATGTTCTCTTTTTTCCTGCAGCGATTCCCGGCGGTCTTTTTCCCGGCAGTTTCCCTATGGTAAACACTGCGGTGGAGCATACACATTGCCGGGATTTCCGACCAAAGCTCTCACCGCAGTTTTCCCGACGGGAAAACCTCCGGTGTGTACACAGGAAAAGTGACTGAGCAGGTTCTCGGTTTTCCCCCTGGGATTCCCGGCGGACTTTTTACCGCCGGGAATCCCGATCGTGTGTATGGGGCATTATAGTGTATTTCAGACTGGCTTGCTAATTTTGTTTCTTCTTGAACTTTCAGGGCTCAATCTTCTTCCCACTGTCTGATGGGAGGGGGTTAATGTATGTTCTGCATGGAATAGCCGATCCACCAAGATCTTCTGGAACAATTGTCAGAGAAGTGCCGTGTAAGACGTCATACACTGAACTGTTGACCGTCAGCAACTGGCTCCGCAAAGCCCAAAGGTGAAAAGCCAGATAATTAGTTGCATAACTTCCCTTCACAGCCAGGCCAGTATAATCCTCAGTAATAGAAGTGCCCTGGAGGATCACAATACTCTTCATAGTCAGGCCTATATAAATCTCAGTGCCCTGGCAGATCATAGTACTCTCCATAGCCATACATAGCCAACTATATAGACCTCAATGCCTTCGGAAATCATAGCACTCGTCATAACCAGGCCCATATAGTCCCCAGGGCCCTGGGGGATCATATTATTCTCCACCGCCAGGCCGCTATAGATCTCTTTCTTCTGAGGGATCGTAGTCTTGTTCATAGCCAGGCCTTTATAGATGTCAGTGTTCTGGGAAATCATAGTGCCTTTCACAGCCAGGCCTGTATTGTCCTCAGTGTCCTGGGGGATTGTGACGGAACCATCAAGCACCCAACTTTGGTGATTCTGTCAGTATACCGCTTTCTCCTGTCTGGACATAGGAACCAGATATTATATCAGACCATACAAGACTAGCCGACAATAGATTGTATTAGAACTGGAAATGTTTATTGAAAACGTACACAGAAGTTATATACCACACCGGGTCAGGTGAGCCTGATTACATTTTCATATGCAAAAGAAATATAATTAACATAACTAAGAAACAGCCAACATAAACTGTGCTAATTCACCTCTAGCAACTAATAGCGATATAATTAAAGTGATTATAATTGTGATTTTTATTTTATAAAAATAACAAATCTGTTATAATTACCTGCTCTGTGCAAGGGTTTTGCACAGAGCAGCCCCGATCCTTCTCTTCTGGGGTGCCCCGTGGGCGCTCCTGGCTCCTCCCTTTCATTGGGTGCCTCCATGGAGAGCCGCTTTCCTTGGGGGCACCTGTGCAGGCACGTTCCAGAGTCCCGCTGCTGCATCCATTGACGCAGACATCGGGACTCGGCCTTACCCCCCCGCTCCCATTTTACTGAATTTGATTGACAGCAGCGGGAGCCACTGGTCCCGCTGCTATCAATCTATCCAACGAGGACAGAGATAGCGGCTGGAGCTGCTGGGCTCGTGCACATCGCTTGAACGGATGGGCTTAGCTAATAAAAAGGGGGGGGCTCTGGGGGCAGCTACAGCAAAGAAGGTTTTTCACCTTAATGGATAGAATTCATTAAGGTGAAAAACATTGAGACTTTACAATCCCTTTAACATGAGCTAATAAACTGGTCACTTAAACCAGCCTAGGTGAACAGACTGCCTGGCACCTACAACCCTGGATACAAAATACTGTACAATACACATTATTACAAGTATAAACACATAGATGAGAACAATTAACAATGGGAGAGGCCTGCCTAAGAGAATAACACATAACACCAGCGTCCGTTAAGTAGTTATCCATAATTTTCTCGGTCACCCTGGGCTGTGCCCCTAATAGAAAGAGGATGACTTACACATAAGAGTGGTCTGGGGAGCTGAAAATGAGTTTTCCGACCCCTCTAAGTTAAGCTGGGTTACACAAGCCCCCCGCCCAAAGTGACTACCATCACAGGGATCATAGTACTCTCCACAGCTAGGCCTGTGTAGACCTCAGTGTCCAGGAACAGGGTTGCTGTTAGTAAACATGGAGCCTCGTACAGCCAATCTGACAGGCCCCCCGAAAATATCAAAACATATTTTTGTTAATAATACATTACATTTCTGAAATCTAATAGCAGGGGTCTAAACAGAACCCTGATGTTTAACTTTTGAGACAGAGAAAGCAATGGAGGATGTAGATCATAGGTGTCAAACACAAGGCCCGCGGGCCGAATCGGGCCCTCCAGGTCACAGTATGCATGTGATCATAGTGCTCTCCATAGCTTAACACACAGCTCAGAACATATCATCCTGTTCCAGTTTCCTGTTCTTGCTCATGCTTTTGCCATCCTCAGGTTTCGTGTCCTTATTGAAATGGTGAAGCCAGAGCGTCTTGATGCTGCCACCAGCATTAAGGGTCTGGATTACCTGGAAGTGCCTGGCTCTGCCAAGAGGGACTACAAGCTGAACTTTCACTCTCACAAGGAAGGCACCTTCACTGCTAAGGTGAGTGACACGGAGACATAGAAGCCCCAACGTCCACCAAGATTCTGACCTGCTGGTTCACAAAGTACCTGAACAGGATAATTAGAGCAGTGTGTAATTAGTTTGTGCTGTGATTTTGGGCTGTGACGTGAGGAGTGACAGGCTGGAGAAGAAGGTGACAGTGGAGTGTAGATGGACGGAAAGGCTCCAAGGCTTCAAAGAATGAAAGCTGAGAAACAAAAGCCGTTCTGCAGGCATCGATCCTCAACTAACAGGAGTCAATGAATGTAAAAATGCTTCACACCAAACCCTCATTTTACTTAATCACAGATCAGGGGCGGACTGACAACTCATGGGGCCCACCGATCAATAGGAGATTATGGGGCCCCCCGGCTATAGGATATTATGGGGCACCCAGGCAATAGATTATGGGGCCACACAGTATACACACACACACACACACATACAGTACACAGTATACACACACACAGAATACACATACACACACTGAAAAGGTACTGGAGAGGCGGGGAAGCTATAATCTTGGGATTTTTTTTAAAACACAGATTTTTACATTCTGTCCTTGGTTTTACTGAGGCTGGTGGGGGCCCCCTAGTGGCATGGGGCCCTCGGGCAGTGCCCGATTGCCCAAATGGTCAGTCCGTCCCTGTCACAGATACCAAGTAACACAAGCTGTGCCTGTGTAACAGTCGTAACACAAGCTGTGCCTGTGTAACAGTCAGCGGTGAAGACCGCACAAACCTTCTTCTGTCATACTTAATACAATAATGTTTTGGAAAAAGACTTTATTGGGTATTTAAATTTTCCATCTCTTGTCTTCAGGTGACTTTCCGGAATGAGACAACCCAGGAATACCTCTTCTACAATGTCACTTTCAAATCTACGCCGCCCGGTGTCATCAGTACCATAGAGTTAGTGACTCCCGTGCGCCAAAGCACTGCGTCTACTCTAACAGTAGAGAATCCGCTATCTGTGCCAGTAACATTCACCACCGACTGCAGAGTGCCGGAAATTAATCTCCCCCCGCAGATCACTGTGCCTGCCCAATCTGAGGTAAGGTTTCTGTAGGACTCATCTCTTTCTCTTTTCACACACTAACAGTGCGAGATAACTTGCCTCTTCCAACTTCACCACCCCCTCTTTATGTAGTCATTGGTCTCTTGGGGGATCATAGTACTGTCCATAGCCAGGCCTATATATAGACCTCAGTGTCCTGGAGAATCATAGTATTTTCCAAAGTCGGGTCCATACAGTCCCCTGTGTCCTGGGGAATCAGTATTTTTCATAGCCTGGCCTATATAGACCTCAGTGTCCAGGGAGATCATAGTATTGTCCATAGACAGGACTATATAGACCTCATTGTTCTGGTGGATCATAGTACTCTTCATAGCCAGGCCTATATGTAAACCTCAATGTCCTGAGGGATAATACTCTTCAAAGCCAGGCCCATATATACCTCAGTGTCCTGGTGGATCATAGTACTCTTCATAGCCAGGCCTATATGTAAACCTCAATGTCCTGAGGGATAATACTCTTCAAAGCCAGGCCCATATATACCTCAGTGTCCTGGGGGATTATAGTACTCTTCATAGCCAGGCATATATAACCCTCAGTATCCTCGGAGATCATAATACTTTTTATAGACAGGGCTATATAGACCTAATTTCCTGGGTGATCATAGTACGCTTAATAACCAGGTCTATATAGACTTCATTGTCCTGGGGGATCATAGTACCCGCCATAGCCAGGCCTATAAAGAACTTAGTGTCCTAGGAGATCATAGCACTCTTCACAGCCAGGCCTATATGCTGTAGACCTCAGTACCTTGGAGGATCACAGTACTTTTCACAACCTGGCACCTGTAGTCCTCTGTGTTCTGGAGGATCGTATTATTTTCCACAGCCAGGCCAAAATATATATTGGGGATCATAGTATTCTTTGATAGCCAGGCCTATATTGTCCTCAATATCCTGTTTCATTGTATGATCTCTTCCTAGCCAGAAGGTCCATAAAAATCACCCATCAAAGTGAAAACTCACCAGAATCAATGGCTGCTTAAACTACAAGCAGCAAAAACGCATGTTAGTAAGAAGTGGGGTTCGCCTTTAAATCCACTCCAGCCTCTTTCCAACCCCCCTTAAAAATGTGGCCCTGCCACAGGTATATCATATAGACAAAGCTCACATACAAAAGCAACAAAAGAAGGGCCATAGTGTAGTATTTAAATGAATATACTAGTTACACACACCTCTCACCAAGCATAAACATGGATATGAGCACAACAAACACATATATCCGTGATATCTTCCACCGTGATCAAAAGATATCCATCCCTGGTAGTCCTCAGTGTCCTGGGGGAACATATTATTCTCCACAGCCAGGCCTATATAGTCCTCAGTGTCCTGGGGGGTCATAGTGCTCTCCCTAGACAGACCTATATAGATCTCAGTGCCCTGGAGGACCATATTAGTCTTTATAGACAGGCCTTTATAAACCTCAGTATCCTGGGGATTCTTAGTATTTTCCACAACCAGATCTCTACAGTCCTCTGTGTCCTGGGGGATCATATTGTTTTCCACAGCCAGGCTTGTATAGATCTCAGTATCCTGAGGGATTATAGTATTCTGCATAGACTGGACTGCATACCAATCAGCCAAAAACATTATGACCACCCACCTAATATTGAGTAGTTCCCCCTTTTGCTGTCCTGACCTTCCCTGACACGTTGAGGCATGGACTCCACTAGACCTCTAAATGTATGCTGTGGTATGTGCTACAAAGCTGTCAGTAGCAGATCCTTTTAATTCCTGGAAATTGCAAGGTAGGGCCTCCATGGATCAAGCTTGTTTTTCCAGAACATCCCAGGAGATGCCCAATTGGATTGAGATCTATATAATTTGGAGGCCAAGTCAGCACTTTCAAAGACACCTTCTTCCATTGCTCTGTGGTCCAGTTCTGATGCTCACGTGTCCAGTGTAGGAGCTTTTGGTTGTAGCCCTTGTCAAAGTCACTCAAATCCTTAAACTTGCAATTTTTTCTTTGCTCTACACATCAATTTCATGGACCACACGTTCACTTGCTGCCTGATATATCCCACTGGAACTGGTGCTACTCGAACGAGATAATCAATGTTATTCACGTTACCTGTCAGTGGTCACAATGTTATGACTGAGAGGTGGATAGACCTTATTTCCTGAGGGATCATAATACTCTCCATAGCCAGGCCTATATAGACCTCAATGTCATGGGGGATCATAATTCTCTCCATAGCCAGGGCTATAAAGACCTCAGTATCCTGGGGATCATAGAACTCTCTAAAGCCAGGTCCATATAGTCCTCAGTAACATGGGTGATCATAGTATTCTCTATAGCAGGGGTCTCCAAACTTTTCACTTAGGGGGCCACATTGTAAATTGGACACTAATTCGCGGGCCGAAAAAAATCTGTTATTTAGAAATTAATAATTTATCCCCCCTCCTCAGAGCCCTCCCTGGCACATTTATGTCCCCATCACAGCCCCCTCACACACACATATCCCCTCAGAGCCCCCCCATGTACTTTTATGTCCCCCTCAGAGCCCGCATGCATATTTATGTCCTCATCACAGCCCTCTCACACACGTCCCCTCAGAGCCCCCCCCCATGCACATTTATGTCCCCCTCACACACACACACACATGTCCCCTCAGAGCCCCCCATGCACATTTATGTCCCCCTCACAGTCTCATCACACACATGTCCCCTCAGAGCCCCCCATGCACATTTATGTCCCCCTCACACACATGTCCCCTCAGAGCCTCCCATGCACATTTATGTCCCCCTCACACACATGTCCCCTCAGAGCCTCCCATGCACATTTATGTCCCCCTCACACACATGTCCCCTCAGAGCCTCCCATGCACATTTATGTCCCCCTCACAGTCTCATCACACACATGTCCCCTCAGAGCCCCCCATGCACATTTATGTCCCCCTCACACACATGTCCCCTCAGAGCCCCCCATGCACATTTATGTCCCCCTCACACACATGTCCCCTCAGAGCCCCCCATGCACATTTATGTCCCCCTCACAGTCTCATCACACACATGTCCCCTCAGAGCCCCGCCTGCACATTTATGTCCCCCTCACACACATGTCCCCTCAGAGCCTCCCATGCACATTTATGTCCCCCTCAGAGCCCCCCATGTACTTTTATATTCCCCTCAGAGCCCCCCCCCCCCCATGTTCTTTTATGTCCCCATCACAGCCCCCTTAGGCCCCATACTCACGAGCAAACATGTCTGCTGAAACTGGCCCGCAGGCCAGTTTCAGCAGACATGTTTGGTCGTGTGTGGGCGCGAGCGGGCCGAATTCCAGCAAACATTTGCCCGCCGGGCCTTTTCCCAGCGGGCAAATATTCCTGGACTTGTTTTAAAACAGCCCGCTGGAATTCAGCCCGCTCGGACATGTACGGTCGTCAGTACAGACCTACCGTACATGTCCAGGCGCCCGCCGTCCCTCGCATGCGTCGAATGACTTCGACGCATGCGTGGAAGCATTTTAAAGGCGGGCCGCCCACGTCGCCGCGTCATTGTCGCGGCGACACCGCGTCATCGACGCGGCGACACCGCGGACACGCCCCGCGTATTGTTTACGCGCGGACTTCTGTACGATGGTGTGTACAACCATCGTACAGAAGCCCTCTGGCAGACATGTATGGTGAAAACGGTCCGACGGACCGCTTTCACCATACATGTTTGTCCGTGTGTACCCGGCCTTACACACATTTATGTCCCTTTCAGAGCCCCCATGCACATTTATGTCCCCATGACAGCCCCCTACCCCTTATTTATATCCCCCTCAGAACCCCCCTAGCACATTTGCCTCCCCATCAGAAATCCCTATGTATCAACAGCTTCCGTGCAGATCTGCTGCACCTCCCAGCTATGGTCCCGCTGTTACATGGGCACCTTGGGAAAAGCATTTCCTGTCAGACGATTGAAGTTAGATAAAAGTTAATCCTCTTTTCAGCCTGATCTTAGGCAGACATGTGACACAGACATGTGTGTGTTACCTATTGTGTGCGGAGGTATGGAGAACAAGTATCGGCGTGGATCTGAATGCTGGAGGAATGAGACTGGTGGCTCATTATGCGGGACAGAACGAGGGCAGACAATGCAATCCCCAGAGACAAAAACAGAATTATAAAACGCCTCAGAGATCAGCGGAGAGCCGATCAAGGAGGAATTCTACCCAGATCAGGAACTTTTCACAGCACACTAATAAGAGTTACACAGGGCATCCATTCCTGATTAACAGGAGAACTCTGATGAAGAATGTCATTGGTTGCTAGGCGGTCCTAGCAACCAATAGCACAGCATGGGGGCGGGCTGTTTCGGGTTGCAGGACCCGCTCTGTACACAGTGCGGGGGGAGTGGAGTATGCAGCGAAAGTCCTGCAACCCGACAAAGTTTAAAGAGACCGATCCCTGCAATAAGTGTGAGGTCTTGAGCTGCGGGCCGGAAAAGACGTCCCAGCGGGCCGGATGTGGCCCGCGGGCCGTAGTTTGGAGACCCCTGCTCTATAGGGCAGGCCCATATAGACCTCAGTGTCCTGAGGGACCATTGAGCTTTCCATAATCAATGTACTTGGAACTATAATACCCTTTATAACCAGTCCTGTCTCCATACATTAAGCAGATCACTGTTCCCCATTGTCTTTTGCTGTATTCTAGGGCACCTTGATGTTCGAGTACCAACCACTGAAGTCAGGAGAGAGCACGGGGCGGCTGACCCTACAGAGCGCGGACCTTGGTTTATTTCAGTATGATCTTCTCCTGAAAGCTACACCAGCTGTGTCCGAGAAACCCGTTTACTTCCGGACGATGCTCGGCTCTAGTCAGACACTGAGCGCCAAGTTCATCAATTACACCCGCCAGAAGACGGAGTACAGCTGTAAGGTGAGTGACAGCCCCAGATAGGTTGCATCAGCCTACTAATAAAGATAACAACAGCTTTCCATTGTCTTATCCTCCAAAAATCAGCTATGTATGTGATTATCTGGCTGATGCCTCGCTGTATTCTCTCCACAGGTTGATAACACGGATTTCCACGTTGACAAGCTGGTTATGGCGGCTCCAGGCTCACAGGGTGGATCGGAGGTCAGCATGGAGGTGACATATGAGCCAATTCAGCTGGGAGAGTCACGCGCCATCCTGTCCATCTCTTCTCCATTGGGAGGCGATTACACCATTCCACTTTTTGGCTCAGCATTGGCCCCCAAGCCTCAGGGCCCCATCCAGATTCGCTCTGGCTCTAACATTTCAATCCCTTTTAAAAACGTTTTCTTGCAGCCAACAGCTTTCAGTTTTCAAACAGACCCTCCAGCTTTCACCGCCAAACAGTGTGAGGCGGTACGTCCTAAGAAAACCCACAACATCACTGTGTCATATGAGGCCCCACCAGGAGGCAGCAAGGCCCCAGTGGCAGGAAGACTTGTGGTGTCATGCCCTCGTGCCACTGGCACCGCCCAGGGCATCTACTGGGTGTATTACCTGAAAGGTGTGGCATCAGAAAAGTGATGCCATCTAATCCTAAAGCTGTAATATTCTTCTAATAAATGCTAAAATATATATTTATATAACAAGAAGCTGTGTGTATTGTCATTTGCAGCCATGTGTACCGTTTTCTATGGGTCCCTTCTGTGTATTGTTGTGTATAGTGTGTGTTGGCTTCATATTTACTGTGTGTGTGGAGAGGGGGATTATGGTTGGAGTTAGTGGAATCAGGTTATAGCTAGGGTTAGAGGAATATGGTTATAGCTAGGGTTATAGCTGGGGTTAGAGGAATAGGGTTATAGCTAGGGTTAGAGGAATAGGGTTATAGCTAAGGTTATAGCTAGGGAGTTGAGGAATAGGGTTATAGCTAGGGTGAGAGGAATGTGGTTATAGCTAGGGTGAGAGGAATTGAGTTCGAGGAATAGGGTTATAGCTAGGGTTAGAGGAATGGAGTTATAGCTAGGGTTAGAGGAGTAGGGTTAGAGGAATAGGGTTATAGCTAGGGTTAGAGGAATGGAGTTATAGCTAGGGTCAGAGAAGTAGGGTTGGAGGAATAGGGTTATAGTTAGGGTTAGAGAAGTGGGGTTAGAGGAATAGGGTTATAGTTAGGGTTAGAGAAGTGGGGTTAGAGGAATAGGGTTATAGCTAGGGTTAGAGGAATAGGGCTATAGCTAGGGTTAGAGGAATAGGGTTATAGCTAGGGTTAGAGGAATAGGGTTATAGCTAGGGTTAGAGGAATAGGGTTATAGCTAGGGTTAGAGGAATGGAGTTATAGCTAGGGTCAGAGAAGTAGGGTTGGAGGAATAGGGTTATAGTTAGGGTTAGAGAAGTGGGGTTAGAGGAATAGGGTTATAGTTAGGGTTAGAGAAGTGGGGTTAGAGGAATAGGGTTATAGCTAGGGTTAGAGGAATAGGGCTATAGCTAGGGTTAGAGGAATAGGGTTATAGCTAGGGTTAGAGGAATAGGGTTATAGCTAGGGTTAGAGGAATAGGGTTATAGCTAGGGTTAGAGGAATAGGGTTATAGCTAGGGTTAGAGAAATAGGGTTATAGCTAAGGTTAGAGGAATAGGGTTAGATGAATGAGGTTATATTTAGAGAAATTGGGTTATAGCTAGGGTTAGAGGAATAGGGTTATAGTTAGGGTTAGAGAAGTGGGGTTAGAGGAATAGGGTTATAGCTAGGGTTAGAGGAATAGAGTTAGAAGAATAGCGTTATAGCTAGGGTTAGAGGAATAGGGTTATAGCTAGGGTTAGAGGAATAGGGTTATAGCTAGGGTTAGAGGAATATGGTTATAGCTAGGGTTAGAGGAATAGGGTTATAGTTAGGGTTAGAGAAGTGGGGTTAGAGGAAAAGGGTTATAGCTAGGAGCTAGGGTTGGAGGAATAGAGTTAGAAGAATAGCGTTATAGCTAGGGTTAGAGGAATAGGGTTATAGTTAGGGTTAGAGAAGTGGGGTTAGAGGAAAAGGGTTATAGCTAGGAGCTAGGGTTGGAGGAATAGAGTTAGAAGAATAGCGTTATAGCTAGGGTTAGAGGAATAGGGTTATAGTTAGGGTTAGAGAAGTGGGGTTAGAGGAATAGGGTTATAGCTAGGGTTAGAGGAATAGGGTTATAGCTAGGGTTAGAGGAATAGGGTTATAGCTAGGGTTAGAGGAATAGGGTTATAGCTAGGGTTAGAGGAATAGGGTTATAGCTAGGGTTAGAGAAATAGGGTTAGATGAATGAGGTTATAGCTAGGGTTATGATTAGAGGGATAGGGTTATATTTAGAGGAATTGGGTTATAGCTAAGGTTACAGGAATATGATTATAGCTAGGGCTAGATTAATAGGGTTATAGTTAGAGGGATATGGTTAGAGGAATAGGGTTATATTTGGAGGAATAGGGTTATAGCTAAGGTTAGAGGAATGGGGTTATAGTTAGAAAAATAGGGTTAGAGAAATAGAGTTGTAGTTAGAGGAATAGGGTTATAGCTAGGGTTAGAGGGTTATGATTAGAACAATAGGGTTATATTTAGAGTAATAGGGTTATAGCTAGGGTTAGAGGAATAGGGCTATAGGATTAGGATTTGCGTTAGAGTTAAAGCCAGAGGGTTAGAGTTACAGTTAAGATAGTGAGGGTTGGAGGAATAGAGTTAGAGGGTTATAGTTAAAGGACTAGTGTTAGAGCAATAGGGTAGATGGTTAGAGTTAGAATGTTAGGGTTAGAGAGTTAGAGCAATAGTGTTAGAGTTAGGGTTATAGGGTGAGGGTTAGAGGAATGGGATTATACTCAGGGTTAGAGGGGTATGGATATAAGGGAAGGGTTAGTGGGTTAGGGTTAATTAGGGTTAGAGTTAGGGATAGTGAGTAAGGACGGGAGGAATAGGGTTATAGGGCTAGATTACCGTTAAGGTTGAAACTAAGGTCAGAAGGTTAGGGTTAGACAGTTAAGGTTGGAGGAATAGGGTTATAGGGCTAGATTACCGTTAGGGTTAGAACTAAGGTCAGAAGGTTAGGGTTAGACAGTTAAGGTTGGAGAAATAGGGTTAGAGTTGGGCTTAGAAGAATGGGGGCAGAAGGATAGATTCAGGATTTGAGGTTTAGGTTACAGTTATGGTCAGAGGGTAGGATTAGAGAGTTAGGGTTTGGGGAATGAGGTTATATTTAGTGCTACAAGGTTAGGGCTATAGGGGAAGGGATAGAGGGTTATGGTTAGATTTGGAGGAATAGGGATGAACGGGCTATGGTTCAGTTTAGATGAATAGAGTTAGAAGGCTGGATTACGCCTAATGTTGCTGCTATCTCTCTGATGGATTTGTTAAATTTTTGAAATCTTACTATGGCCTGTTTCACTTGCATGGGCAGTTCATTTGATCACATGATGTAGGTTCACAGCAATAGATTTCAAATGCAAATACCACACTTAAACCTCATACACAAGATCAGATTTTCAGACGACCGTTCAGTCTCATGTCGAAAGTGAAGAGGTTACTCACCATACGAAAATTATCGTACGAATCAACTTCAGAACTGAAGTCTTGTGTTGAATAGTTTTTATGCATTCTTTCGTTTCTGAGTATGGGTAGTCTTGCTCTTAGTTTTTTTTTTTCCGTACCAAAACCGTACTAATAAAATCGGACCTTGAGTTCACGTACGTCAACAATTTTATATCGGCTGTCGACAGTGCCGATCCTGACCTCCCTGGGGCCCTATGCAAAATGACATGGCACATTAAAAATGAGAATCGGGGCCCCCGACGACAGTGACATGTCACATTAAAGAAGGTTGAGAAGCGGGGGGAGGGGGTGTTCTGCTGTCGGAAGTTGAAAAGCGGGGTGAGGGGGCGAAAATGACTTCTCACCAGGCGGGGCCTCTAGTAATTTGGGGGGCCCTTCGCAGCTTTGCGGGGCCCTAAGCGGCTTGCATAGTGAGCCTATAGCGAGGATCGGCCCTGGCTGTCGATATCACAGTACCAACGATCTGAAAATCGGCAGATCATTCGTTGGACTCGGGAGCTGAATACAAATGCACGCCACACTTTTCACACATTTGTTTAAAAAAAATTGAAAACCATGTAATGGAGGGCCTGCCCTGCCCCCTAAGAATAGAGAAGATGGAAAGCACACCCCCACAAAGTAGAGAAGGTGATGGAGGGGCAGATATAGGGGTCCACGTGTACTAAGGGGACATCAGGGGCCATTATCAAGGGTCCGGAGGGGTAATAAGAGACCCCGCCCCTGTGTAACACTCCATGTAGAGGGGTAATAGGAGACCCAGCCCCCCCCCCCCCCCCGGGTAATATTGGAGGGGTAATAGGAGATCATGGGAGTAATACTCCGTTTGGAGGGGTAATAAAAGATTTTGCCCCCTAGGATAAAACTCTGCCTGGAGAGGTAATAAGATGCCCCGCCTCTCAGGGGGTAATACTCCATCTGAATGGGTAATAAGAGACCCCACCCCCCCGAACGATACTCCGTGCTATTAGCGGAACCTTATTAGATTCCCCAGCTAATTATAACCCCGCCTTCATCCTGTCCTAACCCCGCCCATCTTTCACCGTCTGACGGGTCTCCGCCCACTGTAATGACAAAACCGAGTAATGGGCGTGTCACGAGCTGCAGAATCGTTCAATCAGCGCGGCGGAGGGGGCGGGCACTGTGTGCTGGGCGGTGTCCGTTCGCATGACAGCAGAGGGGAGCGAGGTGCACGTGACAGCCGATCGGAGCCGGTGCGGGTCATATGATCGGAGAGGGGCGGGGCCGAGCAGCGGCGGCCGGTGAGGAAGATGAACGCGGAGCGGGACCTGTCCCCGCTCACCCCCAACATCGTTCGGGCCCTGACCGACAAGATGTACGAGAAGAGGAAGGTGGCGGCTCTGGAGATCGAGAAGTGAGACTCCCTCTTTCCCACACTGGTCACATGACTGACCCACCCTGTGCCATGGCAGAGACACCCCCCCACAGTGGTCACATGACTGACCCACCCTGTGCCATGGCAGAGACACCCCCCCACACTGGTCACATGACTGACCCACCCTGTGCCATGGCAGAGACACCCCCCACAAGACTGATCCCCCTCCACATTGTGCCATGGCAGAGACACCCCCCCCACACCTGTCACATGACCGACCCCCTCCACCCTGTGCCATGGCAGAGACCCCCCCCCCCCACACTGGTCACATGACTGACCCACC